>NC_089661.1:3927500-4227500 GCF_037042795.1 Molothrus aeneus
GACATCAGTTCTACAAGTTTCAAAAGTAATCCCATCTTGATAAGGAGTTTCTTTTTCCTGCAAATGGAGCTGTTATTTCAGTGATCCCTTTTTTCTATAATGCTGTCTGAGGGCTTTAGAAATTCTCACTTGCCTCTCAAAGACTTATTTTGCTTGGCCCTCAGTGCAGCACGTTATTATTTTCTGAATGATATAGATAGAATTCTGTCAAAGCTCTTCATTGTCTCAATTTGAGAGCTGGTGGATTTGCTGGGCCAGGGAACTTCTCTCTCCTGGCAGTGGGTGGGTGTGACAGGGTCCAAGAAATCAGTAATAACTGCACAGTGGGGTTGGATTGAAGGACCTCTAATACTGCTTACAAATGGGTCATCAGTTCTTGGAAAATCAGTACCAGTGGGACTAATAGAAATCAGAATACCTGAACAGAGCTTCTCCTCCAGCCCAACACACTTGCAAGGGTTAAATTCACCATGGTGGCAGTGGGTCAGGCAGTGGAGGGACGTGGCTGATGGCACAGGGCATACAGGAAAGCCAAAGCAATGGAACAGCCATCTCCATCAGGGCAAATTTACTGTTTGCTTATGGACAGAGATCATTTTGGGACACAGCTGAGGTGCTGCACACACAGGAGACCTCACAGTGAAGTAATAAGAAAAAGGCATTTTATCAGAGAGCTGTTTTGGGCACAGGGAAGTGACAATGATTGCCTGCTTACAAATATGAATAAATACTTGCAAACCTCTGAGCCACGAGTGAATATGATTTACATGCTCCATGTTTCCCAGTAAGCTTCTGATTGCTGGTGCTTTTACTGCTTGTCAAAATGTAAATGTTGCTCTTTTAAATGATGGCAGTTTGAAATCCTAAATCAATTGTGAGTTAGGGTGTTGCTTTGGATTTGGTTTATTATTTTGTTTGTTTGTTTTTTCTAAGGTATCATTTATATGATGACAGAAAGAGTACAGAGAAAGTAGCAAACTAGCAGATTTGACTTAAATTGAAATTGAACATAGAGAAATCAGACACAGATTAGGGGCTCTTTTTAGGTTAATCAAGAAGAGAACTTAATTTTGTAATTGTGCTCGTGACGTGGGCTTGCAGTTTCACTGTGTTCCTCAATATAGGGGGTAGCCATGAGAATTACATGGATGTTTGAGCTCAGCATGCCCATTGTCCAGGTGGGATCACAGAGCATTTGTTCCTCTCCTTCAGCACTTTGCAAACCAATCCACAGGAATACTACACAGAGTGAAAGAGATGCATTCAGGTGGGCTTTGCCTTTCTTTCAAGGCAAGAGGAGGAGGGTGCTCCTCATGTTTTGAGATCAGCTGACAACATACCTACAAGAGAATAAACAGCATTCCCTTGGTCAGCAGGGACCATGCTGAGCATTAATGCTCTGTATGAGCTCTAATCCATACTCCCGTTGTTTCTTGACCATTCAGACCTGTAGAGTAATTCCTAAAGGATCCTTGGGTGTTTCATGGCAGAGAGCTGTGCCAGTGCTGACAGAAAGGTTTTTCTTTCTCATTGTGATACCACTTTTCCAGCTGCATTTTCTATAGGGGAACATACTCTTATATCTCCAAAGCATTTTTTATTTAAAGGCATATATGGGGTTCTAGAGTAGTTCCTATGATACAGCAGTGCTGTTGAGGGAAAGCTCCTCCTGGGAAGATGCTTTGCTGAAACTGGGGTGCTGTGTTCTCATTATCAACTCAAGATGCATCAGTGCAAATAAACTTAAGCCTTCACAGCATTTGAAAGTATTTATAGTGGGCAGAACAGGAAAAAAAAATGTAAAAAAGGGAAATAAATAGAGAAACCTTCTTATTTGCTCATTCTGAGGCTGGAATGTTATTAAATCACTGAGCCAATTTCACTGCAGTTGGGATAAAGAACCTCAAGAGTTCCCTGAACTTTCCCTCAGTGCTTGGAGCCAGTAGGTTTGGGATTAATGGCCCAAATGTGTTTCCAGTACAAAGGATCAAACTGTTTCTTCCTTTGCTGATTGACTAAAACAAACAAACAAAAAATGCCTCATAACTGAAGGTTTTCAGTTTCAAAACTGAGTTTTTGAAACAACAGTGGAATTTGTGACCCTCAGTGGCCTAAAGGAGTGTTCTCTACCCTTTGCTTTTTAAAAAGCATTATCTGGTTTTGAAAATCAGTTGAGAAATACACTGACTGAATTTATCTCCTAAATTCACTTCTGGACTTAGCAATTAGAATTTAATATGACAAGAATGTATTTACATGCATGCTTTCACACACAGAATGAAAACATCTCCATAAGTTAAGAGTCCTGGTAAATCCAATGGTGACCTGACAGAATAGAGGAGGAAAAGACATTTTTAAAACAGTTGTCTAAAAACTGAGGTTTTCAAACTGCTTTTTTATGTAGGATACATGTTGGTATTTACAGAAGCTGATTCTTTGTTGTTGAGTGTTGAAGAAATGATGGAAAAAATTATTTACGGTATTGTTCTTATAAACGCAGTCTTTCATGAGCTTGATATCATCCTGTGATAAATACTAAGCACAAATAATCCTGCAGCTGCAGTTCCTTATTAGCCCTCCTAATTGTGCATGGTTTGTGATATGTAAGATTAGATTTACTGTAGGCTGTGTTCACAAGGCTTCCAACCCAGCTTCCCCACCCCTCTCCTGAGGTGTCTTTTTTCTGTGTATGATGTTCTTGGCTGTCAGGTTTGTGGGAAGCATTGAGTACCAAGGAGAAAAAACGTGTGTATTGAGGTGGTGTTTTTGTGAGAGCTGAGAAGGGGCTCATCCTGGAAGGTGGCTGTACTGGGTAGGTCAGGCAAGGAAACCTTTCCTGATGCTTTGACAGGTCTGTCTTGGGTTTCTGTTTGTGTTTTTGGGCACGTGCTGGCTGTGTGTTAGAGGCAGTGAGGGCTGCTGTTGTTGCCATCACGTTTCATGTGTGCAGCTTGTTTTGCAGAGATAATCAAAACTCTCCAACTTTGGTGAAAGCTGTAAAGCTGGTGTGTTTGTTACAGTGCTGGACACATGTGGGAATCCTTCCCCTGAAATGACATGTGTGCTTCTGGGAACTTCAGGTCCCTTTTTATCCCCCTCTCAGGTACATATCCATACAGTTTCACAATAGGTTCATACATATTCATTTTTACGAATTTCGTGTGACATTAGCCGCTAGTTCTTTATCAGAAAGAATTCCTAGGTCAAGTTGAGCTGCTCTCACAGCAATCTCTCTGTCTCCCTCTATCACCCTCTGTCTCCCCTCCTGCCCCTTATCTCTGTCCTTCACTGAAGCAGTTTCTCTGAGCCTAAGTTTTGCAGTCAAGCTTCTAACCACAAACTCGACTCAAAAATGTACATTTCACCTAAATCAAAATAGATTTCTACCCTAGAAAATTTCCACTTTGCCTCAAGCTGGAGGCAATGCTTAGGCTTTGTCAGCTGCTCTGGGTGTCCCTGCCAGGCTGGGGACACCTTGGGGACACCTCATGTCCCAGAAGGGATGGAATGCTGCCCAGATGTGAGGAAACAGCAGCCCTGGCAGAGCAGGAGGGGCTGCACTGCTGGAGCAGGGTCCCTGCAGCTCCTCTGAAATTCCCTGCTGGACTCCAGCCTGGAGCTGTGCCCTCCTGACACCCCTGGCAAGGGCTCAGGCCCACCCAGAGCAGCTCCACTGCCAGTGTGAAGATAGACTGAGCTACTGAGGCTACTCTGACCCCTCAGTCTGCATGGGGACGTGAGCTGGGGTTCTTGCCCACAGTTTCACTGCTGTCCATCCCAACAAGCGCGTGTCGTGTCAAGGAATGGAGGAGGAAAGTCACTGTGTAATTCATGAGGTGTAAGTTTTAATTATTGCAGTGACCTTTCCAGCTGTCCTTGTCTTTCTGCTTATCCACTGAACTGTGCATTAGGCTCCCTGAGTGGAAAGTAAATGATTCTCAGCCCTGTGGGAGAGCAGGGATCCTGGAGAAGGTTCCAGCACTGCTGCCCTGGCCAGTGCTGAGCATGTTCCTCAGTCAGAACAGAACTTGGGGTGGGATGAACATTACAACACCTCAAACCCCATTACCCCACAGGGTTAATGTTCTAAATGGGGTTTTAGTGTCCTCAGAGGGGCCTTTTGAGTTTATCCTTTCAGCTCCCAAAACAAAATTCTTCCTGTTGCCTTGAGCGAGTGTGGAATCTTGGTGCCATTATTGTGTTGGTCATTTAAATGCCTCTTTATCCTCCCCTCTGCTCATCCAGCTACAAACCTGTCCATGCAGGAGGTGGATCCTCCTGTGTTCCTGCACAGGAACAAGAGCTCTGGCAGGTATTTTATCATTTAGTGCATGAGCTGACAGAGACAGGCCTCAGGAGCAGCCACAGAGCTGTGGGTGAATCACAGAGGCTGAATTTGTTTCCATTCTGTTGCAGACCGGAGGATTCCCAGGGCAGCACCTGGCCAGACACAGCTTGGGGAAGGCAGGTCCCACAGAGCAGGTCCTTGCTGGTGTCCCCTGTGTCCCAGGGACACACACAGGGGTCCTTTACCCTGGGCTTTGATCTTTCCCGCAGCAGGGCAGGAATCCCAAAGGAGCTGGAATGGTCTCTCCAGGCCTGTGTTATCTAAACACAGATGTTCCACTTGTCAGGCACTCGAGACTAAGCAACAATTAGGATGATAGATGTGTTCTACACCCCAGCTGCAAGTCACTTGGATATGCTTAAAATCCTCCTCACCTTTCCTCCATTTCTTTTCCTACACCTATTAAAAGTGATTATGCAAAACACCTTTTTTTCCTGCTCCTTTAGCAAATTCCTGTCTTGCATTTTCACCTCCAGTTTATCAAAAGCATGCCATGTGCAGAATGTCCCTTTATTAGATGTGTGAGGAGAAGAGCTGCCAGTGATTAGATTGGCTGCTCATCCTCTCTCTACTGGTCCAGCATAACCAACATTTGCTTCCTGAACGTTAGCCAAAAATTATCTTCTCTCCAGCTGGATGGGGATGTTTCATCATCTTTAAAAACTGAGGTGTCCATTATGTTGTTATTGTTAGGCAATTATTTCCTGTTCTCATAGAAATTTACCCTCTGACCAGTTCTGGCCATGATGTATCTGGCAGAGAAGCCAGTGCAGACTAATCAAGCCTTGTGAGAGCTGCTGTTACCATAATGCAATTTGTCACCTCCTAGCCCTGCTGCCTTTGCCACTGCTCCTGCTCAAGAAATGCATCTGTCATCTTTATCAGGGCTTCCTACCCCTAACTGATTACCCTGCCTGCAAAAGGAAAAAAAATCCTGGGGTTCCAGTGGCTGTCCCAGAATGGGAGAGGAGCAGGGGCTGGTTTTGTGCTCCCCTTGGACAGTGCTTGAGCTCTGCAGTTGGATCTCTGTGCCCCTGCTGCTGCCTGAGGCACAAAGAGGTGCAGGGAGAACTGAGTTGGTTTGGAGGATCAGGCTGGTGCTTTATTAACCAGCTAAATGCACATAAAAGATGCAGCCATTCTCCCTGGAAGTGCAGTAGAAATGTGAAATCCAAAGCTGTGCTTGGTGTCAGGCACATACAGGCAATATGTGTGTTTGTGATTGCCATATGTGTGGAGATCGACAATGGGACAGTTGTGAATTCTAATAACAACTGAGGAAAGTAAAGCATGGAAGAAGGCCTTTGAACCTGTCTTTTGTTTGCAATTAACCTTAGTTGATTTAGGAGCATTGGAATTGAAGTGTTAAGGATGTTGCTCTTTGCTTGTAGTTAATCCTAAAGAGCTCTGCAATAATAACCTTTTGAGGTATAATTTTAGAACATTGCTTGTATCCTTGAAACTATAGCTTTGGAATATATATAAAGGAAACATGTTTATCTCACACCTTAACAAAACAGAGCAAAGCAGCTTGAGAAAGGAAGATGAACTCAGCTCAAGGATTTATGGTTCTGACCAAGGGAAGCTGGACATCCCAGTTATGAGATTTACAGTCCTTGCAATCAAAAGGTGAACCCACATCTGGGGAGCTGGACTGCACCAGCTGGGATTCATCTTCCTTCTCTCAGAAACCAGCACCATCTGGGGATGCTCCTTTTGGGATACACCCTGAGAGAAACTAAATCACAATAGTGTATAGAATTGTGATATAAAAATTGGGAATAGAAACTGCTGATGAGTAAAAATTAGAATAGAAACTGCTGAGAAAGCTGATGAGTACCCCTATAAATACCTGTAAGCCTCAACTATGGGTGTGCAGTTGGAGGGAAAACTTCCCCCACTGTACCCAGCGCTGTATTGCTCATACTTTACCATATTAATTAATAAATTGATTGCTGCTTGAATATTGGCCCAGTCAGGCTTCTTATTTATAACAGAAGGGTAATGGACACAGGCTGCAACACAGGAAATTCTTTCCAGAAAGTAGGAAAGCCTTGTTAACAAAGAGGTGACACAAACCCCAGAGCAAGGGCCTAGAGAGGCTGTGGAATCACTGGGTTTGGATGCACTCGTGAATTTTTCAAAGAAGACACTTTGCTTTTGCTTAGAAATATATTATGATTGATTTTCCCTGTAAACATTTGTATAGATATTTAAGTAGCTGTAAATAAGCATTTTATCTCAGCAGTGGGTTAGTCATAAATGATTTTAGAAATTAAATAGGTGTGGGGAACAGAGGCCATTTGTTTCTGTCTTTTTTTGAAGAACCTGGAATGAGCAGAGGGAGAGGTGAGACACTGAACTGGATGGGCGCTGCTCGGAGCCAGCACCTCAAATCACAGGGCTCAGTTCTGACCTGCTGAACGTGAAACTCTTCTGTATTTATGGTTAATTTCAGTGTCCTGCATTAGGATTCTATTTCTCACACAAGTTTCCAAGTTTTACCTTTACCTTGAAGTAGATTAGAAAGCTCTTCCCCTCCTCCCATCCTTGTCCTCTTCCCAGCTTTGCTCCCTTCTGTTACAAAGGGTATGAGCAGTGCATGAGACTGTATAGGGAAATCACCCTTGGAGAATTCACTTTTGTCTGCCCTCTTACATGATGTGTAAAATGTATTTTGAACCCTAAAAACCTGATATTAATCTCACACAGAGTTATGAGTTTTAAAATGCCTCTTTGTTCTAATAACTTAGTAGGAAAGAAAAGACAGCAGCTGGTTTTCCTTTTTTAATATTCAGGTACTTTTGGTTTTAGATTTTTTTTAACTTTTTCCATACTCTCCTGCTTTCCTCCTTTTCCATTTTGTAACACATATGCAGATAAAGATTTATAACATGTAAGCTTAATAGCACTAAACACTTGTTAAATTGGTAGAGATTTGGGAGGAGGCCCAGACTAATTAACACCAATTTCTACTCTATTGTCAGTGTTTAATGGATTTTAGGACCAGATCTTTTTGGAACTAAAGTTATACTGAAGGCATGTTGAAAAAAGAAAATAAAATCATGTATGGCCACCTTGACAAACCATCTGTTCCTGGAATATTGCTTGGTGTTTATAAGTAACAAGACATATCTGAAGTGTAAACATTGAGTTTCCTTTTTGGAGCATTGTTTATAATGGCATAAACCCTCCTGGAATTCTCCCCAAGTGTATCCATACACCTCTAATTTCACTATTTCTCTTCCTTAAGAATTGAATATTTAGTGAATAATGAGCAATTTTACTACAAGAAGTCCTGAGAGTGATTTTTATTAAAGCTTATAACCGAACTGGCTGTTTATAAAAACACAGAAGCTAGAAAAAATATGATAGAACTCTATATAAATACTTAGTAAAATATCTTTAAAGGTCCCAAATGAGGAAAGAATAATTACAATAAAGACAGGATGAGACTTCAGTTCAAGTGTACCAAACATGTGGTCTCCTCTGGCTATTTCAAGTTCTGCGTGGTGCCCCCAGAGAGGGCTCCTGCTCAGGAGAGCCCTGTCCTGGTGAGCAGCAGAGCAGAGGATGCCCAGGCTGGCAGGGCTGCCTCCAGACACAGAAAGCCAGGTCAGATGAATCCAGTCTGCAGGGAAAATGATTCAGCCTCTCTCGGGTGATTTTCTACAAAGGCCTTTGAAAGAACAAGAGCACAAAGGAAGTTTTGTGTCATCAGAATTTTCTGCCTTTTTGAGCCTTTTCATTGCTTGGCTTCCATTTCATCAACTGAGCTGATATTAGTGGAATTCTCACCTTCTTCCAAGTGTCTGCTTGACCTTTTGTTGGGTCAGGACTCCAGTGCCCTGGCATTGAAGCACGATGCCCTGTGATTTAATTCACTGCTTCTCAACATTTCTCTCCCTTCTTCTTTGCTCTCCAGCTCAGGAGTGTCTTGGCCAGCTGTGATTTTGTATTCCTCTTGTCACTGCAGCGTGTTGCTGCTCGGAAATCCAGCTGGGGAGTTGCCACTGTCTGCTTTTCCCTGTTAACACAAGCAGCTCTGGTTCCAGCCCTCTGTTCGCCCTCTGGAATGTGGCAGGGGAACGGGGGCTTAAGTCCCCTGTCGCCGGCTGCTAATGCAAATCCTTTGTTGTTCATCTCGCTGTAAGGAAAAACAAATTTGGAATTACTTGACAGGATTCCACTGGAATCCTTGGCATTGGATGCCTCGTAGCTCCCACTAGTGTTTGAAATTTTGGTCTACTGGCACATACCAGAAAAGGTTTCCTTTCAAATAAGCTAAAATATCTAATGTGCTTTGATGTGAGAATTTTCTTGTTTCTTAAATTAAAGCATCAAATGCAGTCGAGTATTTGCCCAGGGTATCTTAGAGAGATGGTGGAATTCCTGTTCAGGGTTCTTTTTAAGGAAAAAAACCCAAAAGAATAAAAATAAAGAATAAAAAATGGATGGTTGCTCTATATGCTTGATGGTGCTTCAGAAATGCTGCATTGTCCAGAACACTCCCAGGGACAACTGAGAGCTGCTCATTTTGCTTTCAGAATGAATGTTTTATTCCTGTTTGTGGAATTTTAAATGGTGGTTTCTCAGGGAAGAAAACATAATTTTTCACCCAAGCTGCTGCAAGGTATAAATACATTTAGCATGTCTTCATCTCAAATTCTGTAGTGTGAATCACATGGAAATGATTGGAACAGAAGTAATTTTGGTTGTTGGCCAGATTCTAATTTTTCACTGCCCAAGTGTTTTTCACATGTTTATTTACCTGAAGATGAGAGAGCACCAACCAATTAGCATATGGTTCTAGGAAACACAATGGGTATTCCAGTTAGTAAAAAAATAATTTCAATGTGTTATTTGTCATCAAGATGCATGATATGTGACTGGCCTTTTAATGGCTTTTAGAAATGTGCTTCACATAATTTGAGGCAAGCTTTCTTATCAGTATGTCGTGCAATTAATTTAATCTTGTTTCTGTTATTTCCACAGTATTTTTCAATTCAGTGAACCTCATTACATTTGCAAGTGCATTAAATTAGAGTCTGGATAGAAGAAGAGAGATGATTATCAGTTAATTTAATTATATTTCTAGGTTTGCCCATTTAATGATACGTCTGCCATTGTTGTTGCAGCCTTTACAGCAGTAGCACTGTGCAGGAATTAGTTCAGATTCCATGTAAAGTTTGTGTTATCTGATAACTCCTGACAACTGCTGCAGCCACATGTTCAGTAATTTATGAGTCTAATCAAAAGTCATTTCCTTTAAGCCTGAAGGCTACAGCATGCAATACTTTCACTGTGTTCACCACACCATTTTTGACTCTGCATATGTGGGAATGTTTTTGCAGAGCTTGACACCATCAATTAAGGAATACAACTCCATGTCCTTACAGTGAGTGCAGGAGCAAGAAGTGTTCCCCTGGCAGGGCTCTTCCAGCCAGCTGGACACTGCAGCTGGGAATGTTCTTGTTTTTAAGGAGGAGACAAAAAAGAATCCCCAAAATTCACCATTATGCATTCCTTCATATGAAATGCTCTTAACTTTTTCTCATAAAATTATGTGCTCTTTTAGAGTAATGCCACAACTTGAATTTTCGTGCTCAGCTTCTAACATGGTGCCTCTCAATGTTACTGCTTTTTGCAGTAAATAATATTTTTTTACTCCTTTTGCAACTCTGAAATTTTGTTTTTCCCCCTAAAGTTTTGTGCCACGTGTTTGAAATTTCAAGGTGCATGGAGTTTGCCCTGGGACTTGGGAATCCTAAGGATGAGGCTGCTGGGACTCTCCAAAGCAGAGCTGCATCATCAATTATCTGCTTCATTTGTGTAGCTTATTAAAGGCAGATCTATTAAGGCAACAGTTTTACTTTTTAGACATTTATAGATACCCAGTATGAATGTAAGAGAAAAAGAAATTCAGCTCTGAAGTACAACATGTTCCAAGTACCAATGTTTTAAGATGGCTGTTTCTGAGATTTTTAGTAATTTAAGATTTGGAAGTAAATCTTAAATTTCTTAGCAGAAATAATCCATAAATGAGGAAGAAAAAAGATTAAATCCAAATTTTACTACGCTCTGAGAACTGTTCTTCTATTCCTATATTTCGGAAGGTGAAACAATTAGGTTTACATTTATATTTATAGCAATATAATTTTATTCCATTTATATTTACTGTTTGTACATGATGAGCCATCCTGTGGCTGCAATGCAGATAAAGCACAGAGGTTGTGTACATGAGGTTGGTTCTTTTTCTGGAAGTGTTTGCCACTTGAACAAGGCTCTGATGCCACGAGGTCCCATGGCCTGTTCTGCTAGCCTGGCAATCTGGAGAGTTGATGGAATGTTTTATGGTGGAATAGATGGATTAAGCTTTTCAGGATAAAGATATTTGAATATTTCTGATGCACTTAATGGGAGGAAAAAAAAAAAGAAAAAAAGTAAATTTAGTATATTTCTGAAAGTGAGACCTGTATGTGGGTGCAGAGTGGGAGAATCAGACTGGAGAAATTCAGAAGGGCTGGATTTGTGAAGCTGAAGGATTTTCCTTGCAGAAGAGTGCCATTTTTCCTTGCAGAAAAGTGCCATTTTTCCTTGCAGAAGAGTGCCATTCTCCCAGCTGCTCCCTTCAGTGATGGGGTGACCTGCTGCCAGGGGATTATTCCTTACTCTGGCTCAGTAAAGTTCTTGTAGGGCTGGTGGAACACCAGTCTGGGTGCTCACATTAGTAAGGGATCTCCCACTTCTCCTGGGGTTTTTGAACGACTCTTTTACTGGCTTCTGCCTTGCCTGATTTGCTGAATTCAATATTCCATGACACACCTTCGCTTCTGTTTACACCTCTCTATTTGTTTTTTTCTCACTTTTGCTTACTTTTACTGTGAAGTTTCTCTTGGCAAGGATGACTGATAGACAGGCACTAATTTATTCAGGATAGTGCAGGGACATGCCATTCCACATTGGCTGGAAAAAATGGATTTGGTGAAAATTAAAAATATAACAATTACTACATAGCTTGTTTTTTTGTGAGGAGGAGTTAGTCAGGGACAAACCTCCTTCTCAGTTTATCTTGCAGGTTTCCAGTTGGGCTTTGAGGACCACATGTTTGTTTTGAGTTGCAACTCAGGATTCTGTAACAATGTCAGGTTTTAAACCTTATTATTTTTCTAAATAAGTGCAGTCTCTCTGTTCAGCTCCATTGGAAATAAGTGCTTTGAATTCCTGCCAGTACCCAGGGTCTCTGGCAGAGTCCCCTGGAAACCTGCATGGGCCAAAATGTAATGTTATGCTCCTTTATACTGGCAAAATCATCCCTTGGAGACTGCAGAGCAGGGATAAATCCAGCTGCTTGTCCAAACACAGAAATAAAGCAAGGATTTATTAGCGAGTTTTGACTGCAATTTTGTCTGATTACAAGAGCCCTCAGCTAACGCTAAGGGCAGAAAAACAGACTTGCTCTGACTCTGAATTGCAATGGGGAGAATGAAATAGGTTTAATTAATAGAGCAGTGAAATTTTTGTTTAGCTATTTAATATATGGGAGAAGAAAGCCTCTTCTTAAATGAGGATGAAGCTGCTTGCTTGATCATCATCCTACATTACAACCCTTTTGTGTTCTCTACTTAACTTTTCTAGAAAATGTTTCTGGGTAGTTCTTTTGGGGATTTTTTTGTTGTTTGTTTGTTTGTTTTGTTGTTATTTTGGGCTTTTGGGTTTGTTTTTTTTTTGCTTTGTTTCAAACTTGTTAATTGCCTATGACTTATTTAATGATGCTTGCTGTAATGTGAGTGATTTCTGCTCTCCTTGCTTTTGTCAGCTCACTTTGGTATTTTCCCCCCAGCTGGTATTTTTGGAGGGACTGGAATGGAAAGAGGACATCCCTCAGTATTCTGTGTTGGAAAAGTACTGTGTTTCCTTTTCTGGCAGGAAGAATTCTCCCCAATCCCTCCTTGGTCTGAGCTGCTGCTCTTGACATCTCATTATTTGACTCAGCTGTTTCTGTTTCACCTTCACCCAGCTAATTAAGTAACTCATTGAATGTATTATTCAGTATTTGATTCTGCTATCTGAGTCGGTGAGAGATGGAATTAAGGAAAAAAAAACCCAAACAGAAAGCAACAAAGAATCCCCTTGATGGGATTAGTGGCAGGATTGTTGCTGGACACGGTGGATGGAAATGGGGTTGGCTGAACATGAGTCACACTCTGCTGGGGAAGGGCTGGGATTAGTGCTGATCATTCCTTGACTACCCCAGAGTGACCTGAGAATTGTTTCAGGACATTTGTGGAGTTTGGGGCTCTTGGCCTTTGTTTCTATCTCTGGTTCTATCCCCGGTCCTGCAGGGCATCCCATGCTCTGTGGCCGGTCTGATAGGGGCTTTAGCTGCTGCTGGAACTCAGCCCTGCTCCTCATCTCGGCTCCACTGCCAGCACAGATTACTCTCCAGGGCTTTTGGCAATTGGTAAATAATTTATTTCTTTTTCTTGGATTAGAAATGTAAACAGGAGTGCTCTGCAAATGAGCAAAATCCAGTGTTCAGCTGTCAATGATCCATTTGCATTTGCGTCCCTCTGACTTTGACTGCCTTTGTGACTCATCTTTTGTACAAAAGAGAAGTGTTATTACAATTAAATTAATTCCCTTTTTTGCTTTAGTCTATTTTTCCTTAATATTTACATTAAGCTACTGAATTAAACATGACTATAAGTAATCTTCTCATTCATGTAAAACCTACATACTTTTATCATATCAGTTCAAGCAAACCTTTTAAAATATTTCTTTTTATAAACCCAAATTAACAAAAAATTACTATCACCAGAGAAATCTAGCCTTGATTTTGGATGCAGGAGATGGAAGTGTATGAGCTCACAGACTGATTCATACACTGTATGAATCAGGCACAGCAAGGATTTGAATGTATTCCTTTAGAATCACAGAAAAGTTTTCTGTTTTCAATTTGCAGTTCATTGTTCCGATGGAAGTGTCTCCCTCTCCTCCTTCCAGGGCTGGGTTGTCCTTTCAGCTTTGATCAGAAGCAGATTTTGGGATGCCTTAACTGGCAGGAGTCCAGTGAGAGCTGAGAGCTCCCAGTGAGGTGTTTTCAAAGTGACTCTGGTGCCAGCCACCAAAAAGCCACTGGAAAAGTCCTCATCAAGCCTTCCACTAAACACCTGATACTGATCTGAGTTTCTAGAATACTTCTTACAATATATGCAATAGTTTGAGTGGATCAGCACAAAAACAGTCACTGGAAAACTCTTCTTGCTGGTTTTAAATGATCAATACTTTTTCTCCTGATGCAGCTCTGTTATATTTAAGAAGTGGGAGCTCCATTCTGAAAGGTTTCATGGCAAAACAAAAAGCAGACTGTAGCATATGCTGTTTCTGTGTAATTAATATTGCTTTTGCATTATGTTTTGAAGATTGGGGTAGTTCCTAAAGCCAAGTCCTAGAGCTTTTTGAATGTACATGCATTCTAAATTTAGGGTAATCTTAGTCAATCATTCTCTTAGTTGAGCATATACTTAATATATTTCGTTTTCAAATAGGAGTACATTTTGCCTTTAGCTAAACCTGCTTTTGGTCTGAGCAGTCACATACTTTTAGGTCTTGATATTCCAAGAAAAAGGGAATCCAGTTCCTTATTCCAAGGGAAAAGGATGACTTTTGGTGGGAGTGATGGCTTTGCAATAGACTCTGACCTCGTTGCCTTGCTTTTGCAGTTGCAGTTTTGTTAGCCCAGAAAGAAAGTTATTGTTCTGTGCAAGGAAAAATAAGTATTTGGCTGGGATATCTCCAGATTAGTATTCTGGCAGGTACCTTTTTATACTCATCTTCTTGCTAATGAGAAGATACCTAAATATTTTATTAAGCTACTAAAAGACTGAGAGCATTTTATGAGATGTGAACTTTAATGAGACGTGAAGTAGGAAAAAATTAGACTCAGTCCTTCAGTAATTTGGAACAGTGAAAAATGTTAATGTTGTCTTATCATACTAACAAGGGCTCAGAATATACACAATTGTATCAGCAAACTGGATTTGTATTCAGTTATTTTCTTGGTTTAAACCTCTTTTGCATCTCTACTTTTTACATACTTTTCTAGAGAAAGGCTCTAGCAATATTTCTTACTGCTTTATTCCAGTGAGAAGAAGTTAAAACATATAAAAACATAACTAAGTTTGGGGGTTAATTTAATGTAAAAAACTTAACTAGAATTGTAACAAGCAGTTAGATTCCTTTTTTTAACATATGATTGTCTTAGAGCTCATGACTTTATATTTGCAGGCTTGCCTTGTATAATAACATGTTCAATGGCACTGATTTTTATGTGCTGAATTTATTTACTATTTGAATCAAAAATAATTCATGAAATGTGACTTTGTCTTTGCTGTTTAAATAAGGCCATATATTAATTGTGCTGTATAGGGTTATAAACAAGTTACTCAAATTATCTAAGCTGTGAAAGTTGATCAATGACTTCAAAACTGATGTATATACTTGATGAGTAGATGTGGCTTTAATTCATTTTCACTGGTGCAATGTATTCTTTTAGAATTGAAATGTTCTTCACCTGAACTTGAATACCAAGTGAATGATTTCTTTTAAATTCTCTAAAAATTCTCAGTTGTATTTAAAAACCTGTTTGTTCCCCAGATAGTGGGAGAAATGCTTGTCTTTTTTCACATCATGTTTCACCCAGCCTCTTTGCAAAGGACAATTTCTTCTCATGTGTCTAAATACTTATATCCAAATACCTTTCAAGAGAGTTTTTCTTCACACAGTCCTACCTATAGCTTGAAAATACTCCTGAGAGCAGCCTGCTGCTCTGAATTTCCAGGAGAGCAGCAGCAGCAAGGTGCCCTGGTGCCAGCCCCAGCTCATTTGTGGCTGGACAGGGGGAGAGCTCAGCCAGGACAGTGAACGCTGCTCCCTGCGCCTCTGGGGCTCTGGTGGGTCACAGGAGTCATAAACACAAGAGCAGATAAACATCCCCTTTTTCATAGTGTTTCCTCTGTGTTCTTCATTGCTCTACAAATCCAGCATTGTTGTTTTTTAGAGTGTGTGACACATCCATTTCCAGCTCAGTTCTGTGTTCTTATCTCTCACTTCTCTGCTCGCACTTGAAATATTAATGACTTTAGATGACTTTAGCACAAGTTATATTAATGGAACAGTTATGTCTTTTGGGTTTAAGTAGAATTAATTTTAGGAAACTGCTTCTCATGAGAGTAATCAGAAGCAGCTGTTGGTTTTGCTGCAAAATATGAATGCACAATTAAAAACAAAACAGTGACTTAGGAAACAGGGCTGTTTGCTGGAAGCATACCTTTGCTCTGCATTGCTCTGGCCATATATTCCCAAATTCCAACACTCTGGTGGATGTTCAGTGTGCACTGAATTCTTACCTTTCCCTGTGCCTTTTTAATGCACCACACTGAGGTTTGTTGAAAATGTATGCACTAAAATTTTCTGAAATGTTTCTCCTTGAAATACAAGACCTTAGAGGTATTATTTACCTCATGTTTCAAATTACAGCTAATTTAGTTCTCTCCTTTTTGACTATTTTCCACGTGTAGAGGGTGATTGTGGCCACAAAGCTGCTGTAAGTTATTTTCTGGCTGACTTGTTTGTCCTCTGGAAGATTTACCCCGAGTGCCTCTGGCTTGGAGCAAGCCCAGCTGCACCAAGCACCAAGTGCTGTTAGGGACTGGATTGTTCTCACCTGTTACTGACTGGGGAGCCCTTCTCACCTGGGCAATGTATTTTAGCAAAATCACTGCCCCCAGAGGAGCTGTTGGAGGGGGAGCTTTGTCCCTTGCAGGCAGAGCAGAGCGCCAGGGCTGATGGAGATGAGGATTTTGTGCAGATCTGCAGTGCTCAGGATCATCCCTGCGCTTCTGAGAGGGCTCTGAAACAGCTGGAGAGTTCCCAGTTGCGCTGGATTCCTTCCAGGGTTCAGCTGTACTTGTTCTGTAGTACCAGAGAGGTGTTCTTGGGCTCCTGTGCTGCTGGAGAGCTGTGTGCCTGCACCCTGGGAGTTACAGATGGCCTTGTCACCTTTTGTCATCCCCTTGGAACCAGTCTGTCTGATTGTAAGTCTTCCTTCCCAGCACTTAGACTGAAATCTTTGCAATATGTGGGAATTTCTCTAGAATTTCTCAAGAGAGTTGGTCAAATCTATTTCCTTGCTGTGCCATCAGTTGCCCAAAGCTGTGTTATTGAGCAACCAGACCTCTGGGTGCAGTTTTGGTAGCTGAGGGAGCTCCAGGATTGCTGGAGCCTCACAGATGCTCAGATATTGAAACATCTGAGGCTTTGTTTTCCTCCAGCTGGGAGCTGCACACCTGGGAATGTGTGCTGCTGAAGTCTGTGCTCATTTTATTCTCCCCCAGGAAATGCAGGTCTGCTGTCAGCTCTGCCTCTCACCAAGTGACCAGGCAGGGTTAAAAAGAACTCCCAGGATAAGCAAGGACTGTGGAGAAGCTTCACTAACCAAAGAAATGAACCTTCATTATTATTACTATTATTATTATTACTAACTTTCTGAGTTAATTTCCCTCCTTTTGTTTGTCTCCTTTTGGTTGTTCAGGGTGATATTTGCAATGTAAGCCTTTGGAGCATGGCCTTGCAGGGACTCTTGTTCCATGGTTAGTGCACCATGACAGCAGGGGGAGATGAAAGGAACAGCATTGCTGGGATTTCTTTCTTATTAAAAGTGCTTCTTTTGAAGAATATGGGAGCAGCTCTGGTTTTGGGTTATCACTCTCAGCCAGCAGAGCTGCTTTCCCATCTCCCCCAGCCTATCTTAAGCTTGTAGGGATCCCAGTTTATACAATTCTCTACAGGGCTTTCTCTTATCTCCTTCTCTCAACTGACAATTTCCCTGTCCAAACACAAACCAGGCTATCTTGCTTTTCCCTCCTTTTTCTCTATTGCATTAAAAAACAGCTTTGAAACTCCACTGTTATGACTGATATTGGCTGCACAGACATTTGTTTTCCTGCCTTGAGCCCAGATCAGGGCCTGTGAGCACACTGGGACCTCTGTGCTCATGGCTGAGCACACCCAGTTCTGCATCTCAGCCCAGGGGGTTTGGCTCTTAGCACCAGTCCCTCGCCATTTTCCAATGCCACTTTTCTCAATCTGCCAAAATACCATTTTCTGAATAACTTTTATTCAAGTTTACTTGCTCTCTCTAGGCTTGAACATACCTGGTATTGCTGGATGTGGAGTTGGAAATATTTTTCCTAGTTTCAAAGAAATAACTTCTCTTTTGAAATGTGCATTTGCAAAAATTTAACAGCAGTTAGCTAAGTTATCATCACAGTATCATGGTTGCCAAAATTTCAGTGGAGGATGTAAACATATGACCTATTCTAAAGTAGATTTAAAAAATACTTCTTTTTAGTCTTGTAGACTGTAATTTTCCAAGTTTCTTTTTCCTTGAAACATTTATATTTATGTCATATCCGTGGCTTTTTATTCAGTGTGTTTTCTGTGGTCATTAATAAGCCTGCAACTGACTTGTGGGTAAAATAAAAGAACCTACAAAACTGAACTCAGTGATTTACTAACACACAAATTAAGTCATTTTTCATCATTGTAATGTTCAATGCCTACAAACATGGATTGCAATCTCTTTTTTCAGGCATCTAAATCAGAAATGAGAGTAAAAAAAAGTTAAATATACATAAGCTTGTATATTTTCCAAAGGTTTGAAACATCCACACAGAGGCAGCACTGTCTGGGTGCTGTGGCAAAGGGAGATGACTTCAGTAGCCATTGTGATTATGATGTTTGGAATGAAGAATTGTTATTTCATCCTGTTGAAAAGCCTTGCAGTCATATTTTTGGTCAGAAAATCACGTGCAAAGAAACAAGGAGGTTAGAACAGGAGCTGCTGCTTTGTAGAGTACAGAGCTGAGACCCTGGGTAAAATGATGGTGGGTGGCTGAAATTCCTGTGGGGATGTGGCCATGGAGACCTCACCCTAAAGCCCTGTGGCACTTTCAGGGTTGAGGTTGTTTAGTGCCTCTCTGAGCTTTTACACTGCTGCCTTTTGATTGTTTGGGGATTTCACAAACACAAATGCAGTTTTTCAGTGGTTTTTTTTCAGCTGCCAGAAGTCCTGACTCAGAATTTTGATTGCTTTTTCTTCAAGTTGGAATGTGCTTGATGAACTTGGAGCAGTCAGAAGTTAGACTGGGAAAGGTGTTGGGCTACAGAAACCTCCTCTGCCACTGTTCAGTGCTGTGATTTTGGCTCCCAGCCACAAACCCTGAGTGCTCCATATTCAAGATATCAGAATTGCTGCCTCTGTTGAAATACAGACAGCTATTATCACTCTTAGTGCTCTGGTTGTCTCCTTCTACCCTGTATTGCTTAAATATTTGGTTTGTATATTCTAAATGTTAAAGTAAGTTCTTCTACCGTGACAGAATTGAGGATGAATTACCCATTATAATTTCCTAGTCAAATTTAGACTCTGATTCATGATCTTAACTAGTTTCAGAGATGAAGAAATCAACCTGCTGATCAGAAGCTGCTGGAGTTCCCTTTGCACTTTGAAATTCCTGACGAGCAGCAGACAGTGGCTGATGAAGTATTTGCCATGAATGGCATCTGAGAATTCTCTTATTTCTGCTTTTGAGGGTGCCAGATGGGAATTATGTAAAGTGCAGTTAGCTGGAGCCTGCAGAGGACAAGCACATTTGGGGAGATAATTCTGCAGTTCTGCTCTCTTGCTGCTGTTTTGTTCCTCAGCACTGCAGGAGCTCTGGGGACAGCAGAGATCCCTGTCCTTCCTCTGCTGCCTGGTCCTCCAGAGCCTGGGATAACTCTGGTATGGGCTGAAAGGCTGTTTTCAACCTTTATCCATTAATTACACGTGGAATGTTTGCCCCATGGAGAGGCCAGCAGAGACAATATTTAGTGGAGCAGCTGTGCTGCAGAATCTCAGTGCTCATCTGGTGCCAGATCCTGTCCTGGGTCTGCTCTTCTGAAGCTCCTTTAGATCTCCTGAACATCAGCTTCACCTTGGCTTTACTGGATCATTGTACCCCATTAAGAAATGGATTTTTCCAGCCTGATAAGCAAAAAAAAAAAAAAAGTGTTGGTGACTATCTGATAGGATTTAATCAATAATATCCTTTGATTATTGTCACATAATTTTATGGAATGTATTTCTCTGACTACATCATTAATATCATTACTCAGTAAGAGTGATTCCAATTTAAAAGGATGATGTTCAACATTTTTATTGTAAAGTTAGCCACAGTTTTAGGTGTTCTTTTGAACCTGTTATAAGGAATGATGAAATTGCATGGTTAATCAGTTTAAGCAGTGAAAAATTAACCAGGAATACTTTCTATTTGGTGGGAATTTAAAGCTACAGAAACAAGGAAACAAAACTGGTAGCAGATCTCAGATTAATTTACCTCCAAGTTCTTTATTATTGATCAGTTTTGAGGCAGTTTTTACCAGTCATGACTGTAACTCCACATCATTCCAGGATTCCAAAGGGAAATAACTGTCTTTATCAGGATTGCTTCAGTGAACATGGCTCACCCCAACGACTCGCTGATGCTATTTTTACTTTTGCATTTATGGCATTTCTTTTATGAGATAATGGATTGTGGAAGAGAGAGCTTGGGTGACTCAGGTGTTTTAAGGACAGCCTTTCTATACAAAACTGTCATATGTTGAAACACAAAATGGGAAGGAAGACTTTGAAAAACAGCGACTAAAAAAAGCCTCTTTTCCTAATTTTGTACTAATGCACCTGTAATACCTCTAAAATCAAAATTTCCAACAAATTGCCTTATAAATTCATTTAATATTTTCCATTTTGATGAAAATATGCTTCATCCTATCCACTTAATGGGATTTTAGGATCCTTTCAGGCTTCAGTGAGTGCTGAAAAGCAGTTAATTATGTTTGTGTTTAAGGGTACATGTTTTACAGCACAGCAGCTCTGTTTTAGTGCAAGATATTATTGTAATTCTTTAGTTTCTGTTCAGCTAGGAGAAAACATAAGAGTATTTTTCTTTTTGCTTCAGAAGAGTGACGATAATGGTTGTCTTCCAGAGGATATATGAGTTGTGTTTTCACTTGGTGCATGCATGGCCCTACCTAAGTGCCTTAGTGCTGTTCTGAATGAATTTTAAAAAATATCACTGTCTCTTTTAAAACAGTGAGTTAAAATAGGTTTTAAAAATACTGTTATTTGCTTTTGGGGATAAAATTTAAACATTTGGCTTTACTGTTGCAAGGAATCTGGACCTTAATCTGCCAGATGTATGACAGACTTCCACATGAATTCCTTGAGTTCTGGGAGAGCCCTGAATTCAGCCCATGGCAGTGACCCCTCTGCTAAAATAACCCAGCACTGCCAGGGGATCTCCATTTCCTCTGGAATACAGAGATGGCACCATGTGAGATGGAGCTCTCGAGAGCATTTCAGTTTTACTGATAATGACACCCCTGGAATTTGCCTCAAGAGCAAGAAGAAATGCAAAGTTTAGCAGTGTAGCTGTTTGCAGAGTTTGTGATTTGATGCACTTGAATAAATGAAATCTGAAACTGGTTAAATTGCAGGAATCCATCTAAGAAAAAATCAGGTTGTAATTTGTTTTGTTTTAGGGTTTTTCCTGGGTTTTTTTAGTCTTTTTGTTTTGTTTTGGGGTTTTTTTTGTGTTTGTTTGTTTGGGCGGTTTGTTTGTTTTGTTTTATTTTTTGGGTTTTTTGTTTGTTTGTTACTTTTTTACAGAGCATGGTGTTCTAGATAAAAAACATTTCAGCCTGTTTACATTAAAACAGCAATTCTTACTCTTTCTAATAAATTATTATTTTATTATTGTTATTATTATTGTTACTACTGCTACCACCACCACCCCACAAAATCCTCACAACTGACAAGGACTAAGAAACCACTTTACAGGCACATTGTTTACTGAGCTGATGTACTGCATATTAGTTGAGGCACAATTATTTTAATAGATCCACTCCTACCCCCCTTCACCTTGGCAAAGAATATTGGATTTTCCAGTTCAGTGAGTGTCTGGTCGTTATCATTCATGTGCTCTATTGCAGTTATTGTTAATGGTTATATGAACAGCAAAATAGGAAGCATATATCACCTGTCAGCCTGTGTTCTCTAGGCCCATCTTGGGGTAAATTATAGTAGGATTAAGAGCAGAAGCTGCTAAAATTCAGGTTTCATGAAGAAGTTGTGGATTTTTTTTTCCATCCTCTAAGGTTTAGAATTTGTGTTCAGTCTTTAAGGAAAAAGTATCAGTGTATTAGGATCATAAATTCTGAATTGGTCTTGCCAAAAAGTAATTTAGAAAATTTACCAGATCAAATAAAAAGTGTGTTAACTTGGTTTATAGAGAAAGAGGGAGAAATACATTTTTCTGCTCTAATGTGACTCTAACAACTTTCTAGTTTAAGGGAAATGTGTGCAGTTATACTTACCAAGGGGTGAAAATAATTCACCAAAGCAATGTTCTGAGTTCAGTGCCATTTGTGCTCCATCAACAATGGGCTTGATGTAATCAGTTTTTTAGCTTTGCAATTGATCTCCTGTCACAATTTTACTTTGTTTTAAATTGTGCAGCTTAGATACTATCCTGTATTCATGGTTGGGTAACTTGATTGAACTGGAAGAAAAACTTTATCAAAAGCACACACTTGTGTATTTTGGCCTATAATATAAAAAGAACAGAGAGAAAATATAATGTGGGGGTAGCAGGTGGGGATCATCATATCTCTGGTGTAAATTTATCCCTCAGATTCTTTTGGCAATGCTGAATTGGCATTTCTTAATATGAAATTCTTCATTTTGTACAGATTTTTTTTTTTTTGAAGCAATGCCATCAGATTTGGTGAGATAACCTTTTAAATGGAATTTTGAAATAAGTATGGCAATCCTTTTCCTGGGTCAACACATCGCCTACTTTGTTAATTAAACTGGAACATTCACATTTTATCAAGTGTCATATAGTTGAAGGTTACAGGATTGAGGATGAAGGATTCTCCTTAGGATTGAGAGAAATGTGTTGGTGTGAATTCCAACATTTGAGAGAGACCTCTGATGCATTTTAAATACTGCTCCAATTATTCAGTTTTCACTGGTGCAATGAACTGTTGACATCCAATCAACTGCTGATGAACAATCTCAAACCACACAAAAGGGTGTTTACATGTAATATTACATGTAAATGTAATGGCACTTGGGGTGGCCATGAGATAGTTCAGAGGCCAAGAAAAGGAGGAGTTTCTGAAACAGAATGGATGAGTTGGTGAGATGAAATCTCCTGGTTGTGAAATGGCAAAGGAGCTCTTACCCTGCTCAGGTAAATCAGTAATTGCCCTGCTCAGGTAAATCAGTAATTGCCCTGCTCAGGTAAATCAGTCCTTATCCATCTCAGGTAAAAGAACTCTTTCCCTGCTCAGGTAAATCAGTCCCTGCCCTGCCAGGTAAATCAGTAATTACCCTGCTCAGGTAAATCAGTCCTTATCCATCTCAGGTAAATCAGTCCTTATCCATCTCAGGTAAAAGAACCCTTTCCCTGCTCAGGTAAGTCAGTAATTACCCTGCCAGGTAAATCAGTAATTACCCTGCTCAGGTAAGTCAGTCCTTATCCATCTCAGGTAAAAGAACCCTTTCCCTGCTCAGGTAAATGAGTCCTTACCCCCTTGGGATGGTCCAGAGGCTGCAGCCTCAGTGCTGAGGCTCAGCTCATGGCTGGTGCACTCAGTAGAAAATCTTTGTGTTTAGACAGGAGGGACAGTGAGGGTTCGAGAGCTACTCCGGGGGTTTTAGTCCTGCACAGCTCCTGAAAGCCAACACTGTGATGCTTGATGCTTTATCCCTGAGGGATTTTTCTGCTGGGTAACAGATGATTTAAGATGTCTGGTGAATGAGAAATTGCAGATTATGAGACTAATAAAGGTTAAAAAATGCATTTTGATGGCTACTTTTTTCCTTTCCTTTCTCTACTAGTTTAAGAAAAAGAAGGAGGAAACTGGTTTTCTTAATTTTTTTGATTGATCCAAATCTGTTTATTAACTTCTTGTTATGCTGCTTTAAGATTACCTGGCCCCTCTCTCTCCCAAGTGCCATAGTTCATTTTTGCATTCATCTTTCATACACACCTATGTGGGAAAAACATTTGCTAGTCTGAATACACAGTGAAATCAGTTATAAAGGAAATGCAGGAACTGTTCCATTTCAGTTATATACTGAAATGTCCTCACATACTGCACAATACTACACAGAGATACTTATTAGCTGCACTCCAATTAAAAATACTGCATTGGCTTATTAGACATTTAAAAGTATTTACAACTGAGGAATCAATATTCCTTATTTAAAAAGAAGGCTAATTCCTCAGTGTGCATGGATCTATACACAAAACCACAAAATCTATGTGCACAATTGAAGGAAGAGGTTGAGGGGTGTGAAGGGGCCATGTGGTTTTATGGTTTGTTTGATGGGGGAGGTTGGTTTGGTTTGGTTTGGTTTTTTCCTACATCTCTTGACCATCTCTATGTGGTATTTGCAGGGTCCCAAGGATGAGGTGAGAGATGAATCTGACTCCATGTTCTTAGAAGGTTAATTTATTATTTTACTATATTATATTAAAGAATGCTGTACTAAACTATACCAAAGAATAGAGAAAGGATACAGAGAGAAGGCTTAACAAGAATGATCATGAAAGGCTCATGACTGACTCCTCAGTCTGACACAGCTGATGGTGATTGGTCATTAATTAAAAATTCACATGAAACCAATCAAACATGCACCTTGGTTGGTAAACAATCTCCAGCCACATTCCAAAGCAGCAAAACAGGGAGAAGCAAATGAGATAATATTGTTTTTTTTTTTTCTCTGAGCTTCTCGTCTTCCCAAGAGAGGAAATCCTGGCGAAAATCCTGGCGAAGGGATTTTTCATAAAATATGACAGTGCCAATCTCTGCATCTCTTGAGATGGAGTTGTCCTTTTGCAAGGAGCTGCCAGGGCTGTTTGTGTTCAGTGATGCTTTCCTCGTGACTTTAGTGCTGCTGTAGAAGGCAAAGCATCTCTCTGGGGCGAAGCAGCCAGACAAAGGGGCAGGAGGAGCAGAGCACTGAGTGTTTGCTGCCTGCAGGGGTTCCATGGATGTGCTGCTGAGACACCTGAGTGGAGACCAAGCTGGGAGCTGCATCCCTGGGAGCAGAGCACGTGCTGGGGATGCTGAGAGCTGAGCATCTGGGAGCAGAACCATGTGTGTGCCTCTGACATTTGGCTGTTTGCCTTGGCAGGGCTGGCTGAGCTGCTCTGTGTGCCAGGGGATGGCTGTGGGACACTGGCTCTGCTCTCACCAGTGTCTCTTTAGCTGTGTGCTTCTGAAGATGCTTGGGAAAGCAAAGGGTTCTGCTGTCTTCATGGCAGCACAGCTTGGCAGATGTTTCAAAGCAAACTGGGCTTGTTTACCCTACACTGGGCATGGAAGAAGAAACAGCATCTCAGTCACTCTCTGCTTGCCAACAAGAACAAAAAACCGACTCTTGGTCAATAAGGAAACTTCTCAAAGCTCAATTATATCAACTTGCTGCCCGAGGCTCCAGTCCAATTCTTTATTTCCCCTGGATGTTGAAGCAATAGCTGTCATCATCAGAGCTCCTTTTGAGTTTGCTGTGATAGGAGCAGTCCTTGGGATGCAGTGCTCACTCCTGCCTTGGTTTCTGCATTCTTATTAGTGGGATGACAAAGCACTGGGCCAGGAGGCTGAAATCATTTCCAGTGTATGAAGCACTGATAATTTGTGGCCTGACTACTCGTGACTTTTGAGAATAGGTAGGAACTGAAATGTTTAAAGTTTCTGATGGCTGTGGGTTAACCCCAGTAGGCAGCAAAACCCCACTCACTCCCCCTCAGCGAGGCAGAAGTGAGAAAGTTTGTGGGTTGTTTAGTAAGGGAAGTCTTGAGACCAATATGAAATTCTGCTTCACTTTTCAACTCAAGAAAGCATAGTAAATATATACCCAGCTTTTTGGGACTGCAGCTGTTTTACTGCACAGAAACAGCCATATTTTGTGAAAACATAATAAAAGCATGAAACTCCACTTGTGATAATCAAAAGTGTAGTGTAATATCAAAGAGAAAACAGATCTTTACAGAACCCTAATTTTCCAAGGCACTTGTACAGTCATCACACATCTTCTGTCATTAAACAATTCCTGTCCTGTCACTCTGTAAGCTTTGATTTAAAAATCACTATTTGATTTAAAATTTATGCTTTTTATCACTACATAGCCAAAAATGACTGAACTCCATTTAAAAGTTCAACAAAAATTCTCTTCAGTCTTGAAGAAACTTATTCTGTGAAAATTGGACTTAAGTGAAGTAGTTTTGTTATTGATTTATACCCTGCACCCACACAGTTGCCTCTCAGTAAACACAGGCAGCCACTTGAGCATCTTCACAGAGTGAATCCTGCTCCTCTCAGCATCCTCACCTCTCCTTGGGGTCTTTGATCAGCTGGAGTAGGGCATGGCTTTGCAAGGGATGTTCTGTCTTCTCCTCAGGCACTCATTTATGAAAAATACAGGACTATCTTTGAACTTCTATTTATTTCTCTGTCATATATGGCAAAACTTAGTAAAGATATTCTAAAGGTTTTGACGTGTCTGTGGTATGAAGCAATTTTATGTGTTTGTTTCATTTAGGAGTCCTGACTGAAAAAAAATGTGGATTCCTTCAGGAATTGTGTTGTGCCCTTGTGCTGTTGTTAATTTGCAAACATAAACTCTTAAATTAGGTTTCTTTCTCTAAAAGTTACATCTGTGCTCTGGGTGTATATTGCCAGTTGTCACCTTACCCAGCTTACACAGTGTGTGGCCATGCTGAAATCACACCAGCAGCTTTCTCAGCTCCTTGCATTTATCAGGAATATCTGTTGACCAGCTGGATTTCAGTGATTTCAAACATGACTATTTATGTGGCTGTTCCTCTACCTGACACCTAAGGCAATTTTATTACATTAATAAAATATAGTTTAAAAATCCAGTTTTAACAGTTCAAAACTGTTAAAATTTACAGTTCTGGAAATTCCTGTGTATTTTCAGCCTTGAAAGTGGAGGAACATATAGAAATTTCAGATTTGACCTGTAGGTCAAAATGATGTTGCATTAAGCAATCTTAAGTGTTTTTGTACTGTCCAAACTGACAACTTTACCAAATGACAGTTTCTGTTGCCAGCCTTGAAAATGAAATATTTACTAGCCCAAAATTAAGTCTTAACCTGATCTAGGCATCAAAAGCCAATATTTACAGCTTGATGCTGCTACATGACTGATTCACACCTTAAAATTACATCTGTATCTTCTTCAAATGCTGCCTATTTCATGTGTGGTTTTGGGAGATCTGAGGAGAAAGGTGGAGGTTTTACCCTCGGGTACCTTTGCATTGCTGGGCTAATGAAACATCTCTTTGGAGAGAGGAGGGGAGTGTGAGGCAGGAGGGTTCTGTGCTGGGCAGACGTGTCTGTGCATCTCTGAGTGTTTGGAGAGCATCAAGGAGAGGACAAGGGACTCCTGAAGGTGAGAGAAGGAAGAGAAAGAAGAGTGGGAATGTTTTATATACTCCAGTCCATAAAGCTCCAGCAGCAGCGGCAGTACCTGTTCCCTCAAACAAGTCTTCATATAGGAAAAAGTCAAACCTTTCCTTGAGGGCAGGGGGGGAAATTTAACTCTTGGTAGCCTTGAAAATGAGCATAAACAGTGGGCTGGAAGCAGCAGAAAGCAGCAGAAAGCAGAGCTGGGTGCTCACTGGCACAGCCGGGTGGTGGGCGGCTGTGTGGGAGGGCACACACACACACGAGTGCTTTCAAATCTCTATTAAAAATACAGCAGTATTTTTGTAAGCAGTCGTTTCTTTATTATAAAATTTGTCAGTTAAGTTTCTTAGCCTTGCAAACCTTCCTCTTACAGTCTACTTTAATCTAGGAACAAGAGAATAAAGCTGCCTAAAATCTGGAGAATTGGATTTTAAATCCGGGCTCAGATGGGCATTGTTTCCTTTTTGACTCCACTCAAAGTGTCCCGAGGCTGCCCTGAGGCATCAGAAATAGGTGCAGGTGGCCCAATTTTCTCCTGGTCTGAGCTTGTGCACACAAACCTCTTGGTCCACGAATATTAGTAAATAGAGATGAAGCTACTTTCAAAATAAAGTTCCTCTCCTACATCTTTGACATTGCAACTGTTGAAGCCATTCAAATCCTTGAATTGCTTTGTTAATTTGGTGAGGCTTCTGCCTGAGTTGCTGGGGACAAACTTAGTGAAGACTTGAATGTCATATTCTAAGGTTTCATTTTTTAATTTATTTTCTTCTTCAGTAAGTATTACTGTGTGGTTAATTTGTTCTCTGGGATGGATGAAATAGAACTAATATGAAATTCAAATGAATTCTTCTGCTGGCAGCCTGTTAGCAGCAATAATGAAACATAATAGCCAATGGACAGAAAAATACATTAAGTATTTTTCTCAATAATTCAGAAGTTTGAGATATTTAACAGTCAATAAAAATATCCAGAAGAATCAATAACCTAGAATTTGACAGTGTACTTTTAAATTTCATATGTATATTTGTGTATATATATATATTTATTTTGTGTAAGGTCATGTTAACTTTTTAAATGCTTTAGTCATTAAAAGGAGTCCATTTCAGCTTCAGCTGTAGAGATTTCAAATAAATAACCAAAAACCCCAAAACTAAAAAAAAAAAAAAAAAACAAGCAAAAAAAAAAAAAAAACAAACCTAAGGATGCAAACCACCTTTTTATCTCTAAACTACTGTTTTTTTAATAAATGAAACTGGAAGCCAATACTGTGAAGAAAAACCACATTATTTGTTGGGGATGCCAAGGGCACGTGTAGAACACCTGACCAGCAATCGGTTTATCTTGCACGGGAGGCTGAACAGGATTTTTCAAGGTTATTTGCTTCCACCTACTGCTCATCCCTGATATTACAGAAGGACCCGGCCGGGGGAGCCCTGGGCTGGTTGGAATTGCAGAGGCTGATCCTTCCTGCCCTGGGCTGTGCGAGGGCAGGCTGTGCTCAGCAATTCGCTTTGCCTTTCCCCGGGCCTGGTGTTCGCATGAGGAAAGGAAATATGTAGGAAATTCAGACCATTTTTTAAAAGTTTCTGCTTTCTTGCGGTCGTTTGGGAGGTTTTTGGCAGCCTGTGTTGGGATGGCAGGGCAGCAGGGGAAGGGGTTGGGGCTGGGATGGAGGGAGGCAGCAAACTGCAGTGTGTGACAAAGCTCAGGGCACTCAGGGGGTGGTAACAGCACCCATGGATGCTTCAGGATTGTGGTTGCACTGTCCCTGAATGCAATTCCAGGAGTGAAATTAAACACAGAGTTACAGAAACTATGTAAAGTAAGGGTATGCATGTTTCTACTGCATCCTAAAGCCAAAATCTCAGTCAGGGC
This sequence comes from Molothrus aeneus, assembly GCF_037042795.1. Lineage (NCBI taxonomy): Eukaryota > Metazoa > Chordata > Aves > Passeriformes > Icteridae > Molothrus > Molothrus aeneus. The sequence goes on from NC_089661.1 coordinate 3,956,338, forward strand.
CATGTTACTACAATAATTACTTGTGCTTTCTGGAGCTTTCACTTCCCTCTGTTCAGTAGCATTTTTTATAGTGCTACTGTTGATGAAGGTGGTAGATTTGTTCAGTAACACTTTTCTATTACTGTTAATGAAGGTGGTAGATTTGTTCCACTGGTGGTAGATTTGTTCAAGAAATTTTTTATCCAACTGTTGATGAAGTGGTAGATTTGTTCCCCGGTGTGTTGAACTTGAAAAATCCCAGCCCTTAAGCTTGTTCTTGTCCTGCATTTCTCCCAATGTCCTGCAGAAAACCTTGCTTTGTTTCCCTGTTGCTGCCACAAAAACAAAACAAAACAAAACAAAACAAAACAAAAAAAATGGACCAAAAAGGCAATTTATATAAAACATGGAGCTCTTAATATGTTTGTAATAATGTTATTTAATTGGCTGTTATGCAGTGACACCTAGGGAAAAAAGTAATTGTGTTGGTTTTAAATGAAACAGATGAGAGGGTTTTCTATTTAATTCTATTTTTTCCATGAAACTTCCATAGAATACTTCCATTCTCTGAGGTTTTCTATCATTATATAAAATACCTAAAATAATTCTTCAAAAGGAACATATTTTCTGTGTTTTTACTTTTTTTTTTTGTGATGTAACAACACTAAAGACGGTACCTGATCAATTGTTCAGATCTCTAGGATTTTACAATTGCTTTTCAGCAATGGTGCTTCTCCATCTCAAATAATTCATACAGCAGGGAAATTTGCAATACACACAGGAAGTGAGAGCACTTTGTCATTTTGCACTTAGAGAAAGCAGCACAGATGTCTCCCAGAGAGGAACATGCTCATTTCTTCCCTTCTTGCTCTGAGAATGACAGATGATTCAATTTGATGATTTTTAAAGCTTAGGGTCTGTGTACATTTTTTCTTTGAAAGAGGTATATCTAGGATGTAGACATACACTCAAATATTTATATTTGAATGTAGATTTGATTAAGTCAGTAGCCTCACTGGTTTAAAGAATTACAACACTAATTCCTTCAGAAAATTTACTGGTTTTTATCTTGCCCTTGTGCAGAAGTCTCAATCCAGGTGTTTAGCCTTGAAAACATACAGGCTATTTCTTTTAAATCTGACTGCATAATTTCCAAGATAACACATTCTTGCAGTGAAACTGAACCCATGCACATGTGGTTTTCCTTGCTAAAGATGCAGTGGCTAATTTGTTAAAATTCACTTTCCATATCTTTAGATAGATAGCCAGACTCTAAGGGATGAAATACTTGTCTGATCTTCACGGATAAAACACAGAGCACAGATGCTGAAATTTGCTATTCAGCCTGAATCTCTTCCTGGGGCTGATCTCATTTCCATTTGAGGTTCCAGGTGAGCTCTGGGTTCCATTTGAGCTCTGGGTTCCAGGTGAGCTCTGGGTTCCATTTGAGCTCTGGGTTCCAGGTGAGGTCTCATTTCCATTTGAGCTCTGGGTTCCAGGTGAGCTCTGGGTTCCAGGTGAGCTCTGGGTTCCATTTGAGCTCTGGGTTCCAGGTGAGGTCTCATTTCCATCTGAGCTCTGGGTTCCAGGTGAGGTCTCATTTCCATTTGAGCTCTGGGTTCCAGGTGAGGTCTCATTTCCATCTGAGCTCTGGGTTCCATTTGAGCTCTGTGTTCCAGGTGCTGTCTCAGTTCAGGTGTAGCTCATTATCTCATTAACTCCTGATTGAGCAGAGCAGCCTCAGCTGGGCTGGCCCCACCTTTTTAGGGCTGAGGCTGCTCTGCTGCCTCTCTTTGCTGCTCCAGACAACCACCCCAGATAAGCTGAGCTGGGAGGAGGCTGGGTTTTGCTTCATCCAGGTAAAACTGCATTTTTAATTGAGTAATGAATGCTTGTGAACTTGGGCCTCTTAGAAATTGCATTTAATGGGGAAGGGCAGTGGTAAAATAGCAAAATGCTCTGTTCCATGGGCAGCAGAAGGGACCAGAGTGCTGTTGGGTCCTCAGGTATATCCATCATGCTGAGAGCCTGTAATAGCCATGACTGCAGTCTGAGAGGAGCTACTTCATTCTGCTTTCAGTCAATTTAGGTCAGTGTGTGAGACAGAGCCACTCTTGTCCTTGGTAATATGGAAAGAGATGATTCATTTCTGATTAACCAATAAATATGTTAAAGAACATTACACCCTTTCCCAAAGGTGACTTAGGGCAGCACAGCTAGAGCACCAAGACCACTGGTGCTAATGGAGTTTGAATTCACTCCCCTGAAGGAGGAGGCTTTTGAAAAGCTGAGCTTTTTCCCCTCCCCAAAAAGAAGCAGGTGTCAATATCTAAAGAGGCTCAGGAAGTGAGCCTGTGGGCAGAGAGAGAATTTCCTTCTCCTGCACATGGGAGACGTGGGGAGAGACTGTCTGGCTGCTAGTGAGGAACACTTGAAAGGAAATTTTTGTGTTATATTCTTCAAACTACAATCTGGCTCCCCATGAAAAGTGATGGAGTATAAAGAGTATTAGAGGTGCTGATTCATGTATTAGACTGGCTAGAATAACAAATGGATTTGGCTGCTTAGGAAGTGACACAACTTGATATGCCTTATGAAACCATCTTTAATATAATTTGCTGTGAATTAAAGTGGGTTTTTTTTTCAGGAAACCTTGCTTCATCTTACTTGGTTGAACAATTTAATTTTTTCATATTTTTTATAGGTGTAGGTAGGAAGCCTTTGGCTTTGAAGTAAAACCAGTCCTTCATTTAAGATGAATAAACATGCTGTAGAAGAAGCATAAATTCTTTATTTTACATTTATTTTCATTTTTAATAGGAGCTGCTATTTGCTACCAGCATTTGAATTTATGTGCAAGTAACTAACCACTAACTTGAAATCTTATTAGAGTAGTTCCAGCTTTGATGGGAGGTTGGAGAAATACTTTTCACAAAAAATTGTCCCTCCGCCAAGTTATTCTTTCCCTAATAGAAATATCTAAAGCTGTAATGGTTAAAATAGTTACAATTTGCTTCCAAGAATGTCCTCCCTAGAAAAGTAAAGTTGGAAAGAAAATTAGTGGGGCGCTTGTCTACAGTTTAGTGACTTGAGTTGTATTTGGTTACTCAGTTTCCAGCAGTAACTTGCTGTAAAAAGGGTGGCTGAAGCAATAAATGCCTTTTGGAGTGAAATTTTTGTGATAACCATTAGCAACACAAAAATTCCATAGGTTTAATGAGTCAAAATACTTTAGGAATAAAAGGACCGTGTGTTGGGTGTCCTTAGGTTTGAGATCATTTCTTTCACTCCTGAAGAAAACATGTCCAAGATATCCACACGTGTACAAGTCTGTGCACACACATTTACAGGTTCATCATAAACAGAGGCTTGGCTGCTTTGCACATTGCAATGAGATTGAGACACAAACATCTATCAGCTCCTAGCTAGTACTGGATAACAGACAGAAGGTTGAGCAGTTTCTCCTCTTTAGCTTCCCTTTATATTTCTTTCAGCTTCCATCATTTGTTAATTAAAAAAAATAAAAAAAAGTGAGCAAGAAATATATTTTCCTCAAGATGGAAGCAAAAAAGAAAACTAATACTAACAAATCATATTTTTTCCTGAGAGCTGGCTACACCAAATTGAAATAGGTTTGGAGTGTTTGGGGTTTTTTGTGTTTTTTCAATCCTGTCTTTAAATTTATGCCTGTAATCAAGCTTAATGAACTTCACCTAAAGGCACAATACTAGACATTGTATATTCAAATAACTCTGTGTACAAAAATAACAGTTCTTCAGGCTGACTTATTCCCCAGTGCTGGTCAATGTGTTTGTGACATGGGCTTCTCTGTTTGTGCTTTCAGGACACTAAAGCAGAGTGCAGTTCTGGTGTAGAAACTGAGGACAGAAAAGTAAGTGGCTTGTTTTAATGTGATTTTTCAGGCAACTCTAGTAGCTGGGATTTTCTCTGGTTGTTGTTTGTTTTTTGTGGTTTTTTTTTTATTAAACCATGTGAAATTATTTTATGGTTCTTTACATGTGTATGTGTTCATGTTGCATTTAACTTCAATGGGGAGAAATCAGTCTTACTCTATTGAATATACTTGTTAAAAATTTGAATAACTGTTTTTGTAGAAGAAGAAAGGAATTATACTCTTAATCTCTTTATACTACAAAAAAGTTTACAAGGCAATTGCACTTTGTATTCTTAATTTACATTATTAACAAAGTGGTTGTGTGTCTGTCATGATAAAGTTGGCATACCATGTTCAATATTTGTAACACAGCAAGATAATTGCTTTTTCTTGCTTTAGAAGTAGTACCTTTGAAACCTTATTTTTTTCTTTTAAAGGGTTGATTAAAACAAATGTTTCCAGTTGTATTTTCTGTGGACAAACACAAACCAGATACAAATATGTTTTCAGTTGTGTTCTTCACCTTACTCATGGTAAAAACTAACTAAGAAACAAAGGCTTCACAAAAAAACCTTCATAAATATCAATGCAGTTTTAAAGAGAGAAATGTGTTTTGCTTGAAAATTTGTTGCTACTGAAATGTGAAAGTCAGGGTATTTCTGTGTGGAATAGTAAGTGAGTTTGTGGAGGTGTTGAGCACATGACATGTGATTTCAAGTGCTGCTGGTTCTTGCTCTGTCCCACTGTGGCTGCAGGCCCTGAGCATCAGCTTCCATCCAACTCTCCAGGTGCTTCCATTTAGGTTCACGTTGCTTTGAATTGTGCTAAAATCCAGGCTGGGACCTTACTTGTCAACCCCAAGTTTTGACTTTTTTTAGCGTTTAGCAACTATTAAAACTGCCCAAGCCAGAAGTTCTTTCTGTAGTGTGAATTATGGGGAAAAGGTGTCAGGAGCCTGACAAGCTTTGGACAGCAATTTATTAAAGTGTTTTATTTCTTCTTCCTTGTATTGCAACTTTAATCTAGCAGAGCCCAGCCTATTGGACCTGTGGGGTTTTTCCTGGTTTGTGATGCATGGTTTGTACCTCAGGAGGGATTGCAGGAATTGTGTGTCTGATGCCTTCTCTTGTGGCTCAAAGGGACTGCTCTGAGCTGGGGTGGTTTCCACCTTCAGTGACTCAGGATATCCAGAGATTGCAATTAGCAGAAAGGATTGTCTAGAAAACCCCTGGATTTTTCCTCTTCTTTCTGTTATTTTGTGAGAGCACTTTGGAAGAGCAGGAATGTGAGAAGCACCTCTTGTTGCATGATCTGTTTCATTTTTTCTGTGTGTTTGGTGTCCCAAAATTGAAGCTCCCACCAAGTTTAAGAGGCAGTTGTTTCCAGTCCAGGGAGGACTGTGATCATCAAACACAGATCCATCAGTCTTGGTTAATACTAATGAATTGTTTCAAGTTTGTTCAAAGCATCAATTGAGAATGTCACATAATTCATAAACCTGAAACATTGTAAATAAATATTTTTATTTCATTGAACTTGAAATCAAGACAAACTACTGCAATTAGGGCATGCATCATTAGTATCTAATAATTTGCACTTCCATAATGAAATATACTACTAATGAACTATATCATTAGTAATTAATGGGAAATTTTCCCATTTAACCACAAAATACAAACCTGCAAGGTGCCTTTTCCTGTGTTCTTTTTTTTCTGAAGTTTTCTGATCTGTAACTTCTGAAGTAGAAATTTATGTAACCATGACTAAAGCATTGCCTGCAGGCAAGCTCAACTTTAATAACTGTACTTATTATTTTGAAATCTATTATTCTGTAAATTCCAAAATAGCAGTTAATTATGGTAACCACTTCATCACTGTGATCTGCCTCTCCTTTCATTGTCTTCAACTGGCCTTTCCATGTAAGATTTTTATTTATTTCCTGCAAGGCTAAAAGCTCACAGGTTTGAGAATACCAGGTGACAAGCAATGCACAGTCTGCTCTCTCTGGCCTGGATAATTATGAATTACTTAAATGCCTTTACCTTTCCCAGAAGAAGACCCATAAGTGCATGTGCAACTCATTTCCTACTTAATGAATACTTTTTTTCTGCATTTGACACTCCCAAGCTTTCTTGTTTTGATCTCCCACGACCATTCCGAATGTCACAGTATTGGATGTTTAATGACTCATGTGATTTCAGCTTTGCTTCTCAAAGGAACAAGTGTAGAAAAGTGACCCTTAAATTGTCACAGGAAAAAACCTGTTAAAAACATTCCATGTGTAGTTTTTGTAAAAAATCCATGGATATCTGCAGCTAGCCATGTGACGTTGGGGAATTTGAGCCACGATTCCAAAGCCTGTGTGATGTTCTGCTATTGCAAGGCAGATGGTCAGGTTGTTTTTCCTTTTAGCCATGTTTTCTGATATAACTCTGTGTGTTGGGCACAAACAAAATGGTTCTGGTGGAAGGCAATTAATAAGGACATTGGCCATTTTGCCAGGAGGGAGAGCACGTGGATTCCTTGGAAATCCTTCCATTTGATATAAATTTGATCTAACCAAACCACTTTCTGTCTCTAAGAAGGCTTCTAATGTGTGCAGCCTTTTTGTTGGTGTTGCCCTTACACAGCTCCATCATCTCCCATTACCTGAAAAGCCTGCCTTGCCTTTTATAAAATTATATTTTATAAATCTTCTTTGTTTCTGTATTTAATCTCAGTTAATATCTTTATTTGGTCTGAGCAGTTATCTTTTTTTTTCTTTTTAATGTTTATATGGGACTTGCTTCAAAGAGTATTCTCCAAAAATACAAATAGAAAAAGAAACTGTAAATAAGATTTCTCCAGTTCTGCTCTGTCTTTGAGGTTTGAATAGAGCACAAAGGACATACTTTGTTTTACTCTGCAATTGTCACATCATCAAATTAATTCATGGCAATGCTGTGAAACCAAAACTGATATGAAGTTACATCCCCTGACATCCTTTGTGTGACATTTCCACCTGACACTGCAAACTGGAACTTAACTTACAGTGACCTTTCTGTGCTGGATAATTTTGTCTCCGCTTGTTTTCACCATGCTGGGAATGTTTTATTCTTCAGCTCTGGCTGTTTGATCTGTGTTTTATTTCAGTTTATTCTGCCCCTAAAGGGGCTGTGCTGGCTGTAATGTGTGGTGCCATTCTCCTGTTGCAAATGCTCCCATTCAGCAGCAGCTCAGCACCATTAGCAGGGGGCTCAAGGTCACCCAGGGTGTCCTGCTGCATTTTCCCTTCTGGAGAAGCAAGTGGCTCATGGAGAGAATATTTTTGAGATGCATCTTGACTTGAAAATGTCCCACTTCAGAGCTGGGAGTGCAGAGGCTTTATGAGAGCTGCAGAGTTTATGGCAGAGCATCAGGGCAGTAACCTGAGGGGTCAGGAAGGCAGGAAGGTTCCCTGGAGTGCCATAATGCTCCTAACTCCCTATTACCTGCTGTAGGATATGGGGGAGGCAGTGATGCCTTTCCTTTTCTCTGCCTGCTGTGCAAAATATTTCATTTTTTTTTCCCTTTAGTGCCTTCTGTCAGTGGATCTCAAATTACTTTACAAACAAATTAAAAACACCTATGAGGAAAGTACTTACAGTTCTATGGCTTGAGTTACATATGGAGAAATAGATGGATGAAGGGCAGATGTAGACAAGGTTATAAAGTGTGTCTGAGACAAAGTAAGGAGAAAAAGAAAAGCATTACAAATATATTTGGCTTTGTCTATTCAATGGCTTCTTTCAGGTTGTTTTTGGGGTTCTTTTAGTTTATTCATAGTGACCATATAAAGATTTTTTTCTGGAAGTTTTAGGGAATGGGCTTTTTAGGAGAAAAAAAATTATCCAATTTCTCTGATCTTTAGATTACTGTAGAAGGGAATTACTAAGGGTATCAAATAGTGAGGAGCACCATGGAGGGGCTAAGTCAACTCCTGGCATCATAGATGTGGATTTGTGATTATACTGTTTTCTTTCATGGTAGTCCCTTTTCCTGCTGTTTAGAGGCTCTTTAGCAGTGAATAGGAATAAGTGTCATTTTTATTCCCTCGTGAAGGCATTGTGCAATCTGCATAATTGTGTGGATTATTGAGATGCATTTTCACTTCCATGAAAGAAACTAATTTTTTTTTGTTGTGAGGGAAGATCACAGACTCCAATGGATTGGTAGGGAAGTGTCTACATTGTATTTGGATATAGATTTGGAGGAATCTAAGGAAGTTTTGGATGCTCATGACCTGCCTAACAGAGTGAACAAATGATTCCTGGTTCTCCTGCCTCTTTCCCTGGTGCACAAACAGTGCCAGGTGCTGCTGAACCATTGCAGGACAGGAGCACACAAGGTGGAGAGGGCTGACCACAGAGCTGAGGGAGCAGGGGCAGTAACCCAGAGGGGGAATAATGAGCTGTTCCAGGAATAGCATCCTCCTGTCACAGCACAGCTGATGTTTCCCCTGACACCTCAGCTCATGTAAGTCAGATTTATGTGATGCCTTCCTCAGTGCAGAGTTTCCACAACTTCCACAAAAGGGTGAAGTTATCTAAGGGCTGTGTGTGTTTGTGCTGTTTGTTTGTTACCAGAAAAGTTACTTGAAATCCATGGCTGCTTCCTTCACAATTATTTTTATATAGATCTTGAAATCAACATTTGTTGCTCTCCAGGGATCCTAAAACTCAGAAAGTTGAATCAAACCCACGATCTACATTATTTGGGCAGTATTTATTGCTATTTATACTGCTTTTAAGAATATTTTTAAATCAAAGGATTTTTTTTTCTCCTTTGTCTTAGTTTTATGTTCTTTTCAAATAAAAGCAACACTTCTGGGAATATGGGGAGCTGAAAGTTGCCCTGCAACCTAAGACACTGCATTATTTATTAGCCAGCCTAATAAATATTGGCAATTCTAATGTGAGGAATTGCTCAGAAATCCAGTCCATTTCCTGGCATGTGGCTTGACAGAGTGCAAAGTCTGGCTGCAAAGTTTCTGGGTATTTGAATGCTCATAATGTCAGCCCTATTACTGCTCTCTTGTTCTCGCTGTCACTGACATGCAATTATGGGATTTCACCACTGAAGTGGTGACAGTTGCTCCTCTGTGTGTGTGTGTCTGTCTTTCCCCTTAATCCAACTCTATCTAGCAATCTGTAATTTGATAAAGTGGAATTGAAGTGACAGGCGTGACAGAAGTGCCAAAACAATAATTTGACCTCCCACTGAAGTGTCAACGTGTTCTGCTGCATGACTTTTACATATGCTGAATACACAGAAGGGACATGGAGAGTTGGATTTGCTGGGCTGCAATACCTGCTAAAAAAAGCTTTTACTCCAGCGTGTCTTTTGGCCAAAGTGTTCCATCTTGAGCCATCACATCTCCAATCCCTGCATTAATATGTATAAACATGATTGCTGCTGCAAATAAATTACACTTTTATTGGGAGATTTTTTTCAAATCTTCATCTTGAAGATGTTTTGATAAATCTTGAAATTATAATTCTGTGACTGTCTGCAGAATTAGTTCTCAGACTTTATCTTACTTTTCTTTTTGAGTCTCTTCCACCTTGAAATAAATTTCATTAGGTATATGACACATTCCTGCTAATAACTCCTAAAAAAGCTCACCGAGCTAGAAAGAACATTCTTTTATATGCATGAATAAAATATGTTATTAGCACTGAAGTAAATGTATGCACAAGTTACTTTGGGATATATTCATATGTACTGTACCTGCATTGCATACAAGTAATTATGTTTCACTTGGGGACAAGGGGGAGGGCAGGAGACAGAAACTGTTTGCTTTAATGGAAAGTTAAAATATTGAGATTCAGGGCAGAAGAATCGGAGGGAAAAGGGAAAACTCAAGTCTGATTTGATGCTAAGTACCTGTCAAAATTAACTGAAAAATAATTTGGGGGAGACTCAAGCCTTGCTGAAATTTTGTTTACATCTGGCCAATAAGTTTTCAACAGGTATAAAAACAGAGGGCAATTGGCTTTTGAAGTTATCTAAAAAAGGGAAAACCTCACAGATCTGTAAATATTAGTATGCTGTGAATGGGAACATGTCTTGGGTTTTGTCTGTGTTTGTGAACCAATAAAACTTCACAGCAATGGGAGACTGCAGCTTCTGCTGCTGTGGTGGAACATTTCCTCTTAAAAGGTTTTGGGTGCTGTCAACTTTTCATATCCCAGACTCCTCAGTGTGGGGTTTTATATTTTTAACATGTGCCAGAGAGTTTCATGGTTGTTGATGCTTTAGAGACAAGTCAGCTTCCACTTGACACTTCCTTCTCTTTTTCCTCACTTTTTAAAATAAAGATTTTAAAGATTTTAATATTGATTTTATGGGAGATTTGATAAAGAGGGACTAAGCTGACAACGTGTACCTATGACCCACCTTATTTGCAGGTATTTTTGGGTTTTTGGACTTGGTCTAAAGAGCACTGAAAGAGAAGAGAGGGCTTAGACTGGTGTGAGAAAAATTCTCTGTACACAGAGTCTCAGGTTGGGGCCTTTTCTTTCATGTCACTTACTGCCAACCTGTGTTTAGGCATGGAAATGTTTGGTTCCTACATTTTAATTTTCCTCTCAATAAGGAAAATAGCCACTGACAGGTCTGTTTTCCTGAACTGTTCCTAAAGAGCCCTATTGAGTGGGAGATCCAGAGATGATGTATTTCTCCAGAAAAAAAGGAATGGAAATGTGAATTCTTCTATGATTTATTCAGAGTCCTTGTAGTAGAGCTCCTGTAGAGACAAGCCCACCCATGTGGTGCTGTGGAGGAGGCTGCAGTTGCTCTGTCTTTATGTAACACCAGACAGAGCTCTGACCTCAGGCTGCTTCTCTGTGGTGGAAAAGTTGTGTAGCCCTGTGTACTCTTCACTGGAACTATTGTATGGGCAGCTTGGAAATGGCACCTGAGATTTGTGAGAACGACTCAATGCAGGCTTGCTCTAAATCCTAAAATGGGGAGAGATAAATAACATTCTTTCTGTATCAAATGCTGTGTATCTACGGAAAGTTTAAATTTTTATATTGAAAATTTCAGTCAATGCTTATAGGTTTGCATTTGTTCTTACAACCAGAATTAAAAAATGGGAATAAGAATAAATTCTTATGGAAATATTTAGGAATATTAGGTATTAAAATTCTCATTTGTTTCCTCTGCTCCATGTCTTCAGCATAGCTATGGATGGGAGCAGAGGTTGTGCACAGACCCCCTGTGCATGTGGGCTCAGTTCTGTGCACGTGGGCTCAGTTCTGTGCATGTGGGCTCAGTTCTGTGCATGTGGGCTCAGTTCTGTGCACGTGGGCTCAGTTCTGTGCACGTGGGCTCAGTTCTGTGCACGTGGGCTCAGTTCTGTGCACGTGGGCTCAGTTCTGTGCATGTGGGCTCAGTTCTGTGCATGTGGGCTCAGTTCTGTGCATGTGGGCTCAGTTCTGTGCATGTGGGCTCAGTTCTGTGCACGTGGGCTCAGTTCTGTGCATGTGGGCTCAGTTCTGTGCATGTGGGCTCAGTTCTGTGCATGTGGGCTCAGTTCTGTGCATGTGGGCTCAGTTCTGTGCCTGCAGCGGCATCTGAGTCTGCTGGACAGGCTGGGAATCCTTCATGGGATATTTGGCTCCAGAGGCTGGAGCTCTGTGATTGCTCCTCTCTCTTTACCCCTCTGTCCAGGAGTTGGCTCATGTTGGGAATTCTTTTTGGGTGTTGAGGCTCTCTGCAAACAGTGATTCAAAGAGAAGTGTTGCTTATGCTTAACAGCACTGTCACAGTGCAGGGGGAGGGACAGAACGTCACCCAAAGGGTTGGGCACACTGATGAGCTGGCTGAGGCAGCAGCTGGTACCCCCAGCCACCACCTGACACTGGGCTTGGAGAGACAGAGGAAGGTAGAAGTGAGAAAATTGATGAGGTGAGATACTTTATTAGATGGAGAGACAAAAAACCCTCACCAAACCCAAAGCCTGGGAGGTGCAGAGCAAGTATGAAAGGATCCCAGCAGCAGGACAGGGCTGCTCTGGTCAGTGATGCTTTGAGGAGCCAGCAGCCTTTTGTTCATACCCAGCATGAGTTCATCTGTAGCATTTATTTATTTTTAGTCCAGAGGAGTCCATAACTCCTTGAGCTGCCTCCCCTCACTGTGCACGTTCCTTGGGCATTACAGGACACATTTCCACTCTGTGGAGGGATAGGGAACCCTTGTGGCTTTGGTGTGAGTGCAGAGACCTCATCTCAGCACAAATGGATCAGATGGCTCTCCAGGAGCACATGCATGGCAAGATGATCAGTGGCAGATTGTTTGCAGCATATCTGAAGGGGACAGACTGAATCAGATGATTGTTTTGTTTGCCAAATTAATATCTGGGATGTAATCCAGCCTGATTAACAGCATGGCTGGGATTGGATCAGCAAAGGGTAAGCAGACATTTGGAAAGGTTTTTTTATACCTGCTGGCTCTGTTACTTTCCCAGGAGCTTGAACATGTGCAAGAATATGCTTCTGTCCAGTAATCCAATTCATTTCTCATTGATTCCAGTTTGTCTTTTTTAGTTGTATTGGATCCCTTGCCAGGTAAATCTTTTCTCTGTAGCAATAGATGGCTTTTTATGGTGGTGGTTGGGCAGTTTAATCAAAATTTCCTAATTCCATTATTTCAGAACTGATTTCTTCAGCAGTGATGTCTGGTTTTTTGCCTGTTTTTTTGCAGTCTTTTTGCCTGTTTTTATAAGAGCACTTACATTTAAATTTATATATATATCCATATTTAGAACCCTGAATTTGTATGCATCTTACTGTAGTATTTGAAACAGGATTGAGGATTCTTGTGTAAGGAGTAAAATAAGGGTTAATGGATTTTTTTTTTTAGATTTTTTTAAACAGAAGTATGTTTTATTGTCTTTCAATGTGATGGATGAGACAGAGAGCATGGTTTATATATAAACCATGTGCTTTCCAGATTAGATTGATGTAATCATGGCAGTGTTGCACACTTCAGCTAAAAATTTGTTCTTCTTGATCAAGGTCAGGCAAATCCAGGGATTCTGCCATTTATCTCATCTCTTCAGTACTAAAACAGGACAATATTACAGGCATGTCCCACTATGTCATACTTGCTGTCTCAACTGTTGCTTAAAATATCAGAGGTTATTTCTGAAAAAAATTGAGTAAAAATGTTGAAAAAAGAATGCTGATATTCAGAGTCTAAAGTAAGGTTCCTTTTATTCTTCATTTTATCCCTCCCTATCAGCCGGCTAATGTAGAAAAGAAAGTTAATTTAGCTTTTTTTTCCTAGATAATGGCAATATGCATGCCATGCAAGGAGCAAACATTTTGACTTCAAAACAAAGCCATTTAAAAAAAAAAAAAATCCGATCTTTGTTACCCTCTTTCCCTTTCAATACTGGATAAAGGTTGAAGTGTAAGGAACAGAGCAGGTTTGTTCCATGTGTCAATTGTCTGAAATCCAGCAGGGAACATCTGTTTCAGCAGATTTGTTTGTGTTTCTGAGAACTTGGGCTTGCTGTGGCCTTTTGCTGGTAATTGGCCAATGGGTAATAGAAGGCAAAATTTGCAGGGAGGTGTAAAATCTTATTATACCATCTGAGGTGCTGTCACAATGGCTGGATAGCAAACATTCTTTGAGCCTTAGTTAGGACACTTTGATTGGAACCTCCTGAAACTTTTTGCCTTTGCACCCAAAGTTTGATGTTTTATTGTGTTACTGGCTCGTATTCCCTTTGTCCTCATCTGCCTGTGCTTTTGTATTTCTCCTAGGCACACTCCAGCACTTATCCTAGACAGGTTCCAGTATTTCTTTGGTTCACAGCAACCAGAGAAAATCAGGCTCTGCTTTTCACCTCTGAGATGCCAGGTGTGGGAGGTGGCATCCAGTCAGGAGCCTCCTGCCTGGCTCTCGTGGCCTTGCAGGTCAATATCTCCCCCATTCTTTTCCAAAGCTGTAGAACACATTTCTGCACGAAAAGGGTTGGGTTTATATCTGCTATGATGCCTTTTTGCTGCTGTTGAAGATGCAAAATGATTATTCAGAGTATTTCTAACTGACCTTGGGATGAAATTTCTTTGGACAGCATTTGAGTAGCTTTGAAAAGTTGGAATACCTAAAGAACTTTGCCCTTGTGTATTGGTTGTGTTCTATGAAATGCTTTTGAAGAACTGTGATGCAATGTTTATTAAATGCAGTGAATTTTGAATCTTTACTACACAGTCTAAGTAAAAAAAATGCAAAAGGTAAATGGAAAACCCTTAGAATCTGTATTGCATCAAATCTGTGAGAGCATAAAATTCAATAGCATGAACAAAAGTAGGACCCCATTTCTCTAGTACAGCTTCATTTGTATCAAAGTCTCCTTAAAATTGTGTGTCAGATTAAGAACATTATTAATTAGGAACATCTATAAATTGTTTCAATTCTGTGAAGTACCAAGTTCTTCCTAATTTAGTGACCAAGTTTTGTGTATTAAAATGTCTTCTGCCACCCATACCACAGTCTTGGTTTTTAAGGTCTCATGTTTTAGTTTACCACACTGACATGGTAATTTCCCTACGTATTTTGTTATAAAGGATTAAGTAATTTCATATAATCACTAATAATGTGACGTAGAAATGATTTATTTTTTGTTTGCAGCACATTCTAGGGCAACATTTAAATGTGCAAAACTGTTTTTCTGTTTCCATGTAGTTACAGAGCCCTCATTGATTTGATACTTTAATTATATAACCTGATACCTCTGTTTTTTTAAAATGTTGCCCCAGCTAGTGGACATTACTGAATCTGCCTTGACTCTGTATTTCCATTCCTTTGTGATGCTTGGAAATAGAGCTTTTTATATCAACCCATCAAGTGCAAGAGTTGTCCATGTCCCCCATGGACCTGGTTTTGATCCTAGCACAAATTAGCACATGGTTGTGTTTTCCAGCTGCATTTATTTCCAAATTCTGTCCCAAAAAGCTGATTGTATGTCAGCTGAAGGCTGCTTTCTTTAAAGGAGGTCTGTGCTGTCACAGCTTTCCTACATTGTGCAGAATAACCCTCTGCACACCAGGTGCTGGAGTTCTGGCCAGTTGTTGTTTGCAGTGAGAAGCAAATGCTGTCAAGGGACTTCCAAATTCATTTTTCAAACCAGCCCAGGTGGCCTTATTTACAGTCACTGGCATTTCCAAATGAATGTAAATGGAACATTGCTGTATCATTGAAGTTCCTTTGAAGAACCTCCAAAAACTTGGTAATTCTGGGCATTCCCTCACTGCTGGCCATGGCCATAAGATAATTCAGACATCTGGGTAAGGTTGCTGTATTTACATGGCAGCTGTGATTGCAGTGAGGTTCTGTCTCACTGCATGAAGGAGAAAAGCATCCAGTTCCATCTGGGGAAAGAGAGGATTATGTGAGCTCACTTGCAGTGCTTCCAGCCTCAGCTGGAGCAAAAGGAAATATTAGTTGTTGCTGTGAGATTTGGAGATTATTGGGTTCCAAAAGGTTTAATGTTGGTTCCTAAAGTTGAGTCTTCAAAGGAAGGTGTCACCATTTTTAGAAGTTCTGCACACTTTTCAAGTTTCTTAACCAGTGCAAGCTCTGTCAGAATGTCCATGTTTATTTTGGAGGCTCTATAAGCTGAGCTCTATTGGGAATTTATTAACTTTGTGCCTTTAAACCAAATGGCAGTGTACTCATATCTGATCTGCTGTAATCTGACACAGAAAACTGTGGGAATTGAGTCAGACTGGAGCCTAGACCAAGTTATTCTGCATGCTAATGAATTTATCTTCCAAAACATTCCTTGTACGTTCTCTCTCACCTCAAACACTGCTTCAAAATTAATTAAAAGAGCTCTGGAACTTCAGACTCACTTAAAAAAAGTTGATGTAAATGTCACAAACTGCTCTGACCTTACTGCCTCTTACTTTCCTGTGTATTTGAAACATTCCCAAGCTTATTGTGAGTTTTTGCAGGGCCACTTGTGTGATGTCCTTGAGATTTTTTTATCCTATCTGAATTTTAGGACCAGACTGATGATCCCAATAGTCCTTAGTTACCAAAAATGTCTCTCTTACTTTTATTTGAGTGTTGTGTAAAGCATCACTCAAGCTGGATTTGCTTACACCAAAAGTTGATTAGCTGTGGGTGCTGTAACAATCATTATAAGAAAGAAAATGCTCTTTTTTTGTGTTTTTTTCTCCTGGCATAGTGAAGCTCAGAGTCGATTATATGTGCATTTTTTAAATGTTATCAGATATGTAGTTCAAAATTTGTTGTTGTAGTCCCTTAATTGAAATACCACTTTGTGCATTTTCCTCTGAGGTCCACAATCATAAACTATTTAGCAATGGTTTTTAAATGACAAAGTTAAATTTTAAACTAATAACTCTATTAAAAAAAAAGAAAGATAAGAAAAAAAAAATGACAAGACAAGCATGATTCTATATTACATGGCATTTTAGCCATAGTCTTTAGTCAGTTGGTTTCAATGTTCTGCTCTGATATTCTGTCTTTGAGAATCACGTTTTCATTTATGCATGCAGTGCTTCTCCATGTAAATACCACACTTGCCCTCAGTACCACGAATTTGTAGAAATGTTAAATATTTAGCTGGCTGCATTTCCCCACCCCATGCTGGTATAGCGTCCATAGCCAGACGATGGCACTGTAGGCTAAAGAACGCACCTGCCAGGAGCTCCTGGCTCCTTTTTCCATGGAATAGGTGTTGGGTTTATTCCTCGCCCCCAACGACTTCATTTCATAATAACTTGGAAGTTATTTTAAGGCCTCTTCATCCTCAGCAGAAGCCATGGTCTGGGTTCTCCATTATTGCACTGTCACTGCAGCTCTTCTGGATGTTTATTGGACTTGTCTAGATCTGATACAAAGCCAAAATAATTTTTCTACTGTCTGTGTATTATTCTTTAATGAGGTGAATCCTCACTCTACTAAAAATATTTTTGTGTTTTGCATAACAAAATTAACAAAAAATGGTTTATCTCAGGCCACTCTTCTTCTTTCTACTTCTTTTCTTTGCTGCTTTTTTTTGTATGCAGTAAAAATTAAAACATTCCAATGTCAGATCTCTGTAATACATTCAAGTACTTGGAACTGTAGTTCCATGTTTATCTGTTGCACCAAATCCACGGGTGTGACAGCAGCTGCTCTTTCCCTCTGAATCACACAAGAACCAGGCAATGAAGAAATTAAATTGATGTAAGGCATTACAAAATGCAGCTTACTTTTCATGCTGGCCTATGGAAACTAGTCCTAAACACTGTTTTTTACACTTCAGCCTAAAATGAGAGCACTTTTTGTCACAAGTGGCCTGACTGTGACAGAAGCCTCAGTGCTTTTCTTTCACCTCCCTCCTCCTTTTCTCCCCGAACTCTTGATGTCATTTAAGCATTATTTGTATTAGATTATTTTATTAGAGGGAGAAGATTACTGCTGGATTTATGTATCTTGATAAGGATTTCCTTTTTATTTATTTATTTCTGCTCATAATGAGCAAAGAGAAGCTGGGGTAGCCAATTCTCAAAGCAGGGATATGAATGATAAAACACAAAACCAGCTTGAAGGATTTGGAGATAAGTAGGTGAATTGTTCTGGGATGATGCTTTTGAAAACAGAGTTTATGTTATTTATTTTTGTAATAGTCATGATGAAATTCTTTCACAGAGGCAATTCTATTAATTTGTTCAAACCACAAGTGAATACATTACTAAACTGAAAAGCACACCTCAGCCCCACCATTTCTAAAGCTTTTGATTTCGCTGAGATTTGCTTTGCTCTGTAATATGATTGTTATGCTTAAGCATATTTATCTGGGCAGGTTTATTACCTGTAATAGTGGGGTTTATTTATTTGTTTTCACTCATTGCTGAGTGTGGGATTGCCAAACAACTTGGCCTTTCACAACAAGGTTGCTGTTACAGAGTTGTTCACAAAAAGCATTTGCACATGGGTCCCTAAGGGGTGGGCTGCTACAGAGTGCTTGACATTTCTATAAGGGAGGGTGAAATTAGCAGTGGATTCTTTTATCTGGAGCTGCCATGTGACACTCCTGGGGATAAACCAGAGACCCACAACTATTAACTTGCCTTTTCCAGCCACTCAATGAAAGCCTGACTCGTGTGGCCTGCAGGGCACAGCACAGGACCTGGCTACTTAACCAGGCATTTATTTACAGCATCTGGGGGAGCTGAAAGGGGTTTTTTGACTGGCAAGATTAATAAGTGCCATGGCTGTGTGTGGGGAAAGCTGCTTTTTTCTGTAGGCATTCTAATATAACAAATAAGATAATATATTATAATATATATTATATTAATACACAATATAATACTTAATAATATAATAAATATCGAATATATAATTATGCTACATTGTATATACTATCATAATATATTATTATAATAATAGACTTATAATAATTTATATAATGGCAAGAAATTTTTGTGTATTATATTAAAAATAAAGCAGTTTCTAGTAACAAATCAGAACTTGCCTGACCTGTGTTACTCCCTGTACCTCTGTGCCCCTGCTGCTCTGATAATGTGCATTGTCTCACAGAGGGGTTGATCTCCCACCCTTGCCAATGCAATTTCATGTGCCCCAGAAGCACATCCTGAGTCTAAGCTGAGTTGCCATAGCTGGCATTAAACTTTTTATCAGAATTTTCAGGCCTGGTGTTATAATTATTTATGCACAGCCATTTATAGTCTATGGAAAGGGGAATTTGCAAATTCTATAATGAAGTTTGCCTTGGATGTTGGGTTTTTAATTTTTTTTTTTGTTTGTTTGGTTGGTGTTTTTTGTGGTTTTTTTTTTCCATATTCTTTTTACTGGGTTTTCTAATCTTTATATACTCAGTAGGTAAAGTCAAGTCTTTGGTACATGTAAATTCTTTGATGGGTAATGTAAAGTCTTTGGTACACAGTCTTGTTTATTCAAAGTTTCTACTTAATGTGTTTTCTCCTCAGGCTGATTTTTGGTTTTTATTTGTACTTAAGAATCTGTTAAAAAGCTAGGCCAAATTTAGCGTGTGTCATCCCTTTGGTAACAGTGCTCCTCAAAGGAATATGATACAAGTTTGTGGTATCTTCTAGTTCTTCGATAAACTGTTTAAGGTTTAATCAGGTTGAAATCAACAGCCAATGACATTTTAATATTGATGGAATGCATAAGAAATTTTGGTGTCTGGAAGTTGTATTTTGAATATGTTTCTGAGCTGGGAGGGGAGGTGTGCACTGTGGAGTTACCTTTTACAGCTTGTAACTAAATTATTCTTAATTGCATTTCTATTAGTGTAGTGAGTACTTGGGAATCCTGAAAGATCTTTCACATGAATAAGTCATCCAGTGGTGATAAATATTTACCTGTCATGAAGTGGGAAATTAAAAAAATAAACAAGCTGACAGGGATTCAATGTTACAGCAGGGAGTTTATCTCGTACTAAAAGAAATGAACTGTATCTTACTAGGGCTTATCTTCTAACTTAACATTTCATGCTACGAGCTAGGCAGTGAAAAGAGGTTCCTAAAATATCTTGCCACTTTTTATTTTAGTAATTAAGACAGTTGAATTCCTTTTGAAAAGACTGAAATGACTGTACAGTGCGAGGGCTGGGTATTGCCTGAAGGGAGCTAATTACCTGCTGGGTGACCTGGATGGGGAATTTGGCTGTTTGAGGAAGAATTCCTGTTCTGTTCTCTTTAGGAAATTCTTTAGTCTCCTACTGGTTGCCAGAGCAGCTGGGGCTGCCCCTGGATCCCTGGCAGTGCCCAAGGCCAGGCTGGGCAGGGCTGGGAGCAGCCTGGACAGTGGGAGGTGTCCCTGCCATGGCAGGGCTGTCAGAACTGGCTGATCTTTAAGGTCCCCTCCAACTGAAACCATTCTGGGTTTCCATGATTCTCTGAGCTCTGATTTTTCTCCATGGATTTTTGTGCATGGCTTGTGTTGTTCCTTTTCCTGTGTAACCTCCAAGTTCAATTGGTTGCTGTGAAGCCTCAGGACAGGTGGAACTGTTCATTAGGTCACAAAAGAATTCTGTTTATTTATGATTCCAGAATCAGCTCATCATATGGGAACATAAAAATGGTTGTTTTGAACTGTCATAATTTTTCAGGCACATACAGATCTCCTTTAGAATGATCCCTGTGATGTGTTTCTGTTTTTACTTGAGGAAGACAAACTATATTGCTGATATGAAATGTACTTCTCAGTCTAGACATTCTTTACATTCAAGCAAAACCTGCCACTGCTCACAAATTCAAGTTTCCTGTGTGTGATGATAATGTGCAGCTAATGGTTCAGCCTTGGATGTTTGTAAATATGTTGGTGAGGTGTCTCTTTTGCAGCCAAGAACAAACCAGTAATGCTGCTCTTCAGACAGGGGTTCATCTGAGGGATGGGAGGGGCAGGAAATCAATTCTTCCAATTTCTTATAGGAGATAAGAATCTCCTGGAGTTGACACAGATTAATTACAGAGACTATATCAGTCATCTTCATCAGAAACCCTTGCTAATAAATCAGTCTTACTCAAATGTCTAATATACCATCCTTTTGAGCAACTCATAACTTCTTTGACAAAACAGTGTATAATTTGTCTCTTTTTACTTTCTTTTTTAAATTAGTGTTTTATTATTGGAAGTTTTTGTAAAGCAGATCCACTATACTCAAACTTGAAAATGTGAAATCAATCCTGACATTTAATTAGATGTTCCAGGTTCTCTTCAGTATAATAATGAAAAGCAACTGATATTCTGAGGTCATGTAATTAAAAAATTCCCTATAGCTATCCTTCAAAGGTTTTGTTTTATTTAGATATACATGTGCATTTATGGAAATGTGCAGCTGCCTTAAAAATTCTCCATAATTCTTACATATGCAGTTTTCTAGATTATTTCGTTAATATTTTGATACTTTGCTTTTGGAAATTTCCTGTTATCTCACCCTAAACTCTTGTATACTGAGCAGTAGGCAAATGGTAAAAAAGAATTTAGATTTCTATCTAGTGATGGTGAAAATCTTGAAAGCCCAATGCAGGCCGTATAAATGCAAAGAGGATAAAAGGGGGAAATGCCCTATTGTTTCTGTGGTGCTATCAATGCAACCTTTTAGTCATGTTCTGAGGCCATCTTTAGGGTGCTATGGTTTATCTGGATGTTGGCCATAATCTCTGGGACAATTATAGCACTGTACTGGTTTGTTTTACACATTAAAGGTACAAGTGATTTCAGAAACAATTTTTCAGTGATTTTTGTTTTTAAGATGCTGTAAAGTGAAACCTCATTTTTAGTGTAATTGGTTTTCTTATAAGGGAAAAGTCTAAGACCTTCAGTGTCCTACAGAATATGTTGCATTTTTTAATGAAGAATACATTTTTTAATGTTTGCCCAAGCACATTATTCCAGACATAAAATGCTGATTTAGCTTCAAGTGGAAGCAGGAAAAGAGAGACTAATGATGAGCCTGTGCCATGAGTTTTATCCAGCACGCCCAAGGACTCTGTGAGTGTCTGATCCCAGAATTTCCCCTGTACAGGAGGGGTGAGGTTCATCTGCTGCAAACACACAGGAGGAAACGTGGGGGACGTTTCCAAGGAGCTTTGAGCTCCTCAGTCATTCCTGTGTTCTGATTTCTCCTGAAACATTCTGAGCTGGCTGGCTGCACTGCTGTGTTTAACCATGGCTCTGGGATTGTCCATAAGGACAGGCTTTTCCTTGGTCAGGGCATTCTGGTGCTGGGCAGAGGGCTGGGGGCACCAGGACAACTGTCCCCCAAAACACCTGGAGGGTTTCAAACAGGGAAGAGTTTAGAACTGCTCAACTTTGAATGTTCTCTGCAGAATTACCTGTTGTAATGTGGGGAATATAATGGTTATGGGAGCTGAGTGAGGAAAGAAATGCATTTATTATCAGTATGCAGATTTTTTAATGTTATCTGATTGGTCTACACTGAAGAAAAAAAAAGAGAAATAAAAGGTAAAGTTTAGCTGTTTTGCTCTGAAGTTTTCCAATATGTGAGTTTTCTCTCTCTCTGTTTGCTAAAATGATGAGACATGCATAGCTCCAGATAAAACATGCAAAATACTTAAGTGCATGGAAGAAAGAAAACAATATTTTCCCAATCCATTTCCCCTTATAAACAACCAAGTTGATATGGTTTAACTGTAATTTTTCCAGCCAATTCAATATAGAAAGCATCACTTACTATTAAAAAAAAACCAACAAAAAAAACCCCAAAAAACCAGGGGAGAAAAAGCTTCATGAGATTAAAAGAAATGTTTAATAGGAAAAACTTATTAATTTCTGGGGACAAATCAAATATCTGCACAGATTTCTTTTGATGCTTACTATATACAGTTTTTATATTACACTCTCAACTGAGGTTAATGCACATGTGTAGGAATAAATATATTTACACTGGCAAAAAATTCTACCTCTCTAGATGCTGGAAATAAGAGCCAAGACTGAGGTATGTGAGGATATGAGTGTTTTCAGTTTTTTGTTGCTGTCAGTTCATAAAGCATAAAATATGTAAGGTGTTGTTTTCTAATGACTCCCTTTACAAACTACAAAGTCTACAAATTCATTTAGTTATTTGCTGATTATAATTCTATACTAAATCAAAAATCACTGCATAAAAACACTTCCATAAAGCCAGCTCAGTCTTTTTAAATGATGGTCTGAAAACAGCAGATCCTTTATTTTTTTTCCTTGGAGCAATGAAAAATGAAAAAAATGTTGTGTAAATGTCAAAAAAATCATCAGGAACAAATCCTGGGGGTTGGTTAATGAAACTTTGGTGCCTGGTGGCGAGCAGCAGGCAGCACCAGGGTGCTGGGAGCAGTAACAGCTCAGGAAATGTGTGCCACGTTCCATCACTGATTGCTCCTTTTCCAAAGTCTCCCAGGCACGTGGCTTAGGCTCTGAAGCAAGAAGCCCCAGCAGCAGATCTGTAGCTGTCTGCACCATGTATTGAAAACTGTAGGATTTGTGTGAGTTATTCCCTGCCACAGTTTCATTATTTAATGGGTAATAGAAACAATGTGTGTGTGATATCTTAAAGCGAGATTTGGGCTGGTTTTTACAATGTCAGACACTCAGTTGCACTGAGACAAAGCTTTTGTTAATGGAATAAGAATAACAAGAAACTGAAGGGAAAAGGGAGAAATCAAGTATGTGAGAAGCCAGAACAGGACAGTTCAGGAAGCTCATTCTTTCCTGTTGTAAAATCCAAACTACTTATGTTGGCAAGCATGTCTATAATAAGAAAATGAAAATTTCTCCTGAAAGTGTTGGCTGGTCAGAGACAGGAGCCTGCATTGCTTTGTTTTACGGGCAGGTGATGCCCCCGGGGACCAGTGCTCACCAGCAAGGCCAGTTCCAAGGGAATGTGCACAGGGGTGGCACAAACAGTGCTGCAGGACAGGGCAAAGATCCTAAATTCAGGATTCTTACCTCTATACTACTGAGCAACATAAAAATTTTATTAAATACTGAACTAACTGATGTTCTCTTATTTTCTAAGATGACCTATTACCTGTTCCTTCTTTTAGCTGCTCGATACAATTTTTTAATGTATCAGTATGCTTTTATCAAAGGTGAACCTCTTTTGATCCCACATTAGAAACAGTTTGTGGTGTGTAATTACTGTGTGCAAGGTGATTTCAAATTACTAACACCTATTCAAATCTGTGTCATTGTCCAAATAGAAGTGGAATTATTCATACAAGTTTATGGAGATTTGAACCTTCTTATTTCCTCTGCAGCTTTCCATATATAATGTACTACATCTGGGAAATCACCTGAGTTATTAATATTGATTTCTTTAAATCTTATCAGATCACATTTTCTGTGTCTTACATATGGTCCATCAAGTATTTTTCTTTCTTATTGGGATAGAAAGATCTTATCCTATTATTGGTGAAGGAAAGTGTTAGATGGAGAGGTTCTCTTGGCAAGGCTTTTTTCCAGCTGCTGGATGAGTAAAGCGGTTTCAGAGTCACTCAAATTCATTTTCTCAAGCTTTGCTGTCTCAGTAGCAGTGAGGTAAAATCCCTCTTGTTTGTCTGCCAGGAGGGAAATCCAGTCCTGCCATACAAAACAGCACCAGATCTGAGTTGATAATTGCTGAAATAACCTACAATATTTGGTGTTTTTAGCTTGGGGGGGTTTCTCTGTGAATGGATTGCTGGGCATATGTGTTCTTTCTCATGTTTTGGCATGTTAGCATCAATTTTGCCTGTGGTTTGATGGTTTTAGGGTTATGTAAAACCTTGAGTAATATTTCAACTGCTTGATAGACAGTGTGGAGCTTAGCAGTGGTCTTGATATTGGCATCTCTCATGTGGATGTAAGGGTGGTGGTTCTTCTCCTTGAACTGGCAAGGAGCCAGACTGACTGGAGAGCAAAATATGATCAATGGAAATTCAAAGAAGGCATTTTAAAATAAGTCAATTTAGTAATTACAAGTCAGTGTACCAGTAGATTTTCACAGCAGGGAGGACAGCAGGGAAAGCAAAGAGCGCTAATTTTATTTTAATTAAGCTTTTCTGTTAATTGCGATCAGAGGATTCTGTCTCCAAGTGGGAGAGGAGGAGCTGTGTGATGATAGACTTGCTCCACACTTGACTGGGTCAAGTGGCTGCATTACTGTGGTTATAGCATGGAGTGCTTTCAAGTGCTGCTGAAGGAGCTCTCCAGGTCGGGAAGGAGCATTCAAAGAGCAGGATGCAGCTCTCTTGATCTCTCTTCACTTCTACGGCTTGTACAACTTCCAGCAAGCCCACGGGACTGCTACCCTTTCCCTGCCAGGAGGAGGCAAAAATCAGTAGCCAGAAGAGTCCTGTTTAGAGGACAGGAGAAAACACAGATGATTTCTTTTTTCAGTTTTGATCAGTAGAACTCTCTGCTTAAACTAGAGAGTCTGTATGGTTTGCATCAGCCTTGTGGGAAAACAGTCACTGTGGTCAGACATTAACTTCTTCAAGTCTTCTGTAGCTGCCAGGTCCTCTTAACTCCTGGCTGTGGTTAGAAATTAGGCAGAGCTGTTTGCTTTGTATGAATAAAGAATTTTTCCTCTATATAGACCAGTTAGTAAGCAAATCCAGTTTTATATAGGAAAGACATTGTTTTAGGTAGCTGTGGTTTAGGTGTCAGGTGTGAATGTGCCTGAGCCTCAGCAGAAGCATTCCAAGAGAAGAATTTCCTGGTACTGTGCCTTTTCCAGGCTGACAGCACCCTCCCACCACACCAGTGCAAAACAAATTACTGGCCCAGGTTTTAGCTGGGGTTTGCAGTGTGGCCCTGGTCTCCTGATCCACAGCCCAACAAGCTCCCTTAAACGGATCAAGATTCATAGTAAAGGCAATGTTTATTTTTTATAGAACTCCTAAAGAAATCTTCTGTTCCAAGAACTGGCTGTGGGCTCACTGTTCCCTTCTAAAATTTTCTGAACTGCCTTAGCAAATACTTGAAAGGATAAGAATAGTAAACCTATTATCTGATAATTACCTGCTGCAGGCTGACTACTCATTTGCATGTTCTGATTCTGGCTTTGCATTATATAATTTTCATCTTTTGATAATATTCCACTTATGAAGGGACTTGGCTTTTTTCCTGTTAACTGCACTATCAAAAAGCTATTGCAAGACTTTCTGGATCCAAATGGTAATGTTTGATCCAAATAGGTCAAATATGGGGCAACTGGGTTTCAGTATCCCAAGCTAAGCCTGTAATTGTAGCGCTCAAATAATTTTGAATTGGATTGGACTTGTAATGAGTGAACTCAGAATGAAAAAGAAGCATCATAACTCTATTTTTGCAGACTCTTTAACCAGTGCTGGAAAGATTTCTATGAGGCACTAGTAGGGGTTCTTTGTTAAGTTACTCTAAAACAAGTCATTGAAACCATAAACCAAAGATTTATCTGGGATATAGGTTTCCTAATAATTAATTGGTTAATCACGTGCAATGTGAGCCTCTTCCTGAGGTTGCAAGGCTTTCTGGGCTCTGCATATCTTCTTTTCCCACACTGTATCTCAGCAAGTCAGGAGGCCCCTTGCTTTAATGAGCAGTGTAAGGTATTTGTATTTTAGGTTCATGAATTCACTTGTTAGGATGGTGTGCTCATAGGTTTTAGTTTGTGTGCAGTATCATTACATCAGGTAATTCTGCACAGATAATTCATTTCCATGATTTAGGATGTTCTTAATTGCTTTACTGAAGGGAGATTGAGCACCTTTTAACCAAACAGCTGAACGATTTGCTATGACAATTCTGCCACTGTGCATTCACTTAATTTCCAATTAATCAAACATTCAATAAATCATTAGTATAATTGCACCTGCTCAAATATTCCTACCCCAGCACATTAGCTATGCTCAGGCTGACTCCTTTACCAGCTGTGTGAACGGATTCATTTCTCTGACCCAGTTGGTTGCACGTCCTTGCTTCTTATGAGCCTTGAGAAATGATAGGGCAGAAATTTTAATTATTTATAATACCAGGCATTCTTTTGATTCGTTGTTCATGCTTTTCGCTTGGATGCTTCTGCAGCAACTTAAAACAAACAGCAGAGCAACAGTGGCTGGGTAATTTCTGAAGATTTTGAAATCATTTCCATTCCCCTGCTGTGCCACTCTCCTAATTACACCAAGTCCCCAAGTGCATGATAATTCCCTCATCACCATGCATTGAAAGCACAGATGATTAAAACAGTATAGCCTGTGTCACATAAATGGAACCAAAAGTGGAGCCCAAAAGTGCTTTACTGAAAGCCAGTCAACTAAGCCAGAAGCTAATTTTAGGATCTGTTTTTAAAAAATTGCACAAGTAGAAATCCAATGACACATCTTCAAAATATCTGAGTGGTTGCAGTTAGTGTCTGAGGGAGACTGAAGTTGGAGGCAACTCTCCAAGTACTGAGGCAGGTAGCTTTGAAACACCTGTGTGTGTAGGTGTGTGTTGCTGTTTGCTCCCTCCACACAGATGAGAAATCTGAATTTCCTCAGGTACAAGTGGTATTACTCAGTATTTGTGTCTGCTGATTGTTGTAAGCTTTAAATCATATTTAATGTGTGTCTTTGTTGTGAGACTTAAGGTAAACAAACCCGGACATGCAATTTCAGGCTGTAATATTTTAAATAGGAAGCTCTTTATGTGGGTGTAGACACAGTTTAAATTGTGTGGCGTAGGTTCTGTTGCTTCCAAAATAGATTTACTGCTTACAACTTGCTTGTATTTTATCTTTGAGTTAGGAATTGGAGGAGATTGATAATACTTTAATCCCTTAGTACAAATAGGTAAGATTTTTAAAATTTACTGAAGGTGTCATGATCCATCTAGATAGTATTACACAAAGCATATTCAGTAAAAAGAAAATAAAGTATAAACAGAATAGGGAATGGGTTGCTGGGGGAAAGTTAACCTATTTTACTGAGGGGAAGTTCTTTATCCTGAAGGGAAAAAGCATCAAAGAATCTATTAAAACAAGAAAAAAAGGGGGAGATGAGAGAAAGATACAGTAATTGGACATTATTTTAATTACTTAAACATTTATCAAGTTTCTTCCTCATCTGTTAAAAAAATTATTGGTGGAGTGCATCAGCACATGGGTTCTCTGACCCTCTCAGTCTGTCGGAGCACAGAATGGAACAAGACTGCTCTGGATAAATGTTTCTTGGCTCCCCATGGCATGGGGCCTTACTGCTGTGGCTGGCAGAAATGTCTTGCTGCATAGAAAACAGGAAGATTTATTTATCCATTAGGCTGCATTTGGGGTTGGATGCTCTGCCCAGTGTTATTGAGTAGGAGCTTTCCTAATTGTTTGTTTATGTTTCTAATAGTGGCTCAGCATACGAGCAGCCTGATGCATCTGCATGGCTGGGCTCCAGTGCAGCACAGCAATCTCGCTGGAAGGTGGAGTTGGAGCATTCTGTGGAGTGCAGGAAATCCTCATTGCAAGTTTTAATGCCCTGGTTTTAGTTCCTCTTGCATTTCTGTAGTAGTGCAATGCAGTAACATCACCAGACACACTTCTCCACCTTCTCAACCTTAAGATTGCCTTTGGCTTGTCCTGAAATCTTTGGATCAAATCTATATCCTCAAAATTTCACTTCACCCATCCATATGTTATAGTCCATTATTACATTTTCTTTTACAATTTTCACCCTTTAAAGCTGACAGGATTCTTTGTCTTGGGCATTTTGTTTTAGTTCCCCTCATCCCAATCCTTTTCACACCTTCAAAATGTCTCCCCCAGTCTGAGCTCATTTAGCTTTACTGAAGTTTGTTGTAAATAATTTATTACTTTGAAACATAGCAGTCTAGGAAATTAATCATCATAAACAAAAGCACAGCTTTTAGTTGCCTAGGGACAGGGTCATATTCTGCACACAATCCTCTTTGCCAGTTAAAACAAGGATATAAAACTCCACTTTACTTGCCATCACAAGGTCCTCTTCACGAGTTTCCTTTTGAGATTTACCTTTATTTCTTTTCTGGTTTATCAAGTACACTGTAATGTGTGGGTTATTTTTCTGAACCTCTTTGGCAATTTAGTGAGAGATTGTAACATTTGATTTTTTTTTTAATTGCTACGAGTTTTTTGGCCAATATTGTGTAACAGACCTTCTCTTCCCCAACATCTCTCATCCCTCTGGGTCTGGAAGGGGACAGTTTAATTCCAGGTTGACATTTTCAGGTGGTGAGTGTTTTGAGCAGTAAAAAATGATAGCTTGCAACCGGTTTGAAGCAAAAAAAAAGAATTTTGGCACCCTTGCTTGGGTACCAGAGCACAGAAATTTGGCTTGGTGGGCAGTGTCTGTGCTGGGGCATTGACCTTCCTCTGGCACCTCATCCCTGCCAGTGGAGCCTGGAAGGCAAGGCAGGCTCAAGGCAGTCAGCATGGGGGAGTGAAGGTGGAATGTCTGCTCCAAAGCCTCACTGCAAACCTCTGGCACATCCTGTAACTCACCCCTGGATTATCCTGAGCCTTCACCAAAATCTGTTTGCAGTCACAGAACAAACAGTACATTAGTTTGATGTCATCATTACCTATGCAAATATGAATAATTTTCAATTCTTACTCCATTCCTTCACCTCCTTTCTGTCTGCCAACATGAGCTAACTTTGAAGCAAAGTAAATAATACTTTTTATTTTGATATTATTGAAAACAAGGCACCCCCAACGTCTGGGAATGATTGGATCTGACTGCAAGGCTTTGGAATGCTGAACACTCACTTTATTAAAACTATACTATATTACATTACAATTCTATTACATTACAGCTGTATTAAAGAGAGATACTATACTATATCCTACTTACTACTGACTGAAAAACTGGTGACTGTCTGCAGACTGACAGTCCACACAGCTTGGACCTGACTGTTTATGTTAATTAGCCCATCTCCACCAGAGTCCAATTACCAAATTCCTTCAGAATAAACCATTTTCCCAAAACATTCCACATGTGCAAAACACCAGGGGCAGCAAGCACAGATAAAAATTGTTTTCCCTCTGTGCTTCTCCAGGAAAAACCTGAGGGAGAGAATTATGTCTCTCTATTCAGAGAATGTGAATGCCAATATATATATATTTTAATTTTTACTAAAATTATTTTTTACTTTGTAGTGAAAAATAAATAACATCACAGGATAACAGGTAGAAATATTCAACACCTGAAGATAAAACAAGCAGAAGTGAAAGTGAAAATGCTCCCAAAACTTGCCTAGAAAAGGTAGACACAAGGCTAAATTACAAGAGTTTAACTATGGACATTCACATTTAGGAAAAAAACTTGAACTCCAGAACACCATGGAACTCTATCATCTTGATGAGGACAAGTCAGTGCCCGTCATCCCAGACTGGACTGGAAACAGCAGATCACATTTCCACTCTTCATTATGCAGAAAAATGGCATTAATGTTGTGGGGATTCTCTAGCAGCAGTCAGCCACGTGCAGCAGCTCCTCAGCTGAAGCATGGCACTGCACAGACAAATCCATTTAATGCTCTCTGCAATGTAAGATTTATTTCAAATGAAGGGAATTAGCTTCCCAGATTGTCAGATGTACTTTTTATGGATGATTTCAATGACCAGAAGACCACACTGGAAGCAGGAATGAAGAGAGATTTCAGGTGCCTCTCTGTGCTTGTGTTTGTCCCCAAACTCCTCCTTCCCTCTGACCCTGACACCTGGTTCAGGTACCCTGCACCTGTCAGGCCTTTGCATGAGCATTTGGAGAAGGACAATGTTTGAAAGCACAATCTGAGCATAGAAGGGCTGCTGTTTGCATGGGCTCAGCAAGAGCTCCCAGGGATGCTCATTTGGATGGCAGATTGCCCCAGCTCTTTCTTTTGAAATCTACAGCTATTATGAATTTTTTATTTTATTTTAGGTCAGATTCTGATATCAGCCAGATTTCAGTTTAAGTCTCCTTTTTAATATTGGATTGCTTTCAAGTTTGTATTCTTTTCAATATTCTTTCTAGAGCTGAAACAGATCTGTGTAGCACCTCTGAAATCATAATTTATGTTATATGGATGATAGTCTGAGGAATGAGTAGGATTTTTTTTGAGGATTGCCTACACCTCCCAATATATTATCAGTAAAGACTGTTCTATGAGGTGCTTATAAGACCTCCTAATTTCATATTAACAGTTGATTAAACTTAATAATACAGTGAGTATCATATCAAACGATATAATTGTAAAATTCTTTGCCTTTTGGAGCCCAGAGGAGTTTCTATGGTGATAACTTTAGAGGCTTATAAATGTTTTTATGTCTTTTTCTCAGATTAATAAAATTTTTATTATTTTAGAACTATGTTTGGATAGTCTACAATTAAATGAATTTCATGAGCAAACTAAATTAAAAGCCACAGCCATCACTAGAGAGTGAATGATTTGGCCAGGGTTCCATTTGTGCAGGTTTTGTGTGTCCAGATGGGTGTTTTGCTTTGCCATATCCATCAGCAAGGAATCTCAGGGCACCCTAACATCTGTGGGAGGCCCGAGCACACACATGAGATTATTTCCAAACTGCAGTGAACAGCCTATTTTTTTTTCTCTCAGGATGGTTTCTCTCAGGAAGAGATGATGGTTTCTCTCAGGAGGAGATGATGGTTTCTCTCAGGAAGAGATGATGGTTTCTCTCAGGAGGAGATGATGGTTTCTCTCAGGAGGAGATGATGGTTTCTCTCAGGAGGAGATGATGGTTTCTCTCAGGAGGAGATGATGGTTTCTCTCAGGAGGAGATGATGGTTTCTCTCAGGAGGAGATGATGGTTTCTCTCAGGAGGAGATGATGGTTTCTCTCAGGAGGAGATGATGGTTTTTGCACTCCACTGGTGAAGGGAGAGTGGCTCCAGTGAGCCCAGGCTGAGCAGAGGGATCTGGTGCTGCAGAGTGGCAGGAGCTGCTCAGTGACCTGGTGCTGCTGTTCTCATGCCTTCAGCTGATCTCTCATTTCAGAGGGAGCTTGGAAAGGCACAGACCCAGGGCAAACACTTCAGAGCTTCCTCTGCCTGCATAAAGTAGCAGAAAGTGAATTTCCATACCAAAAGGCAAAACTCAGCACGGTGATCAGTAGCTACTGCTCCTACAAGTGTAGTACTGTTCCTAAAAGATGTGATAAACAAAATCCAACAGCATTTTGGACAAAATCATTAACTCTATGATTTCTTGGTGTTCCAGGAAGGGCAGAAAGGGTCCCAAACTGAAGAGGAAAGCAGAATTCCTTTACATTGCTATAAATATGTGGTGTTTTCGGGGTCCCCCGTTGTAGGGAGGAAATGAAGATGAATCTGACTCCATGTTCTTAGGAGGTTAATTTACTATTTTATGTTACTATATTACATTAAAGAATGCTATACTAAACAATAGAGAAAGGATCCAGACAGAAGGCTAAAAGATAGTAAAATGAAATACTAGTAAAAAGTAGTAAATTTACTAGTAAATACTAGTAAAAAGATAGTAAAAAGATAGATGAAAACTCATGACTCTCTTCAGAGTCTGACACAGCTTGGCCCTGATTGGCCAGTGAGGAAAAACAATTCACATGTTGGATAAAAAATCTCCAACCACATTCCAAAGCAGCAAAACACAGCAGAAGCAAATGAGATAATATTGTTTTCCTTTTTTCTCTGAGGCTTCTCAGCTTCCCAGGAGAGAAATCCTGGGCAAGGGATTTTTTTCTAGAAAATATGATGGTGAAAAGTAAATATCAAGCAGATTGCAGAAAATAGGCAGATTTGATGTTGAATGCCAAGTTTGGGAGTTTATTGAGATGTGTTTCACCCTGGGAGAAATGCCCTGGCCAGGTCAGGTACCAGCTTGGCAAGGCCCAGCTTGGTGCCACTGGTGCCAGCTCTGAGCTAATCCTGCCCTGGCCATCTCCTGTTTGAGAAGAGCCCGTGCTGTTTTTGGTTTCTGGGCCCTTCACTTCACTCACCTGAGCTGGAATTCATCTACACTGTCCCTCTGACCTGCTTCTCCTTTCTGGCTGTCATTTCATAGAGACTTCTCAATCCTTACTCTACTTTGTGCCAAGAAATGTTGATTTTATTTTTTTTTTTGAAGTTACTGTCTAAAGGTAGTTTGTAAATATAGTCATATTAATTGTTTTTAAGCAATAAATCTTTTAATTAGCATTTTTAAAAGCTCATGGAACTCATTTCCTTCCAATTCATGTTTTGGTTTTCATTGCAAGTTAAATTTAGCATGGGCTACTTTTTCATTGGATTTTTAAGGTGAAATAATACACAGTTTCTGTTGGCAGAATCAGCTGATGTTTTGTATTTCTGTCTATAAGAAAAGCAGTGTTTTCTTACAATCTTGAACAGTAAGGGATCATGCACCCCATACCACTACCAAACTGCAATGCAAAAATCCTGCAAACCATGACCCAAACTGGGAAGAAAACCAAACACAAAACCCCAAACCAACCAAACAAAAAAAAACCCCAAGCAACAAAACAAAACCAAACAAAAAAAAAACCAAACAAACAAAAAAAAAAACACCAACCAAAACCCAACAAACCCAAAAATAAAAAAACCCACCAGGAACAAAATAAAAGCAACATCACCTTAACTTAGATAGATAAATAAAGAAATATTTATGCTTTTTAGGACAAAAAACTTTTTCCTTTGAGCAACTCGTATTTTTCTTGTGTTTATGGAGGTAAATGGTTTCTGCTGCACCAGGGTGCCATAGGACAGGTAGGGTTAAGGATGATTCCGAGAAAATTATCCTGAAGTTCTTGAACTCCTGTCTGGAACTTGCTATTTTTAACTTCCAGGAGTCACCCAAGCCATCACCTGTTGTCCCAGCTTGCTGTATGGATGGAGCCTGTGCTATTCACTGATTAAAGAACATCATCCGTGGGCTTTTGTGACTTGACAAAAATGGAACTGTGTTTTACCAGTCCAGGAGGGGGCAGTAAATTTCTTTTTATTGTCTTTGGAATCAAGCCCAACCTTCTGTCACCATTAAAGGCTCTTCTCTTAGGAATAGCACTTTTTTAAATTAGAAACCAGTATTGTTACTCCACTGTCATTGTTTTTAACTCCTTTTTCCTGACAGTCTTCTTTATGAAATAGAAAATTACCACAACTTTTAAAGTCAGTCATTTGTAGCTTTGATCTTCAATATATTCAAAATAATCTGTAATATGATAGGCATTTTAAATATTAAAACTTCATATGAAATGTATTCCATTTTTTTTCAGTTTTGTTGAAAATACTCTTTTTTCAAGGAGCACTAATGAAATGGAGCAGACTTTCCCTCTGTGCTAAAATAACCTTGTTTTCTTTTATTTTCTTTACTTTTCTAACCCTTATATTCATGTGCATATGTATGCAGAGGAACCAAGCTGATTTTAAATACTCCCAAATTGCATGTTTGCATTTCTCAGTATATTGCAGTGAAACAGAAATGAATAGGAGGCAAAAAAAGTCTGGTTTGTGTGAATGCACATCATTTTTCTGGGCAGAAAAAGTTCTTCTTCTTACTTGACTTGGAGGTAAAATGGAAATGATTATTGGCTCTGAGAGGGAGAAAGCACAAGTACAGACCCAGTGCATGTGGCATTGGCTGGGGGAGGACAAGAAGCTGCTGCAGTCAGTGCATTCTTGGGAGTTTGGTTTTTGCTGTTGGGCAAAGTTATTAGCATGAGATTTCAGGTGCAATTAAAGTGGTGTTGTGAGTCCAAATAACCTCTTTGCATGTTTTTACTGTTTATTATTGCTGTAATTCTCAAGAAGTTTCTGGCTCCCACAAAACATAAGTGATAATACACTCATAGCTGGTCCAGAAGTTCATCCCAGAGGGAGCAGAAATGGCACTTTTCTCCTTGATCCTCCTGGAATGGGATATTTTATAGGGTTTGTTGATGTGTTGTTGTGGTGGTGTTATTAATTATTTTAAATTATTAATGATTATTAATAACTATTATTTAGGAGCACATACTCATAAGCCGGATGGGAGCTCATAAAGCCCTGGCTGTGGTGTTCTGAGCAGTAGAAATGTTGTGTTCAGTGCCCCCAGTGAAATTTGTGCCATTATTTGGAAGGTGTTCCTCGTGCCCTGGGAGCACAGGTGGTGTCCCACAGAAATATTTGCTGTTTATTTGGTGGATGAATCTACTGAAACATTTCCCAAACCAACTCTTTTTTTTTTTTTTTTTACCCTGTAATTTCTGTGTTTAAAATGTGTTCAGCTGATGGTTCATCACCCTGGTCCACCACAAACAGCAACAGAAGGACAAACTGCTGTCACAAAATAACTTTCACTGTATTTCACTGCTTTTATTTATTGCTTGTACTACTACTTTCATTATTATGCACTATAAGTATTATTAAGTGAAAAAATAGCCCAGCTGTATCTTCTTATTGCCATTTGTGGAGTTAGGGGGTGCTGATGGGAAAAGAAATTATTTCATATGGAAATGTGTCTGAAATAAATTCTAGCCTACAATTTTAGAATAGGAGTGGGCTGGAAGAATGTGGGAGAAACTTTGTGAGTGACTTGAATTAATAAATGAAGTATAGATTTTGAGTGAGTGCCAGCTCTGTTGAGTACAATAGCTCTGTGTAGAGCTAAAACTCAGACCAAAGTTATTAAAATCAGGTGCCTGAAGTTGCATATGTAAATGTGGTTTGATTCCCAGAGTGTGAGTCAGCCACGACTGGTGATGGGAGTTGATGGGAGTTGCTCATGGTTCCCAGCTGTTAAAAATGGATTGCTGGTAGATATTTTATTGTTTCCCAACAGATTATGGCCAATATATCATGGGTGCCTATTTAATAGCATTCACTGATGATATGTAACTTCAGTTACATGTTTGTGACATTTATCCTCCTCTCCTACTGTAGTTTTTTAAGGTTAAGGACCCAAGCACTTGATGACTTTATTTGCTTTAACTTAAAAGTAATATGTCATATAATATAATTATTTAGGATTTTTTAATACATATAATAGCTAAGAAATACAATTTTTCTTTCCAGTGTTTCCTCAAAAGAGAAGGAAAACCTCTGGAGACTTGGAGAAAGGTTTTAGCTAAATGTACACTGTAGTTATGTAGCTGAGAATCATGGTGAGAGGTGCTCCAATGGAGTCCTCAGCACATTCATTTTAACAATCCCCTTTCTTTTCTGTGGAGTAGCTCTTGATTACTCTGCGCTTGCGTTTTCTAACTTAAAGTTTTCCTGTGCTTGTTGGTACCTGGAATTTGGAGTAAGGGGACTCATGGGCTGCCTCTGCCACGCTGTATTGCAACTCTCCTGCACTGGCAAGGAGAATCAGGGAGGTTGGGTTGTACATTTCATGAGTTTTATGGCTTTATCATTCCATATTCTTTACTCTTTAGAAATGATGTATCTTTAAGCAGCAACACTACTGAAGCTATTTTTAAATCACTGTTGAGAATTGCTACACACCAATATCATGCATTTTTCATTAATCTAATCTTTTCAAGATTTCTTTAATTCTTGCTTGACCTGAAACGTTTCCTGCTACATTTGGTGTGTGGAATTGCTAGTACTGTTTTACTACCTCTGACTGGAGGCACGCGATGGTAGTAGAATACAAATTACATTCATCAGGACTTAGAAAATTCAATAGTCAAAGTGGGGAAATGAGCTTAAGTGCAAACTCATCAAAGATGAACTTCAGTCCATTTTTCTTTTTATAGTGCAGTGTTAAAAGAGATAAAGATACTGAAAGATACTGGGTTCTGAAACACTGATACATAGCAAATAACCTGTTACTTTCAAAACAATATGTCATTATTCTGTATTAGAAAGGGTCACTTTTAGCTCCTTCTGTCTCCATAACTTCCTAACTATAGCTAATGTCTGGTATTGATTCTGAATAATTTAAATCGCAATAAAATTGGGGTTTCATTACAGTCAGTCAGAGACTTTTTATATTTAATGTTCATTTAAAGAAACACAGTGCCTTCTTACCTTCTGAATTTCAAAGCCATTAAAGTAATTGCAGGTCGTTAAGCTGAATTTCTTTGAATAATCAGGACAGTTAATCTAATTCATACACCATTCAAACCAATGGGCAGGAAAGATTGGAATGCCAGGCATGGGTTTTTGAAAGATTCACCTGGTGGATCTTGAGATGTGCTCACCAGCATTTCCTCAGGAATCACCTTCTTGCTTCAAACTTTTGGGACTTGCAGTTGTGTTCTGCTTTTGTCTTTTAAGCCTCCTCTCTTTTAAAGTCTATTCATTTTAAAGAGGATTGTTTTCTTTCCCTTGGAGTAACCAAACCACTGTGTAGTCATAGAGATCTTGATTGCGTGCTTGCAATGTGTTTTACCAGAACTTGCTTTATGGACATGTGAACTATCACAAAAACATTCCCAGATGATGTCCCATATTTAGCAAGTGTTGTGATTTAGGGTGAAGGAAGTTGGAATGCCAATGCATAAACAAATCTAAAAATAAAAGTGTCTAGGTCTTCTTGGGATACATCTCATCCCTTAAGGTTACTGCTCACTTATTTGGAGGTAGAGAATGAGGGTAAAGCAATGGATTGGTGATGGAGCAGACTTGAAACCCCTGAGTTTGCAGGAAAAAGCAGTGTGTGTGTGTGTGTGTGTGCCAGGCTCAGCCCATCTCTGCAGGGCTCTCTCAAACATCCCACCCTCAAGAGGGGGCAAGGGCAGAGTGAAAACACTGCCTAATTTCCTGCTTCATTAATGAGCATGAAACTCAGAGACAAGAAAACGAGAGTTTGGAGTCTCGGGCGTTTGGAATGCTGGGCTGCTGGAAGGAGGGCAATGGTTGGGATGCCTGTACTGGGGAAGGAGAGAGGTTGGGATGCCTGTACTGGGGAAGGGCAATAGTTGGGATCCCTTTATTGGGGAAGGAGAGAGGTTGGAGTCCCTGTACTGAATGGAGAAGGACAATGGTTTAGATCCTTGTACTGGAGAAGGACAATGGTTTGGATTGCTGTACTGGAGGAGGGCACTGGTTTGGATCCCTGTAGTGGAGGAGAACAGTGGTTTGGATCCCTGTACTGAAGAAGAACAGTGGTTTGGATCCTTTTACAGGAGAAGGACAGTAGTTTGGATTGCTGTACTGGGGAAGGGCAATGGTTTGGGTCCCTGTACTGGATGGAGAAGGGCAATGGTTTGGGTCCCTGTACTGGATGGAGAAGGGCAATGGTTGGGATCCCTGTACTGGATGGAGAAGGGCAATGGTTGGGATCCCTGTACTGGGGAAGGGCGATGGTTTGGATCCCCATACTTTGAGTTGAGCTAAATGAATGCAGTTCATGAGGTGAACAAGAGCAAAACAAATGCTCCTGAGGGCAAAAAGAGGGGAGTGTGGGCCTTGTCCATGCATTGGTGTCCAGCAGGCCTGCTCTGGAACGGGGAGAATTTCATCTGAATGATGAATTCCATCAGTTTGAGCCTTAGCAAGCTAACAAAGGATGTTTTCCACGTTCCCATGCTGCTGCTGTGCCATAAAGGGACCTGGAACTGTCCTGGGCTTTAGGATCCCTGCACTTGGGGGTGGCAGCTCCTCTCCCTGTCTCTCTGATCCCTCTCAATACCCTCCCCAAGGTGCTCTCTTTGTGACCAGTGGATCTCTTGCATCTGCCTACACCTTTGCAGCTGTGTTTCATAATGGGGGATTTGTACTCACACACACTGCTTTAAATAAGTTTAAATTTTCATGACAATAGACTATGAAAAAATTAAGGGTTTTTTTTTGTTCTCTAAGGAAAGCCATAAAGCTGCTGTATTATTTTAATTCTTTGTAGGAATTACAATGCACTTTAAAAAAATAACAAAAAAAACCCTCCCCCAGAGATTTAAAATAAAAAAATGGCAACCCCCCCATTTTTTCATTCCCAAGACACATAACCAGGAAAGATTTTAAGCTCATTGTTGATCAGCTCATTGTCTGTCAAGATCATGGAGATTATTCTTGGTGGGAGATTTTCAGTCAAGATAACACTGGTGGTTTTGACTTTGCTTTTGGCTTGATGTTATTTATAATTAATTAGTTTACCATTCTTTTTGTAAAAGGTATT
This sequence comes from Molothrus aeneus, assembly GCF_037042795.1. Lineage (NCBI taxonomy): Eukaryota > Metazoa > Chordata > Aves > Passeriformes > Icteridae > Molothrus > Molothrus aeneus. The sequence goes on from NC_089661.1 coordinate 3,994,789, forward strand.
GAATGAACCCTAAATTCCTTATTACTGTTCTACAGAATCTAAATATGTCTTAGAAACTTTCCTGGAGTGGAAATATTTTCCACAAGTGTCATGCGTGCTCTGTCAAGAACAGATTTGTAGTCTTGCAGTATAAGCAAGCTCAAGAAATATCTTCCAAAAAATGTAAATATTTAATTTCAGTACCAGCTATTAATATTTTGAGATTTGATGAGAGAATTTTCCTGTAGGACTCGCCTTGTTTCTTTAGCAGACTCACCAGATCTATATTTGATTTTGCTTACTTAGTAAATGGATATATTAGGTAACTTCAGTGAATTCAGTGGGCCTTAGCTCCCAGCTTAGATTTTCAGCACTGATTTGAATGGAATTGGCTATTTTTGTATTATGTTACATGAGATTTGAATTAAAAATTAATACCAGTTAATTATAAGAATTCCTGCTTTGAATTGCATATCCTTTTGGTAAATATTCAAAATTATTATTGAATACTGTTTTGAAACTGCTGTTATGTCTTTAGAATATGAGAAAATGCACTTAGAATGGAATATTGCTATTTTAATTTTACTAATTGCTTTTTCAATTGTTTTTATTTTTGGTCTATATTCTCACTTTTAATGACATAATGTCTGAAATATACTCAAATGCATGTTGTAGCACTCAGCTTAATTATCTTTATTTGACCACTTAAATAAGGCAGAATATTTTCTTCCCATTCTATGTCTTGCCAGTCAGGTACATTTTACTATTAAAATCTTGAAGACAAGCTACTAAAGCAAAAACAAAGGCACCAGTCAATACCTTGGAGCTAAATGCATGCAGGCATGTGGGGAAAATATATAAATTATTCCCTGGAGTTAAATAATGGATGTATTTATTGTCATGCTATCTAAGTGCCACAGTTCACATGTGATGTTCTCTGGAATTAAAGCAATGATGTGCTGTACTTGAGCACATATATTTTAGTTATGCCTTTTGAATTCTTAGGAGTTCATTTCCCTTCTCTTGCTCAAAGTTAATGAACTTTTTTTCAACTGAGTTGACTGGCTGACCTGTTAGTTTTGGTTTAACTTCAAAATTATGTTAATTTTTTCAAATTCCTCTTGAATTTTCCTTGATTTCAATGACCAATTGCCTCCAAGTTTCATTTGACCAAAATTAATAATTACATTTCATTATGCTCAAAGCCTGACCTTTTTAATCTGCATATTTCTTGTAGGCTCTGCTGGCTTATTTCCACCACAATACATTAGAATGGAAAACTATTAGAAATATTGATTTATCATTTATAATGCCCAAGTGATATATTGAAATGAAACTTGGATGCCATCCAGCCCTCAGATAACATTGGCATTGTTGGATGGAGCTGCATGATCTCATCCTAATTAATGTGCTGGTTCCATGTGAAAAGCACAGGGAAAATAACCCTGGGAGCTGGTCAAAAGCAGGAGCTCAGCAATGAAGGCTGCTGAGGGTTGTGATTGTTCCACGGTGCCACCTTTAATATTTAATATTCCATATACAGAGAAATCAGCACTTGGCTTTCTCTCCCCTCCTTTTTGATTTTCCCCCTGCCTCAGCATCACCTTGCTCTGGAGCTGTTCTGTGCAGGGTGTGGCCCACGTGCATGGTGGGGCTTGGTCCAGCTCTGTGCTGCTTATCCTGGTGCACCAAAAGCTTCTTTTAATCAGGTGGAGTTCAAATCAAAGGAATTCAAAAGCATTTATCTCAATTTCTATGTGTTCTTCCCATGCTAAACCTGTGATCCCCACCACCTCCTGCACATTCATCCTAGTACCTCCTGTAATTTGGAAACTTCAGAAAATGAAGGTGCTTTCAGTTAGCATGGTAATACTCTGTGGTTTTCATTGCCACAGTGAAACTCAGAGTTCTCAGTACATATTTAGGCATCATTGTTCAAATGGAAGAGCCTTGGGTTGTGGTTGTATAACATGTTATGGACTATTTCAACAGCACAAATGCCTTACAAAATCCTGGCTGCTTGTTTTCCCAGGTCTTACTTGGGTTCACTCCACTAGTTCAGAGTGCCCTATATGTAGGGTGGTGTTTATATGCATTGATTTTAGTCTCCATTTATTTGAGCTTTTTATATTTTTTTCCATGCTACCAATCAATCCAACAGCCATTGGACTTGCAGGCTTGGTTTCCATATTGTTTTGGTTTTATTTTTTTTTTCTTTTTCAAATGCTCTGTCCTTTTCTCTGTGAGGCTTCTGAGAGCTCCTCTTTGTTCCCTGTGTGTGGAAGGCAGTGGAGGGGAGCTGTCCCCAGGCTGAGGTGCAGGGAGTGGGAGTTCCCCTCTGATTTCCCAGTGATTGAGCTGCCTGGGCTTCAGGGAGTTGGGAAGGGCTGGATTTTTATGGTTGATATGGTTTTGGTCATTTGTCATAAAATCATTCTAACCAAGCTGTTTACTGGTCTGAATGCTTCATTACTGCAGGAGCAGGGAATGGCACAAGCTGTAGTTTGTGCTGAATATTCATGTACAAATAGAAAACAGGTGGTGTTTTTTTTTAATGAGAATTTTACCTAAAAAATACCCATTTTATTTTTGAAATGACAGAACTTGTTTTATTTTAATCTTAATGTATGACAGAATAGTAATAGTTTTATACCCCTAATGCATATTTCAAACTTGGATTGATTTAATTCTAATGGTCATCTGTTCATCTCATGTTTTAGAGACCGTTGGACTGTTCATGGTTTTATAAAGATTTAACAATTTCTTTTTAATACTTGAAAAATTGCTTTTCAATACTTGAAAAAAACAAGATGGAAAAAGTCAGTTTAATTTGTTTATGGGCAAAAGAAAGGAAGCACTCAGAATTGTAAATATAATAAGTTTGTCTTTTTAAAAACACTTTAAATCTTCTAGGAGCTCATTTTATTTTTAGGCTATTGTTTAAAGAAAACTAACACAAACCCACAAATTTTCATTTCCTAATTCTCACATTGTCCCTTCCTACTCAGGTGCTTCTTAAAAGAGGTGAAGTGTTGGATGAAAAAGCATAATTTTGGGTTTGTTTTGCTATTAGAATTTTGATATATTATATCATATTTTAAGCTTGGCACTCTGCTTCTCAGGTATAAGTCTGTTTTGAGTGCTATGCCCACACTTACCATAGAGATGGATAAAACCAGAAAATTATTCTTTCAATTCTATTCTACATGGTTTCTGTTGTAAAAGAAATCATCTATTTATCATGTTTGTTAAAGAAGAGCTCCAATTAGTTTGATTTCATGAAAAGCAACAGACTTGGATGGCAACAAAAAAAAATCCACAAGTGAAAAATTGCAGTTTAGAAAAGTAAAAGATTTTTTTTTAATTTGGGAAAACAAAAATAAAAGGCTTTGCAAACTCTAGTGTAATTGTGAATTATCAAGTAGTGTGACAGTACAGTGTTTAAAAAATGAAAAGGAAAATGCATTTTTACATGCTGTGCTAATAGAAGCTACATTGAGCAAATGAGTGCCAAACAGAGTGTGCACAGTGGTGTTAGCAGCTGGCATGGGGGACCTGCCATGGAAACACTCTCCAGGCTGACATGACTGCATACAGATTTATGTGAGTCAATATAATGCAAAATCTATTAATACAAGGACAGAGTTTTGGACAGATTTGTGATTCAAGTCCTCTTACTGCATTACATGCTTTAAACCTAAGACCAGAAATATCCAAATCCCATAGTTACACTAAAACCAATTAATTTTGATCATTCCCAGGTGAGCAACTTAATTCTAACATGTTAAAAGAATTATTTTATATGTTCATAATAAAATGGTGGCCTGGCTACACTTTTGACCAGTTGCCATGAAAGACAGTTTGTCACTCCGAACCTTCTGCTCAGAATGGATTTTGTTCAGAGTGCAGAGTGTTCCTTAGCTGGGTGAGCTCACGCTGCTCCCATGAGCCCAGGTTGGCATGCAGGGCTTGGGGACAGGGCTACCACTCCCAAAGCAACTCAGCTTGCCCAAATTTAATCACAAAATTACTCCTGTAGTGAAGATTTTTGAGTAGTTTTTAGGCTTTGCAGGTATCTCATAAATGTTATGACTGTACCTTTATAAAATCAGGTGTCTTTGAGAGATCCCGCTCTGCTTCCAGAGTTCCACTCAGCTCCCAGTTCTTCCAGCTGATGTTGTAACTGGGAGCTGAGTGACTGAATTCAGGAGAGAGCTGCTGCAGTTTCATTGCACAGGAGGAACTCATGAACTGCTTCATCTGCTCTTTCCCTACAGCCCCAAACATGTTGATACTCAGTGGTTTTCATTGCCACAGTGCAACTGAGAGTTCTCAGTACATATTTATGTGTTCAAATGGAAGAGCCTTGGATTGAGGTTTTGTGATATATTGACTATTTCAACAGCACAAATGCTTTACAAAATCCTGGCTGCTTGTTTTCCTAGCCCTTCTTTGGGTTCACTCAACCAGTTGAGAGTTTTTAACTTAAATTGTGTAAACGACCCAGCTTCCACAGAATTGTAAGATGATTTTACTGATGCATCTCACAAAGGTCTTGTGCAGGTGGGAGGAGGCAGAGCAGAGAGCTGGGAGTCCTGTAAGAGCCTCCCTGAGGAGGCAGAGCCGGTAGCTCTGTGCCTGGGCTTCAGGCAGTCACCTACAGCACGTGGCAAGGCTGCTGACTGGGGCTTTGCCAAGAGTGGGGAGGAGAATGTATGAACTGGAAGGGAAGCCATGTCCAGCAGAATGGGCATAGGCTGTGTCACTCCAGTTCTGTAAAGGCCTTGATCCAAAATGAGGGTTCTGAGCAGCTGCACAAGAGGGTGCAGACACCTCAGTTCTGGTGATGGGGATCTCACTGCCTTGCAGATAAGAGATTTTTGCTTTCTAGGACAGCCCAAACTATGGAATGTCAGTATATTGAGGGAAGTTTAGCTACCTAAAAATTGAATATGATTATTCTACTTTTTTCCCCATTTATTTTCTTGTTCTGCCTTTTCCTGCTTCCATCTCAGCAGATGGGGATTCTGCATAGAGCTGGGCAGTGTTCCCTCCAAGCAATGTTATTCCTAAGTTATCCTTAGTTATCCCTAAAAGCTTAATGTTAAATACTGTTATTCCAAGGCCAAGCAGATGATGTCTGCTCATAAGGCAGTTACTGTGAACAAGGGACACATGAAAGGTCCTATGAATATGGAGTTACTCAAGTCCCCATTTAACTGAAGCCCCTAAATTGTACAGTCCACCTGAACTCACAATAAACCTTGCTAAATCTGGAAATTTAGAATCAATGAACAGCAACAACAAAAAAAAGGAGGGTTTTCTTCAAAATGAGAAACACACTGTGTTTCATAAATGGAACATAAATGGAATCTATACTCACACTTAAGCATTGTCTGTTTACTTCAGTGTATAGGAAATAAGTAACTTTCAATTATATTTATTTTTGCTTTGAAATCCTAGTGCTCTGAATAAAATACAAGGGTATTTTTATTGTTCAGAGAAAAGTATTCCATATATGAAGTATAATCTAGACACTTCTCTGAATATTTGCTGAGCAAATTAAGGTCAATATTCACCCTCTTGCATGGGGAGTTAGTATGCAACTTGTTAATCTAGAATAATATATATAATTTCTTAGCACTGATCTGAAAATCCATCCTTTGCTGTCTCAGAGGTCAAGCTAGGTATTCCTGAAGCCAATTAGCTTTCGGAAGAATGAATTAATTTATGAGAAATGTATCGTTTGGGCTGGGCAGTCTATATTGCACTGAGAGAGTACAATATGGAGTGGACTGGGAGAGAAAACCTCGTGGTGCTCTAAAGCTTTTCACAGAAGCACAGGGTGGTGTGGGGTGGAAGGGACATTAAGGATCATCCAGTTCCACCCCTCCAGACCCCACCTCCCACTAGAGCAGGGTGCCCCAGCCGTTACCCTTCCCTATAAAATGCATTCTGCCTTCAGCAGGGATCTGCAGACAGTGCTTGTGTTTTGATCTTCGCCATGACAGAAGATAATTCCAATTGAGTAGGTTAGAAGGAGGCCTTTAGCTCAGTGTCTTGCTCTGCCAGCATGTGAAATGGCATCTTGTCTTGCAGCCTTCCTGCTAGTGTGCCTCAGTCTACTTTCCATTCGTTTCAGTGAAACTCTGAAGTGCAAATAAAACATGTTATTTGGAAATATCTCATGTGCAGCTCTGTGCAGTTTGAAATAAGATATTTAGAGAGAGACAAATTCTAAGAGGGCTACAGGATTACAAATCACAATGTAATTTTAAAGTTGTAATGAGAATAAGTTGCACGGGAAGGTCTCTTAACAATTATTGTTGTGAAAATGAAGTAGCACAGCGTTAATGTTTCATGTATTCTGTGAAAGATGATAATAAACTCTACTGCTTTGACCTTATTAATGTTCTGTAATTTGACTTGCTGGCAATTCACATTTTTCCTTGGTTACAGCCTTAGTAACCTCTGAAGAAGAGGTAGAACTGACAGTCAATCTAAACATAACTGAACGGTGAAAAGGTCAGAAATATCAAGAATGATAATTCTGATACCTCCTTCTCATGACAAAGGTAGTAGCAGAAAGGCACAGTGTGTGTGTGGAAATAACAAAGCTTATTACAGGAGTTTTTCTGTTATTTATAAACAAAACCACACTTTTCCCTTGTAGCTCATTCAATACTCAGCAGTGTGGGTTTTTTCCCCCTTTTTGTAGAATCATTGACTAGTTTAGGTTGGGAAAAAAAACCTTTGAGACCAAGTCCAAGTGCTGCCAAGGCCACCACTAAGGCATGTCCCCAAGTGCCACATCTGCACCTTTTAAAATCCCTCCAGGGATGGTGACTCCAGCAGTGCCCTGGGCAGCCTGACCACCAGAGGGTGAAGAATGTTTTCCTAATGCTCAATTTCAAATTCTCTTGTCCTGTCCCTTGTTCCCTGGGAGCAGAGCCCACCTGGCTGCACCCTCCTGGCGCGGAGGTGCCAACAGTGAGAAGGTGTCCCCACCTCTTCTCCAGGCTGAGCCCCCCGGGCTCCTCCAGCCCTTCCTCACAGGCCATGAGCTCCAGCCCCTTCCCCAGCTCTGTTCCCTTCCCTGCCCCCCTCCAGCCCCTCCATGTCCCCCAGAGTTCAGGGGCTGACACAGGCCAGAGGCCACTGGCACCCCTGGCTCTGCTTCAGCCCCTCTCCCCCAGCAGCCCTGGGACCTTTCCTGCTGGGAGCCTTTCCACACTCTGCCCCAGCTGGGAGCTGCAGGGGCTTCTTGAGGCCAAAGGGCAGCACCTGGCAGGCACTTGGGAGCCTCATTTTGCCCTAGAAGTGGCAGCATTTTATTTTGGAGTACCCCTGCTCTACAGCTCCCTGAAGGTGGCTGTGGCCAGGTGAGGTCAGGCTCTTCTCCCAGGAACCCCCAACAGAAGGAGAGGACACAGCCTTGAGCTGCACCAGGGGAAGTTTAGGGTGGACATCAGGAAAAATTCCTCACTGAAGGAGTGACTGGGCACTGGAATTGTCTGCCCAGGGAGGTGCTGGGGTCTCTGTCCCTGGATGTGTTTAAGAACAGCCTGGACGTGGCACTCGGTGCTGTGGTTCAGGTGATGAGGAGGTGTTAGGTCATAGGTTGGACTTGATGATCTCAAAGGGCTTTTCCAACCCTGTGATCCTGTGGTTCTGTGGACCAAACTACAGATGAAGGAATCTGAATTTAAACTCTGCTGAAGCTTTTTCAGTTCCACAGCAAAGATATTTCCTACTACATATTTTGGCTATGAAATTGAATACATTTTTTAAAAGTGTGTAATCTGGAATCAGCCTGAAAGTTTCAGCTTTTTTTTTTTCCTTAAAACAAAAACTTCAGATTTTCCAGGAATTTACAGAACAAAGTTGTGGTATTGAACGTGAAGGGCAAAGGTCTGATTAACATCTTAACAACATTCTTTGATTTCTACTTACTTGACTGAACACTGAATCAGTGTACTTTGTGATACTGAGCAATGTCATTGATCAATTTATTCCTGCACCATTGCAGAGTGAAATGAGTAATCAAGCCTCCTAAAAAAATAGACTTTGTTCTTGGGGGGTTTTTTTGAGGCATATGTCAGTATGTTAATGGAGATAAAAAGCATATAACATGTATCTTAATTTCCATGTGCAAATACACACATCAATAAAATCTACATTTGTTTTCTTTTTTTTAATCCAATTATTTTTCTTTAAAGTCTTTAGCTTGGTATAGTTTTGGGATAAGAAAGTAAAATATTTTGTGATTTCCTGTTTGTAAATCCAAATCCTTTGCAATCCCTCTCTCATTCCAGCATGCTTCTAAATGTAAAGAATGTAGGGAGCTGCTGAGAATGGTATAATGTGATATTTTTCACAGTTGGTTTTATACAGATTGGCATAGTGTACAGATTAATGGTGACAGGGGAGATACTGTGTAGAATGCTTTTGGATCCAAAAGTTTTGCTGAAAATTTTAAATTATATTTAGGCTGTTTCTCTGACACCTTTTCAATTGTAGATTAAGTTTTTATCCTTCAAGTGTGTGTGAATGAGGGTCTTAACAATCTGAAAGTGCGATTTCATATCCAGTCCTTCTCATGTAAAATGGAATCCATGAAAGAAGGCCAAGACAAATATCCATGGGAGCTGAGAAGTTCACATTGTTTTGCCAAGCGAGCTGAGCAGTACCTACACAGTTCCTTCTGCAGCAGCTGGATCCTTGGGAGGCCAGACATAGCTTTGGGAAACAATTTTGAGATGTTGAAGTTTTCAGTTCCAGCAATATTTAATAAATTTACCATATAATATGTGTGGGATAAAAGTCTTTAGGCCAGTTCATGATGTGTTGAAGTTAAGGAGATATGTGAACAGCAGTGACATCAATTCCTGTCCAGGTGTTTTGGGGATGGTTCCATTTTTCCTTCTTTCTCAGCCACTATAACACATTTGAAGATGTTTTCTTACTGAGACAATATTGAAATTCTTTCCAGTGTCATATACTTCTTATGACTTCAGAGTAGCTATGTAACATCATAGGAAATAATATCAGAACACATAAAGATTCACAAAACAAAGACTAATGACTCAAAATAGTATTTTTTAATAAAGACTGACCATTTAGTTAAAGAAGAAGTGCATTCATTCTTGGAAGAGATTAGCTGCAAGTCTTTGAAAATTCAAATTTTCTGAGCTTAGGAGATGGTGTCAGAAGCCTGATTATGGACAGTGCTTTTGGTACTGATGAGCCACAGCTGCACAAACAGTTCCAGCTTTCAGCTGTAGAATGCAACTTTCCCGTATTTGCCAAAATTAGTTTTTAACACAACTTTGTGGATTCATGAAAAGCCTTTCTCAGACTCTTGCTTTGCACTTAGAAGTGCTGCTTTTCATGCTTTTGCCTTCACAACTCTGCACACATCTCATCTCAGTGCCATTTTATGCCCAAGCACACCTCCAGCCCACACAAACCAGCAGTTACACAACTTTTATTGTTGCACATCATTTACAATTTAATGCTGAATCAAAAATCTGAGCCTGTAGGAAACGTTCTCTGTGCTGAAGAAATGAACCCTACAGCTGTTTGAGATGGGGGTGGTTCTTTAGGTGCATGGTTCCTCATCAGGGAGGGGTCTCTCACTGCTGTCAGTTTTGCCTGTAAGTCCAGGTATCTCACACCTGGAATGTAGAACCTGAGAGTGAGGAAGATACTCATGGAAATACTAGAGGAAACTTATATAGGTATAATATTTTTACCAAAATTGTCTGGAATTGACTTTCAAAGAGTTGTGTTTACTGTGCTGTTGTCATTTGCTCTGCATTCCTTAGAAATCCTTAATTTGGAACAGCATGGTGAGGAATAGTATTTCACTTACCCAAATATATATTACAACAATTTTCTAGGATGTCTTGTTTGGCAGCTACTGTTATTTTCTGCAGTGTTCAAATGACAAATTAGATTACCACATAAATGATACCATTAGTTTGTTATTAATTTGTAATTAAAAATGACTTAATCTGTACTTTATGGATTTTACAGATGGAAAAAAATAGTCTCAGTGAGAGCTGACTGTAGTCACATGGAAACGGGTCTTGAATAAAGCAGAAGAGCAGCGTGGTTGATAAATTAATTAATTACAAATGTACATAGCTGTGATTGCTTGGAATTTGTAAACAGCCAAGCAGCTGACACAGCTCACAGTGCTCAGGAACACATGGATGCTCATTCCAGCACTGCAGAAAGCTCTCTTGTAAGGTTGTGTGCTCTCATTTGTGCTTCTCAGAGAACAGGACTGCAAATCAAAAAGAAATGTTAGGTTTGTGTCAAATATTACACAATGCATATTCCATGGGGAATTCTCACCCCAGTCTGAAAGGGGAGATATGAGCTGCTGCTGCATTTCAGTGTTAGCCTGGGTGAGCAGGAGCTCATCTCACATGTTTATTCATAAATCCTCTTTATGTGAGTGCAGCATGGGCCCTAAAAAGTGTCAGGAATGTGTTTAATGAAGGAGAGGAAGGGAACTGAAGGGTATGTGCTAGATCTTTAAAGCCCACTGGCATTCATAAAGCAGATACAGGTGGGACATAAACTGCAGAACTAGATAGGTGAGGAACTTGCTTATAAAATCAAAATGTGTTTTATACTGCTGGATCTGAAAAGTTTGAACAGCAGCTTTTAAAGGTAAAGGTACATTCCAAGAATATTCTTTGGTTTAGTGCGCATTATAAGCACATTTATGTAATCCAAGAAATATTGTCTCTCTTTTCATTTGAGATGTAGTGGCAGAAAAGTAAAATGGTAAATTCCATGATCACTTTTTCTTTTCGAACTTCCCTTGGAAAATGCATTTCAATAGTGGAGAACAGAACTTCCCTTTAACTTTGATAGTGGAGAACAGGCTTCTCTCTCAGTGACACTGCACAAGGACAGGACAGTTTCTTTAGGAGTGGTGATGACCTGAGTTTGTCACTGTGACTTTGGGCTTCCCTTGTGTTCTCAGCTCTGTGAGCACCACACAGCTGCTGCAGGCACTGCTGCACCCTCATGGACTGAGCTTTGTTACTGGCTGAGTGAAATCTGAGCACCCTCCTGCCTTCACTGGAGGCCTCACAGCAGTTACAGACCTCTTGGCAGCTGCAAGGGACATGGTGGGGTTTGAGTTGGCTTTGGGTAGGTTTACTACAACAGATCTGGGCAACCAAGGTAGCCTGGGCAGTATTGAAACAGAAATCTGTCTGTTCACAGAGCTGCTCAGTAAAACCCTCAAGAACACCCCAGGAAAATTGTGAAATACCACATGGCTTCAGTGGTGCAGGCTTCCATCGTCCTGGGCAAGGCTTCCTATCCCTGCTTCAGAGTTTGGTTAACTCTGTTCCCTTCACTGATGGGAGGAACCTCTCCTAGAGCAGAAACAGGCTGGGGGGAAACTTTATTTCATGGATTATTTTAATATTCAACAGAGGGGAGATCAGGGCTGAAGGAGTAAATAGCTGCACTTGGTAGGGAAGGTCTGGTTTGTTCCAACAGCCTGAATGACTGGATATTGGTGTGTGCATTTCTAGTCCTTTACAGATGTTTAAGGACCATTAAATTCCAGCCATTATTTCATTTTTAGAGAGTAGAAGCCTTTGATCATTGGGTGGCTGGCTGATATGTTCTTCAGCTTATTTGACAAAGGAAAACACTCATAAATTTTCTTTTGAAAGTACTGGGATAAAATATATATATTTTTTGTGTAATTTAGTTAATTGTATGCTCCTGGCATTACCAGACATGATTATGGAATCATGAAAGGCAAGAATGAAGCCAGTATTAGACATGGTTGTGGAATTAGGGAAATGCAAACCTGCTGCCTTGCAATATCCCATGAAGTGGCTCTGCAAAGTTCCACGGGTGTCTGGAAATATCCCAAGTAAAAATATCAGAGAGAGCTGATAGTAAGTGTGCAACACTAGAAGCCTTCAGCAAGGTAATTTATCATCCTTCAGAAAAACATTTCATCAAAGGTCCTCATCTGTGCACCTCACAGAAATAGCAGGAGCCTAAATGTGGCTGGTATTTGTCACAGAAATCTCAGATTGAGTGTGAATTTTAGACTGAACACATCTCAAGACTCATCTAGATTAAGGAGGCATCTTAAAGATCTTTTTTTAATGTGGCTTGTTGGTTTGCTTATCGTGAGTATCCTGGAGTGAGTGTGTATCCCACTTCAGACAAGTGGAAAGGTTAAAATAATAATTTAGCAGAATAAATAGCTCTTGTTTAGGAAAAGAAGGGGGAGGAATCACAAGGTAATTTAAATGCTTGTGTTTCAGTTTTTAAAAATAATGGGTACTTGAAGTTTGCCTCTTCCTGAAGGAGAGAGTAAATTTACATGTGATAGCAAGAGCTGTGGAATTTGTATTTTAATAGATGGAAAAAAGTTATTCAAGTGAAATATGTACAAGCTTGGAGTGGGAAGGGAAGGTTCTGTTTTTAGGACTACTTTGTGCCACATGGTATAAATTCTTACCTGCCACCCCAAAAAAAACCTCAAAAAAAATCAAATCTCTTCCTTAAACTTTAAAGCAATTCTGCTTTTAATGATGTGTGACTTAAAAATGTATCCTTTCAGTACAAGAGCAAATAATTTTATATACACTTGGAATATGGTTTTGGTATATTTAGCTCCAGCCTCTAATCTGGATGTACTATTTATGATGTAAGTACTTTCAAGGAAAACTAAATTTTTCACTGTTGAAAGTGAGATTAAAATTAGATGTGTCATAATACTGAAGTCGTGCCTAAACCCTTTGAGAATGGTTTCTTTAGAAAATAGAAGTTATGTGTAACTATATGAACACATATAGATAACTACACAGTGTATATCTATATATATGTATATATACTTACATGTATCTATCACTCAGTATCTACATATTAAAAAAATAAATTAAATCACATTAGAAATATTTTCTTGCTGACAAGCTTTAAGTTAGAACTGTCTCTGTCACTGAGGGCATTCCTTCCCTGACAGGGGACTACCAGTATTGTATGTGAATTAAAAATATCTTCCAACTGGGGGCTCAAGGAAAAACCTTCACCCTGAGTGAAGAGGTAACAGCTACACAATTAGGGCAGGAAATAAATAAAAAAGCAGCCTAGATTGTTGTTTTGGAAGCCTCTGTGGGCTGTTTTGTGGTGTGAGTTGCTGTATGGGGCTGGAGACCTTGAAGATCTGTTTTTTATTCCTCTCACCTAAAAACCAGCAAAATGGAGAATTCACATGGCATTCAGGAAGAAGAAATGCAGTTTCTCAGGCTGACACTTTCTTAAAGCTGTGAATCTTGATGTTTTAATCTCATGCACTTTGGTCGTGCTTGATATTCATAACTGGTAGGCTTGATAAATTTTTAACAAGGAAGTAGAAGATGATGAGAAAGCACAAGGGGAGTTTTGCATTTTGCACCTTGTACTCAAGCCATCAGGTTTAATTTTCACTTTTTGCACCAAGGATGTTCCTTGGAGGAAGGTTGACTAGATCTCATGTTGCCCTAAGCTGGCTTTAATCCATTAAGGTAAAAGAAAAACCCAAACCTTGCAGAATTAGCTTTCAAAAACTTCAATTTTAGTGAAGACAACAATATCAATGCTTGAGATCCAGAAGAGATCCATTCAAAACTAATATAAGTATATGTTTTTACTCACAACCTATGGGATAAATCTTGTAATTTCTGCATAAGTAAAATAACAGGTATATCAAGATGGGAATACAGTTCAAATGTATGCCTTGTCCTAGTTGTATTATGGAAAGAAAATCTAATAAAAATAGATTAAAAGAGAAGGCTGATAAAAATTGGAACTGAGACACCAGCTAGGAAGCACAATTCAATTTATTTTAATTTTTAGTATTCTTAATCTTTTATTCATAATTCAGAAAATTATATTAATATGAGATTGGAGTTCCTGAGTCGATTTGAAGGAAACCATTAGCTGCCTTTCTGCAATTGTAACTGTTTTCTTTCTGTTGCATGGATCTATTTCAGTTAATGTGTGCTAACTTTCACACAAGCATCACAATTATGAGTGTGCTACAAGTTCTTGTGTTTACTCAGGGGCACACATGGGCTCTAACATTCTTCTCATTAAGGATGGATTAGAACTGATGGCTGTAGAATGATGACACGAGTTAATGGCTCAGGAGCATTTGGATAACTCACTTTGGATTTACTGCCTTAATGAGTGGGAAGGAGGAGGGAGAAGCAGAAAAGTTGTCTCTGATGAAGTCTTGGGTGTGGGCTGTACACAGAGTTCTGCTGCTGTGGGTGACGCCACTGGATTCACTGCCTGGAATAATCCAGTGCTGGCCCAGCTTTGCACAGCCAGACCTGCTGGAGCTGCTGCTGCCATGGCTCCTCGTTATCAGGAGCATCACTGGCGCTAGAGAAATGTTTCTCGTGCTTCCTGCACAGTTTGGGAGGGGGTTAATGTAAATGATTTCATGTTATTCTGAGCACCTTGATTCCCTCTGAACGTCCTGTGCAGCAAACTTGTGATGTTTGGGCACTGTAACTCGTTGCATGCCTTTGCAAATGGTGATGGCTGGTGCATGGAAATACTGCAGGTTAAAGAGAGAAAGCACACACCAATTCCAGTTACTCCTGTGGGAACTGTTCTTGATACTACATAATAAAGAAAGGATTTCACAAGAATTTTGAGCTCTGGTTTATGTTTTTTAGGAGCTCCTGCTTTTGCCATCTGTGTATTTGCACTTATTATTATTTAAAATATATTGCTATTTCATAAGGTAAAATTACAAATGTATTGCTTATTTTCAAAGGGATATAACACCTTTTTCATTTAATTCCTTATGTATAAATTTCTATTAATTAAAATTTTATTAATGTGTCAAATTAAAATAAGAGAACCTAAGAATTACTAAGATTGTTGACTTTGTTTAAAAAATTTTAAGTTCAAGCATTTTTTGGGAGCATATTGCTGCTGCTGTGTCTGCTGTCATGACACAAGTTGTTGCCTCATTTATTTCAGGAACCCTTGTTTGGCACATCAGGCACGTATGATTTGTAGTGAAAATTTCATGTTTTGGAGCACAGGTTCAGGTTGGCTCAGTGACAGAGTCAGGAGGGCTCCTTGTCTGTGAGCACAGCCCTAACAAATAACTCTGGCGAGTTAGTAATGACAAGGGGGTGGCCAAACTTTGACCACTGGGCTAAATTAAGATTTGGGAACGATTAGAAAAATACACATTTGTTTCCTCTATTTAAGGAAACTAACTTCTAACTCAGGAGTAGGAGAATCAATTGCAATAAAGCCCCACATCTTTGTAAAAAGCTGTAATTTTTGGCATTATTGTAATTATTATTGCAATTATTAAGATTCACCTGCTTCAGTAGTGTCTTTAAAATCTTTTGGCACCCTTCTATCTTCATAGCATAAATTCAATAACTTGTTTGGTGTTATTGTTGTTCTGTGTTTATTTTAACTGGGCCATGTCTTGCAGACTTAGTTCAAAATGTGTGAACAGTTTCAGACAAGCAGATTTGTTTCAGATCCTGATTTCTAGAATAGGAATGATGTTTTCTATAATGAATACATGAATAAATTGTTTTGACACATTGACAAAAAACTTTCATGGAAATGGAGATAGAGTTCTTAGGGAAATACTTCTGTATAAAATACCCCTAATGAGGGCATGCAAGTTTTTATTGTTTTTGATTCTCCCTTCACATCTGGATCAAATGAAAATAATTCAGGAAGCATAGATGTCCTTCCTGGAGCTAAGTTCAATTTATATTTATATTCAAATTATAATGATATAGAATACTCTCTTGGCATTAGGGGATGTAAGTGATAAAGATTTTCTTTTGATTTTCATTGAAACCATTGGAGAGAAGCAGTGGTATTTAGGTGGCATTGCTGGTGGAACAATGCATGGTGGTGAGGGATGAAACTTATCAACAGTTATTTTAAAAATACACAAAATGATGAATATACATGCTTTCCTTCATGTCTCATCATTCATTCCTTGCAATCTCTTTTTAACTTCTAAGAATACTGAAATTGATTCTTAGCATACTAAAATTAATAATTTTGAGTTACTGTTAAAGACCAAATGATGTTCAATATGGCAATATGACTATTATGCTGACTGCAAGCTCCTATTGGCTTCATTGGAAACAAATCAATAACTCTGAAAGGCAGAGCTGTGCTGCTCTCCAGCTCTGATCACTTCCTGATCAATTCAGTTGCTGATGGGAAATGTTATGTTTGGTCAGATAGATTGTTGAATAAACTAGAAAATGCTGTTTAGCACGAAGGAAAGACTGCACAGAAAAGTTAACTGAAAATATCAAATAGACAGAAATGGAATAATTATCTGTTCTCAGCAGTTCTGTTCATTTAACATATTAAATTAGGCGAAGCATTTAAACTGATTTCTATGGCATATTATTGGAATTTGTGGATGGGAGAAGACAGTCTGTAAAAATACTAGCATTGGTATTGCTGCTGGGGATAGCTTTAAAAATAGGGGACAAAGCATTTTTCTCTCTCCTGAGAAATGGGGCGGTGTGTCACTGACATATTTGCTGAAAAATACCTTCGCTAAGATTTTCTTTTGAGAAGCTGAGGAGCCTCAGAAAAGAAATGTAAACAACTGTCTGATGGCTGTGGAATGTGGTCTGGAGATGGTTTGCCAACAGATGCATCTTTGATTGATTGGTCCATGTTGATTGTTTTTACTTAATGACCAATCCCAGTCCAGCTGTGTCAGACTCTCTGGTCAGTCACAAGATTTTATTATTCATTCCTTTCTAGCCTTCTCATGTCTCCTTTCTCTTTCTTTAGTTGAGTTTTAATATATAATTTTCTTTTAATATAATATATATCATAAAATAATAAATCAACCTTCTAAAACATAAAATCAAGATTCTCATCTCTTCCCTCATCCTGAAAACCCTCAAACGCCAACTCAGGGGTGGGGGAAAAAAAAAATCAGAACCAAAACCAACCCAGTGAAATAAAACAGAGCAAGGGTGATTAGTAACAATGGTATGTGATTCAATAACAGCCCTGGATTGCATTTTTGGGCAGCTAATGAAGCACAGAGCCAAACTCCACTGCTGGCATCGGTCAGTGTGTGGCCCAGTCCTGTTCCAGCAGGAGGGTCACTGGGCAGGGAGGGGACTCTGACCAGTGAGTGTGCTCCAAAATGGACACTTGGAGTGAGTAAGTTCCACAAGGGGGAAGGATGGAGACTCTGGGTTTGGTTTTTGCCAATCCCAGGCTGCACAGTTGCTGCTGCATCTCTTGCAGGGTCCTGCCACCCGTGGGGGCTGATCTGTTCATTGTTTGTTGCAAAGGCACGAGCAGAGACTTCACCACGATCACATTTTCAACTCCAACACTTAGAGTCCTGTGCCAATACTTTTCTTAATAGATTTATGCTGTTCCATATCTTGCCAAGCTAGAATTATTGTTGTTTTCTTATTTGAAATATTTGTGGTTTGAATTCTCAACGGTGCAGTTCAATTTGTTCCATGTGTCCTAATTACGTTGCTCCCTCACAGATCTTTAGGTTTCTCTCTGTGGAAATTTGCATTTCCATTTAATATCATTATCCTAATGACCACATATGATCATTGTTTCAGTTGCTAATTATTTTAAACAGGTAATGTATAAACTTGTCATTTGATTTAAAAAATAAACCTATTTTAAATATGGCTTCATGTTGCTAAATTTTGCGGTGGATTGTTTGAAATTACTTTCTCCTATCATCATAATTTCAGTTGGAAATATTTTTATTTTCTTTATAAATCAAAACTGGTTGGGAAATGTGTAATAAGAATTTGGTAGCTATCAAAGATAGATGTATAAAAGATCAAAAACCAGATATCTGGCTTAATCCAGCTTGAGAATAAATGGAATGCTTTGCTGGAGAAAATAATACAAATCCAGATTCTGCTTCAATACCAATAATGCTACAGAGATCATTGTAATGGGTGGGATGCTTTTGTTCCTGGACTTCACTAGTGAGTACATCAGGGTTTTGAATTCCTCAGATTTTCCTCTGCCATGCCAGAAAGGAAAAAGAGATGAAAAGAGCCATAGGGTTGTGTTTAACTAATCTGGCACTGTTCCATCAGTCATTCTTTTGACTTATGAGGAGCTGGCACCTCCTGGTTTCCTCACAGCTAAAAGGACTTTGGTGCCATTTTCCAGAGGTTTAACGGGGTGGAGATGCAGAAATGTGGTGGCAAAGTCTTTCTGGCTGCATGCAAAAAAAAATTATTTACCAAAATAAAAATCTGAATTTGTTATCACAACAAACTTTTTTACAGTACTTGAATTTGAAGGAAATGAATGCTGGCACCTCTCAGATCACACAGCTCACTGAAATTCTTTTGTTTCCCATCCTCCTTCAGGGGAAGCATCTTGAGTGCACAAGTAAAGCGCAGCAATGTTCATGAGCCCTCTCTCCTGTGCTGATCTCAGGGCCTTGTTTGGGTGTCCAGGGCCTGCATTCCAGTAGGATCCCTGCTGGAGTGATATCCCTAAATTATTGTCAAACCAAAGCCAAGCAGTTCAGAATGCTCTCCTACTGTCTTGCAAAAATAATCCTCCAGATATGTTTCACTCAGAGTTGCAAATTAATTCATCCGATATATTTTGGTGATTTTCTTGACAACCTGTTACAGGACAGACTATTGAAAGTTTTTCTGAAAATTTATGGGTTTTTTTTTCCTGCAACCATGAATACTTGTTTTTTCCTAGATAATTTTAACTACAGTAATCAGGTTTTCTGGGTGACCTAGCATATTTATATGCATAAAATGATGAAAATAATCAATGGAGAATGGTAAGAGTAGAGTAAAAAAATAAACTAGATTTACTAGCACAATATGTTATTGACCTAATGAGATTAGATTGTATTCCCAATTGCACTTCAGGGAGTATAATTCAATCTGTACTCACTTGCAGTCGTTTAATACACTCCTCTTGTTCTTAAGGCTATTCAAATGGCTTCCCCTTCCTTAAAAGCTGAGGTTTTTTTTCAAAGAGGCACCTACAGCAAGTCTGTCTCTGTTTCAGAACGGGCTGGGGGTGCCTGGATGGGTCCTGTTCCTACAGATTCCCCCACAGCCATAAAATAATGGACTCAGTGGAACCTCAGGAGGTGATCACATCTAATCTTTGGTTGACAGTGGCTCTAATGCCAGTGGTAAATCAGGTCAGTTGTGGATTTGTCTAAAAAAGTCTTGAAAACCTCTGAAAAATGGAATCAATATAAAATCTATGGCACGTTCCCCACCTGGTGCAGAGTTTTTCCATTGTCTGCAGACTCAATCTGCCCAACTGCTCTGATTTGTTGTTTTAAGGAAGCTGAGAAGAGTTTGGCTTTGACAAACTATTTTACAAGTAGTTGTAGGCTCCTGTAAGCTTTTCTTCAGCCTTTTCTCTGCCAGACTGTGCATGTCTGTACCCTCTCTGCACCCCTTTGTCACCATGGCATCAGCAGGACCTTCTTCAGTTTTACATCTCTCTTAAACTGGAGGAGAACCAAACTGGGTGTGGTTACAGTCTGAGAAAAAAACTATTTAAATAGCTGATCCAACAGAGGAATTACTCATGAGAATACCTGAAAATATCTGCCTGTATACATTACTTTTTTATACCAGCTGTACTCCTTCTGGTGTTCCTGTCAAGTGTTAACACTAGACACATGAAAAGAGTTGGGAGCTACAGCCTTTTTCATTAATCGGTAATATTAAATTAGTTGGCTAAATATTGCTGTGCTGGCTGGAATTCAAGACAGTCTGAAAAGGATGCAAAACCTGATCTCAGCTTGAATGAAGCTACTGGTCTGAGTTCCCATGAGGGGATGTTTAATGAGGAGGCAAAGCATTTTTGTGAAGGTATTGGCAAATATACTGGGGCAGGAGAATTTTTAGACTCCTTAGAAGAGCTGTGGTATCTGATTTGGGAATGGTTTTGGGAATATTTCAGGTATCCTTTACTAAGAAAGAGCTTTCTCAGACATGGGCAAGATTTTGGGGGTGTTGTCATGGAGAGGCAGGAGCTGGACTCAGTATCTGTGTGGGTCCTTCCAGCTCAGGCTGTTCTCTGATTCTGTGATTGATTTGCTGTTATTGGGACAGCACTTCTGAAAAGGGCCAGGGGGAAAAAAAAAGGTATTTGTCAACCAGATATTCTAGGGAGATGTATTTTAAATCTTAGTATTAAAGTGTTTGCCTGTGTTTGAAACAAAGTATTGATTGCCACTGTAATCAAAAAAAGATTTTATTGGTTCTCACAAGTACTTTCCATGCAAACAAGGTGAGGGTTAGTGAAATGGCTTTCCATGCTACAGTAGGAGTTATATTTATTGATGTTTCCCAGAGTTATCTGGACTTTGTGTGGGATAAAGGCTCTTCTCAATCAAATTTTATGGCCTGGCTTTATGTGAGTAATGATTTTGAAAGAGACAGTTTCAAAATAATATTGTATGTTGCTTACATAACTGCATAGATGTTAATATTTATTACACTTCAGATTTTTAGCAGTGAGTCAATGAATATCCCAGAATTGTTTGGCTTGTTTTCATTTCATTTCCTATTTTCTGAATCACAGAGCTGTATATATTCTGTGCCTGTAAACTAAAATATAACTCAGTGTTAAGAATGCTTTTCTTTTCAGAGGTCTGCTGGTCATATGGCAGAGTTTGTTACCAGGGTTTACTCAGCTTGGTAATAGTGGAGTGGAATTACCAAACACTGGATCAATTGTTCTCCTTAATCAATAAATCTGTCTCTGAACTGGTTTTAGGGTAAAATCATATTTATAGACTGAAGAGCAAAACTGGCCTGTAGTTTACCTGCTAATTGAAATGATTGTGCCCAGCAGTGTTTATATTTTGTTGCCTCCTGTTTGTGCTTTTTTCACCTCATGAATTCCTTCCTTGTGTGAAATATCACTGTACATCATGCACAGAGTGTAATTCAGCCCCTTCTCATGTCAGACTAGTGAGCATTAGAGCAAATTATCTTTTTCTGGGGCTAAGCCACTGAACCACTGTGGTTTGTGTCATTATCTCTAAAACTTGGCAAATATGGCCAATCCTTTTGACTCCTGAATTATCAGATGCTTTATGAGCAGAATCTTTTTTTTTTTGTGATGTATTTCATTGTGAGGAAATTATATTTAAGCAGAAGTCATTTGCCTGAATTCACACTATTGGTTATTGCCTGTGGTGACAGTGCAGGATTGCATTATACTTTATGACTTTTTGTCTTCTTGAATAATGACATTTCTGTTTAACAGAAACGGTGCTAGAGCCTCAATCAAGCCTGCTGAGTATGATATGAACTAGAGGGTTAATCAGAAATTCCTCAGAGAGTAGTAAAGCATACACGTTTTACATTCATGGACACTGAACCAGATCAATTTTTTTAATGGTATGGATCTTTTTTGCTTTATTAAATGATAGAGCAGGCCATATATATTCTTGTCATTAATCAATAACGTCTACTGTTTTAATTTTGTGTTATGAAAGGCAAGAAAGCTCATCTGACTTAGGGAATACTAAGTTGACTCAGGTAAATGATTGCCAAGGGATGGCGATTTATTATGAAATCTGGGAAAGATCAGAGTGAATCTTCCCACTCCATCTTTTTTTTTTTTTTCTTAATCAAGCAGAATCGGATTTGCCAAGTAATGGAAACAAAAAGCCTCCACTTAAGTCAATTATTTCAATCTCAATTAAAAATAATGTTCTTGTCAGACTGTTTTTAATCTAAGTGGTTCTGCTGGTCTGAGCCTGCTGCTTTGTGTACTCAACACCTCTATTTCAGTGGTATTAATGATATGAAACTTGGAGTAGATTTAGGTAAATCATAAATCTCTGTAGGATTAGAGTCCCATGTCTTTACATGTAGTAAAGTTCTCTTCTGGTACAAGTTAAATTGTAACTCTATCATATGATACAAAATACCATGATAAATTTTGGTTTTTTTTCTTAGCACCAAAGATTGGTGTGGAATTACCCATTATATTTTATAAATGTATTTTTACTTTGGTAGCAAAGGCAAGGCATGATGTAGAGGTATATTTTAGTTTGATGGATCAGTAATAAAGGTTATGTGTTTGCCATTTTCAGGACTGATTTTTGTTTATCAACCTTCAGCATAATCTTTAGGTTTGTATTTGAGGGATGTGTCATTTACAAGGTCGTTAAAGTGGTAGGCATTGGTGCAGGATTGCAATAATAAATAATAATGATTCTAGTAGGGTGTTCAATTGCTGAACTTTTTCATTTTAGTGTGCTTAAAGGTAAGGAATAGTAAGGAATAGCAATCCTGTAAATTGCATTGCTCAGGAAGTTCCCAGCTCTGTGGAACAGTAGCTTGGTTGCCAGTCTCTTGCCCTCTGGAAGTTCATCCAGACTGAACCAAAGCTCCCTGACTGTTCCTCCATCTGAGGAGCAGAAGCAAAGATGTAGCCAAGGAATGGTGTACAAGGGGAGAATTGCAGCAGCTCAGTGGAATCAGAGGTGCATGAAAAGGGAGCACAGTAAATGCAGTTAATGTGCAGAGCAGGTGCTGGTTAAGCCTTAGGTGAGGGATTCAGCCACATTTTCCTTTCAGAGGGGCTCTCCCTGGGCTTTCATGTGAGCATAAGTGTTTCCAGATCTGGGCAAATGCACCGTTCATCTTCATTTTATGGAGGGGAATATGGCCTGGGCTGTTATTTTGGGCAGTAATGAACCAAAGCCCCTTGGCTTTAGCTGTGGCTCAGCAAAACTCTTAGAGATGACACTGCTTGGCTGCATCTGCCTTCTTGACTGTACGGACTGGTTTGGTTTGGGTTTGTTTGGTTGTTTGGTTTTTTTTAATCTCAAAACCCATGGGAAACTGCCCTCAGGGATAAGGGAAGACAATAGAAAAGAGTTGATGGCTTTTAAAAGAAATTTTCTTACAGCATGAGAACTCCCGATTCCCATGTGTGGAGGATCAGGCAGGTTAGGCAGGTGAATAATGTGATGGAGTTAGGAACTCGTAGAGAACTGAAGTGCAATGAGGAATCAGTCCTGGGAAGAGCATAGGGGTGTTGCTAGCATGGGATCAGGAAAGGTAAAGCTCATTTGGAGTTTGGAATTAGTGAAGGCATTTGAAAAACCAAAGAAAGAGCTTCTACTGGGACGTTGGCCAGAAAAGGACGAATTAAGAAAATCTACCCACTCACCCACTCCCAAATAAATAAGACAGGAAATCAAGTGGCAACCAGCATGGAGAAGGCTGGGGAGTTTTTACTCACAGCCACTCTTCCCACATCTCTCTGAGCCTCAAAGCAGGGACTGGACAGACTGAATCCCTCCTGTTCTTGAGGAGGTTGGGTTTGAGACCATCTGAGGAACCTGAACCTTCACAGTCCATGGGAAAAGAACAAAAGTGTCCCAGGGTCCTGAGGGAATTGGCAGATGGAATTGCTAGGACACTCTCCATGATATTTGAAAAGTTGTGGCAAAGTCCTCAGTGATTGGAGAAAAAAGAATATTATTTCAAAGGGTAACAAGATTTTCTGTGATTTGGAGATGCTTGACTTGGAGAATTTGAGGAAATACTTTCATTTAAAATAATCAATGCATCCTAAAAGGAAGTTTTGATAGATTTTTTTTTCCTAGCCTGTCACTGGAAAATGTTGAGCATGGAATGATGTTTTTCAAGAACTTGAATCTACTCAGAGAGATGAAATGGTCTGTGTTTCACATACAAATACCTCAGCCCAGCTCTTGCTGACCAGACCTTTAAAACTTTATTGGTGTTGGAATATTTGGGGTTTGTGCAGTATGAAAGCTTTTTAGAGCACATTATAAATCCATGAGTGTGTATGTGTGCCCTGCATTGTTACCTTGGCTTGTTTCAAAGTGTATTTATACCAGGATGCATGCAGTGCCCTTTCTAGGAAAGCTCTAATAATATGTGAAAATGTGGTGAATAACTGAAAAGATTATATTTTCTGAGTCTTTTATTACTGTAAAACATAAAAAGGAGCTTTGTGATCCTCCTTATAGCCAATAGTGGGGATAGATGTCTACAGATTATATATATATATATTTAAATACTGAACTCATCTACTTATAAATCATCATGAAGAGGTAGCAACTTTATGAAAGTAAAATCAATACAAATTGCATATGGCTCTTGGGATAGATTTTATAAACTGGGTGTTTTTCTTGTAGTAACATAAACATCTACGAATATTAAGCCACTTTTTTTGCAATCAATTTTAATCTTTCAAATATAGAACAGGGACTATTTTCCCCTTACTATGTAATTTCAATTCCCAGTTTTGCTGATGGCATTTATGATCAGAAATAGAGATATTAAAAAATAGAGGCACAAAAGTTGCTGAAGTGATTTGCTGAGCAGGCTGCATGTGCATAAGTGAAAGATGCTGAAGTACACTTAGAACTTTAAAAAATGGTCTCCTTGGTCAGTTCTTGTCTAGTGAGGTTTATGGAAAATTACTGGATTACAGCAAATATATCTGAGATTGTGACCATGGCAGAGATTTACTTTGAGTGTGTTTTTTCTGTCATTTGGGACTCCATGAAATATTCAATCCAGAAGTAGTATAGCAATAGAAGCAATTTAGAAAGTTGTATTTTAAAGCACTTAATTCTACTAAGAATTTGTCTTGTGAGGTTTCTTTAATTCCTTGCTAATTTTACAGTTTGTCGGTTGTATGTGCCTGTACATCCAGATCTGTCCCTTGGGAAGGCAATGGATGTGGCCTGGTTGGGGGAGTTGCTTGCAACCAATATTTTAGGAAATGTTTGAAAAACAATTATAGTGGGATAATGACAATTTTAATCCCAGCAGAGAAAAAAAATGTCAGGTGTTTGTTGGAAGTCACATTTCAAGGGTGTAAAATGTAGAACACTGATATTGCTGGAATGGAGACTGACTGTGGAGACATTTGATAAACTTCAATGCCACTTTGCTTCAAGTACAACTTTATTCCTGAAAAATTTGCACTTGTCCAATTTTGCTGAGATTTCTGCAGGGCATTAATTTGCTTGCAAAGTTTCTGCATTTTTAAAATTACCCAATGAATGCAGCTGACATGAATCATGAGGTGAAGAGCCACTGCTCAGAGTGACAATAGGGCTGTGCACCACAGTCAAGAATTGTACACCAGCTGAAGTGACTAGAGTGAAATAATTTCAGAAGATAAAACACAGAGGACTCTAATCCTATTAAAGCATGTCAGTAAATAATAGGTTTTTGTTACTGCTTTAATTTCCAAAATTTCTGAGGTATTTAGTTAAACACTTAGAGGGACTAATTGTAAATGATATATACCCATAGTTACTTTGGTTAATAAAAATGGTAATACCTGTGCAAAACAGAACTGCTTTCAATGCTGTAATGGAATTGCATTGTGGAAAACAGCAAAATAAAGCAAGAAGAAAACCCTAGGTGTATGTAATTTCAGATTCAATTTCCTCTGGATTGAGAAATACTGCCTGGGTCTGGGTACCACTTTTAAACTGGTCAGAACTACCTCTCTTTTACTGTACTATTCACTTTGATTATTAACTCCAAGTGTAAAATTGTACAGGGATTTCTGTAGTTTTCACAGAAACTGAAATCAGATTTTTAAGCTGATTCTGAAACTATAGTTACTTCTGAGCTTTCCCCTTTACTTCTCTATAGTGATTATTCGTGGCCTGAGTAGATGAAAACAAATTTAGGGCAGAGAGAGCTGAAACTGTCCTTGGGTACCCTGGAATATCCTGGGTCATACTCAGATCTTGCTGTGCTTCCATTCAGGACTAGAAATGATTTCTGCAGTCAGAATGCATGTTCATCTTTGATATTCATGTTTGAGTTTGAATTATAGGGAAGAGTCTTAGGAATAATCAGAACCCAATGGTCATATTTATGAATTTACTACTTGTACTTCTTTTTCCTGAATAATTTCCTTAGGAACTGAGCTCATGTGAGAACACAAACTCACCCACTGCTTATTCAATATGTTCTCAGCACAAAAATTTAATCTGGAATATCTGCCTGGGTGAAACCTTTTGTATGGCATTTATATTCACTTTATAGGCAGGCTTTTGCTATGTTAACATTGCTACTGTAGCTGAGGGAACATCCTGTTTATTGGTGTTGTTTTTCTGCATTTTTAGGCTGCTGTCTTCTTTTTTTTGGTAGTAAATAAAAATAATGTGTCTCAATATGAGCAGAGCACATTTTGAACATTTAGCCACCTTCTTACATGGTATCTGGACATCAGTGAAGAACATTATTTAAATCAGCTCCATTTTCTCAGCTGTGGAAAATTCAGTGTGGAAGATGGAGAATAAAAGCAAAAGAACAATGCATTTAGTAAAATGTAGCTGCATTAAACGATTTACTTAAGAGGCACTAGCTCAGATCTCTACAGAAGTGTTTTGTTGTTTTGTTTTTTTCCTTGCAGGATGAAAATGTAGCACTCAGGAAACATGGATAATTCAGCCATCAAGTAACATAGGAACTCTTAGCAAATGAAACAAACTCCTGCTTTAAAGTCCCATAACAAAGTCAAAATCCTTCTGGACAGATCCTAGTAACTCACTTTTCAGCCTGGGAGATGAGAGTATAGAATGTTGTGGGCATGTAGAAGCATTTTGGGGGGGTTTATTCTTTGTGTGTGCTGAGATTCTCACTGCTGGAATTCACTGCTCTGCTTCTCAGCTTTTCTTTCTGATCCTGTTCTGCTCATGGGGATTTAACAGACAGCAGCAAACTACAGCACCAATATATGAGTGATTTTGCAAACAGTGTTCCTTTTTTCCCCATATTGAAAATATGGACAGTTAGAACATGACTTTTGCACGGTAAAAGCCTGCTTTTAACATCTGCTCTTCAAAATTCTCCGTTGAATTTGTACCTATATTTAGAATAATCCTTGAAACCTTTGAGCCCACCTGAGTGTTTCATCTTAGAATATTGTGTTCCCCTGTAACATGAGGCAGATGGATTTGAGATTTCTGTTATTCTTTTGGGTTTGTGCACATCTAAACCACAGTCTGGAGAGAAGAGCTGAGACTGCCCCTTTTCTGTGCACAGAAAGGCCTTTGCACTAGGGAGGGTGTGTGCTGTCACACACAGAGAGCCAGCCCAACGTGGTCACGGTGTCAGCAGCTGGGGCAAAACAAGTTCTGGTTTATTTGTGGTAGGATGTTCTGAGGTCTCTCCTAAAGCATCAGTCTAAGTCAAAGATTGGAAGTAAGGGCAAACAAATAATGGGGATATTAGATTTTCAAATACTGGAAATGTTCAATAATTTTACTTTGTGAATGAGAAATGGTATTCTGAGAAAAAATCAACTCTGTAAGATGTGGTAACCACCTCCACCTATCTCTTCATCTCTTTGACATGACCAAAATTTGAATATAGGCGTATTTCAGCCTCCTTTTCTGGGCTATTACTAAATGATCCTCTTATGGGTGTTACTTGAGTATTATAGTTTCAAGTTTTCCTGTTCTATGTAATCTATTTTATCTACCACTGGTTAGGTGTTCTGAAGAAAATAATCAGAAAGCAGGTTTTGTGGTAATTCAGTCAGTCATTTTAGTAGGTTTTATGACATATTATTCTGGAGTGGTGTTTTATTGGTTTTGTTGGGTTTTTTACTGTCATAGAGCTTACTCAAAGAAATGAGATGATCTCTGATTCTCCTGTTCCCTCCTTGGGTAAATATAACCAGACTAAAAGTGTCTGGAAATGTGAGATCACCAAGGAATCAACCTTGTATTTCATTTCACTGCTGTTAGTTTCAGGTATCTCCATAATACATTTTTCCTACGGTAAATAAAACTCTTGAACAGTCATAAAGTATGAGACAGAAGACATAAATAAGCAGCAGAGCACGTAAATGTCACGCAGTCCCTCCCTGCAGGAGATGATCTGAGCACAGGGAAATCACCACTTACCCCTGTGAAAGCTCTGAGCTGACTGATGAGTCAGGGTGCCTGTGAGCTGATGGAAATGGCTTGGAAAAGTCACCTGCAAGGCTGCCTTGTATGTAGATTTTTCTCTAATAGTTTATTTAAAATTCACTTGTGGGTTGTACTCCCAGCAGGCTTCACAGAGCTCTCCCTGCCAGCACACACACAAACACTGCAGAGACAAAGAGTGCACCACACACCTTGCAGGTTATTCTGCACAGGGCCCTTTCTACCTCAATAACAATTCCTTCTGGAGATTTACTATGCTACAGGAATAGCTTTATGTGAAATCCTGTGAATTTGGAATATTCATGTAAGATAAATTACTTTTAAATTGAATTTCAGGAATGCAATTGATTGTGTTTGCCTGGGAAGAATAAGGAATTATCCACACAGTTATCTATAAGTTAGAAATGCTGCTTCTGCACAAGTAGCAGAATAATTTGGGGCTATTTCTGATAAAGGGCAGTATATTTCACATTGCCTTAGATTACTTGAGAAGCAGAAAGGCAATGTTTTGGTAAAGTATATTTTCAATCCATCTTCTAAAAGTAAGGTAAAGGTTGAATTTTCAAGTTATTAAAGTAGAAGTATCAAGAAGTTTCCATCTTCATCTCTGAGACTTTTCTTCTTAAAAGTCTTTGCACATTTTTCAAAGACTTCTTTGTGCCAGGTTGTTGTTTTCTTTCCTAGTCAGCATAGATTGGAATTTACTGTATTCCTTAGAACATTGCTCCAATGTATGTTGTTGACTAGAATTTTCCAATGGTTATGAAAAAAACCCAAAAACAGTCATAAGACATGAAATTGAATAAGTGGCTTGATTTTATTCTGGCATTCTACATGCTTAGCTGTAAAACCTTTTCTGCATCTGTCAACAGGGAAATCATTCTTGCAAATTACTGAGTGGGAGTAAAAGGTAAAATCCATCCAGGAGAGACAAGAACATTGGAAGGTCCCTTTATCAGCTTTCTAATTTACAGTGAAAATAGATTTTTTATTAGTCAGGAATAGCTTGTAACATAACATGGTGTTACTCACTTGAAAAAATAATTTGGTTTTGATTGGGAAGGAATCAGCTGCTTTCTGAATGCTGGGTTAACAATAAATATCTTGCTTATGAAGCAGAAATTTACTTCTTCATCAAATGAGTGAAGAAAGAAACTCAAATGAACACAATAAACAAGATTTTCTGAAAAAAGGCAACACAGTTGGATTTGATTTGAAAAGAGGAATAGCAGGCATATGCCATGTGTCATTAGAGGAGAGAACTGGCTACAGTATTATTCATTATGTGGTTTCAGAGTGCCCTAAATTGGAGTATAAGATTATTGGAAGTGCTTGATTTCCCCAGATTACTGCTTAATAGTGACTAAAGGGCCCACATTACTCATATTTGCAAAGAAAATAGTGCCAAAAAGCAGCAGTGGTTGACTGGAATGAAATGTGGAGCCCTCAGGGTTTTAGCTTGAGATGCAGCTTAATTGTGTGTCTCTTGTTTAATACAAATGTCCCCGAGTCTCTGAGGCTGCTGTGCTCTCAGCACTTGCAAATTGATCCAGCACTTTCCAAACTATTTACTGGGGATTTTTTCTTCACTGCTTTCTAAACAAATTATTATAATGACTTGACAAACCCAAGTAGGTTTCCCTATTTCTGGCTGTTTGTTGTTACCAAATTCCTTCATCTTCCGGCCAGCTTTTGTTTCTTTCCTTTATCTGCTTAAACTTCTGCAATGCCATGGTTGGAAAAGGGTTAGGGCCTGATGTCATCACTGCAACTTTGCTTCTGCACTTCCAGAAAAACAGGGGAAAATATCCCAGCTGGGATTAGGGTGTGTTTGCTGTCCTACTGCTGATGCGTTGCCTCTTGATAATGAAATATAAGTGTGGTGAATTATTTTTAACTAAAGTAATTCACATTTTCAAGCAGATTTGCTAAAGTACTTTTAGAAGGTGTTTGTGCTGTGAAGTTTCTTATACTTTTGGGGGCATATATTGCTCTACTTGGGCAATGTTTTGCTAAATTGGTTGTGGAGTGTGACTGTGTTCACGGGGGTCTGAGGAGGAGGGAAGAGATGAGGATCTGACTCCATGTTTCAGAAGGCTGATTTATTATTTTATTATATATATTATTTAAAACTGTACTAAAATAATAGAAGAAAAGATTTCATCAGAAGGCTGGCTAAGAATAGAAAAAGAATGGAATGATAACAAAGGCTTGTGGCTCAGAAAGAGAGTCTGAGCCAGCTGGACTGTGATTGGCCATTAATGAGAAACAACCACATGAGCCCAATCCCAGATGCCCCAGTTGCATTCCACAGCAGCAGATAACCATTGGGTACATTTTGTTCCTGAGGCCTCTCAGCTTCTCAGGAGGAAAAATCTTAAAAGATTTTTCAGAAAATATCATGGCTACGGTGGGGTATACACAGAGCGTTCTTGAAGAAAAGCTAAATTAGAAACATGAAATTTTCACAAATTTAACCCCCCCTCCAAAAAAACAAAAAGTTCTATTTCTTTCACAGTATTTACAATTTCTCTGCCAGATACTATGAAGCTAAGTGAAAATACTAAATTGCTGTGAAATAAAATGATTTTGTTGTGTGAGGGTGCTGGGCTGATGTGCAGAGGAATGAGCTGGAGTTCAGTGCTGTGTTGAATTCCACAGGACTTCTGTGATTCTATTCCCAGGTGATGAAAGGAAAATGAAAGTACTTTATTTTTGCCTAGTGAAAATGTCAGGTCTATGTAGGCAAGACTTTTACATAGAAATACCTTGGGAAAGAACCTAAGAATTCATCTTTTCCATCTGCTTTAATTAGCCAGACCTGGAACTAAAGTATTGAAATTCTCTATTACAAACAGGGAGATGAGCAAAGGAGGAAATTATTCCTGCATTGTGATCCTGATTTCAACCTTTCCTGCAATATCTCATACATTTGAATAACGTTTAAAAGAAGCTCCAGATTGTGGAAATGATGTTTCCAGGTTTTGAATTTAGAGGGATTGCTGAAGTATTTGAGTCAACATGTTGACTCAGGAATACCTAGAATTAACTGCTAAAATCTGTAAATATTAACAAACTAAACCCAAGATTTTAAACATATTCAAAATAAATGGAACTGTTCACCTGATCCCTGAGTAGCACATCTTGTATACTGATGTTGTTGCTGTATTCTTCAAAGAGAAAATTACTGAGGAGGATTTTTAATTGTTATTTTTTCCATTAGCTTAGAAGATTAAATTTCTGCCTTACGATGTTCAACAAAATTTCCAATGAATGTTTATAATTCTCTAGATCAGAGTTTTTTCTAATATTTTTGAGAGACATTGCTCCCTGAACTCAGCCACTTACATAAATGAAGTTATTTGTTATGTTGTATTAATTTTAAATTTCTCCTTTTCAAAAATTACATTTGCAGCTGATATTTCTGCAGTGCAATGAAATGGTAACTGTGCAACAACGAACATAATCCTGAAGAATCCTTCAAAAGTGTTGTGCAAGAGATAGAATGGCTTAATATCAGTAGGGGTGTACCATTTGATGTGAGCATTTTTAATGTATAGGAGAAATTCAAGATGCAGAGTGAAATCGCTTGAGTTTATTTTAAAATGAGAACTCAAAATTTGGATATAAAAAAAATTCTAGGAGGAAAACTGTATACAAAGCTACAAATTACATTTGAATATCTCAAGGATTAGTTAAAGCAAACATGCAAGATCATGAAATAAGCTGTTATTGATCAGCTCTTAGGTCATGAAAGCTCCATTCCATTGCTCTGTGTAAAACCCCGCTGAACAGATCATTTTCCTTCCACTTCCATGTGGAATTAATGTTTTTCAAGGTTATTTTTTTCTCCCTGTACAGTTTAATATTGTTCTTCCACCCTTTGGGCAAAGAAAGGACATCTTTGGTTATGTTTTTTCCTAAATGAAAAAATGCTTTCAGTGTATCAGGATTACAGGAGAACAGGTGGGGAAGCCTTGGAACAGGGGCTGAGATGCACGCTGGCTTTGGTCTCACAGACCTTGAGGGGCTCCTGGCCTGGCTGCAGGGCATGTCCAGGAGGTGACAATTGCTGTCCTGCCCTGCCCTGGCCCCACAGGTCAGACCCACACATTTTAGGGCCAGATCTGTCTGAACCAGACTCCTCTGGCCCTGAAATCTCAGGCTCTGCCTCCTCCTTCCAGTCCTTCCTTCCACTGGCTCTGGGACCTTGCACTGCTCCCCGTGCCCAGCAATATCTGCTGCTCTGCATGGAGGCATTTCCCAGGCATGCACAAAGGATATTTATCTCTTCATATGATTTATCTCTTCATATGAAATGTGGTTTTCCATTGCAAGGGTTCAGTAAGGACAAGGGGCCTTGTTGCTTTTTATTCTCTCTGAAGCATCAAAGCACAGACCCAGCCAGAAACAGGGGAGTGTGAAAAGAGCTCTGGTGTCTGGCTGCTGTGTCTGCTTCACACACCAGTGTTAGGAGCAGCTGACCAAATACTGGAAAGGAATTTTTATTTTATTTTACTTTTCCCCCTCAGATCACCTGGGACCTCTCTTTGGGTCTTGTCTGCAGCAAAGAAAACAATTTGAGTATCATATAATCATCTCCCTGCCTTTTGGGAGTGATATTTGTTACTTGCCCTGCTCTGGTATCTGCCTTTTTACTTCCACCTCTACTCCTGCCCTCTGGAAAGGCTGTTAGAATTGATTTAATGGCATTTAATGGTGTTCTGGAT
The DNA here is from genome assembly GCF_037042795.1 of Molothrus aeneus. NCBI lineage: Eukaryota > Metazoa > Chordata > Aves > Passeriformes > Icteridae > Molothrus > Molothrus aeneus. The sequence continues at coordinate 4,027,507 of NC_089661.1, forward strand.
GTCAGACCAGATGGTTTGGATCTGCCAGTCCTGGGTTTCTGTGAAAGCTGAGGGCAGATGTTCTAAACCTGACTGTGCTGGTTAGTTAGGTCACCAATAGGACTTAGAGGCTTTGTGCCTCAAAACTCCCATCAGAAAAGCCTGGATATTATTTAGCAGCCTCAGACATTATACATATTAATTAGAAGTTTAATCTAATTAAAATACTCATGTCAAGAAAACATACTATTTGCATTTGATCTTGCACATATGAGAGGAAGATTGGAGCTCAGATCAGATAATAATGACTCTCCAAATATTGCATGTTTTTTGTTGAGTGATTACATGCCACTAATCTTTTCCTTGCACAGTTGTTGTCTCACCTTTGTAATATTGCCCTGTCACTTTTTTTCCTGGCCAATGGATGTGGTGCTTTAGCCATTCCACTTTCTGCAAGCCTCGTGCTGCCAATGTTCACATCTCTTAATGCTGTGTCCCAAAATGCAGAGTGTGTGAGGAATTGCTAAGTGAAATCACTGTATATATTCCACTGAAATTATTGTATTTATTCCATTGAAATTGCTATATTTATTCCATTGAGATGATTGTATTTATTCAATTGAAGTTGCTGTATTTATTCCATTGAAATTATTGTATTTATTCCATTGAAACTGCTGAATTTATTCCTCTGTCAGGAGAAGTACCAATGCAGGGTAGCAGTGTGTCTCAGGGCTGGAGAGGGTGGAATTCACACGCACAATAGCAGCAATCCACTTTGTGCTGCAGATAATAAGAGACAGCACTTTGCTGGCAGCAATGACTTTCATGTCTGCTCTGTTGTGTGAAGCCAGAGCCTAAGGTACTCAGATAACACATATTAATAGGGACAAAACTTCCAGGGTTCTGGGAGTCAATATTCACCACTTCCATGTTAATCCATCCACTTTGATTGTGGGATATAAAACCAAATGGAGAAGTGTCTGCTCCTCTGCAGAGGGAATGTTCTAAAGTAGAACTGACTACAGCAAATGGACAAAGCAGCAGTGCTGTGAGCATGGAGCTGGGCAAGGGGGGGAAATTCATGGCACCTGCACCTCTGGGAATTATTGGAAAACCCCAGTTGTGTGTCTCTGGAAAGAATCTGTATTTTCCCTGTGCTTTCCACAAAAGAACAGGTAATCTGGATTTCAGGTCCACAGTAGGAGGTTTCTGCTGAGGGCTTGCACAACCTTTCCTTGCACAACATTCTCAGTGCTTGCTTGTTCTGTTGGCTGAAAACGAAACCTTTTCCAAAAGCTCGAAACTTGCATTCTTTGCCTAAATGAAATGTGTCCTTCTCATTGCTGTGGAGGTTTATCAGTGATCCCTTCAAAGTAGGAACAATCTGGCTCTGCCAGAACAGCAGACACACCTGGGAGAGCTTTGCTTTCACACCACAGAGCTCTGCTGTTCTGTGATCAGTGCAGCTGCAAGCTAAACTTGTCATTTAATGTCATTAACTGCAGTTTGTGCCAATAAAAACTTCTTGTGAGCTTCACTCTTCCCAAGAACACAGCATCCACTGGTATGTTCCTGTTTCCAGACTCATCAGAGCATGGGAATAGTGCTTTTTATAGCAGGGCACAGAACAGGGACCAGGGAAAGGAAAAGAGAGCAGCTCAAGCTGCTCAAGCAGTTTTGCTCCAGCACATGGATTTTGTGCCAAAGAATGAAATAGGGTCCTAATGATGTTTAGTTGTGCTCTAATAATGATCTAAATGTAACCTGCTGTATTGCTTTGGGTGTTTTATTAGCTGTAGGACAGCTCAAATCTAATAGTTTCAAGGCATGTGATATTGCATAATCAAAGATACAGTGTGAAGCAGTGTTTGTTTGCATGGCTGTGGGTTTGGTGCAGAGTTATGCCCACTGATAGTAACAATTTACTAAAGCTTTTGGGAATATATTGTAGCAACATGGAGTATCTGTGTGTAATGCCCTTGTACATAAAATATGTGGGATTTCTATAAGAAATCTCTTGGATATGTTTTGAAAAAGGCATTTTCTGTTCTCTAGCAAATCATTTTGTTCATTTGAAAGAGCATGTGAAGTACTTCAAATAAAAGGATTTTAGATAATCTTTTAAGATGCAGTAAGAAATCTGATGTAAAACCATGGGAAATTGGGAAGTAAAATATTGTTCTGTGGTCTGCATTTTAGCATGAAAAGCACAAGCCTGTAGTGTGTATGTTTGTAGCTCTGCTTTGCCTGACTTCTCCTCCAGCGGCAAAACCTTAAAACCCTGCAATAATTTTATTCCTTTTTCTACTCACTTCACTACCAAATGAAAAGGATTTTAATTAGAGCCACTCCACAAGCTGCATGAGAACATCAGCAGTGCCTGCTCATGAAATGAAAAAGGAGGTGAAGCAAAAAGATGCTCGAGTCTGGGGCACGTTTTATTGGGGTTGACAGTGGTAACTTATTTAGCAGCAAAGAGGCTTTCTCTTCAAACCCTGAATTACTGCTCAGCTCTGGGCTCTGTGTCATGCACAGGTTGCATTAGAATATCAGAATTACTCTGGCTTTCCCTTGGAAGTTTCTGTTTAGCAGTATTTTGGCTAACACAAAAATTACATGTAAAATGTGTTGTTTTCCTTCCTCCTGGTTTTTCTCATTCAGGTTGCAGTAAGAGATTTTGCCATTTAGAGAAATGTTATCAATGTGGCATTCACAAATCTGGACATCATAGGGTAGCACTAATTTTCAGTCTTTTCAGAGGAAACAATCAAGTTCTAAAAATGATTTAAAGTTTTCAACTATGAATAAAACTGGTTAAATTACATTGAAATGCCCAGATCTAGTGTGAAGTTGTAGCAAATGGAACAAGAACTGCCATCATTACAGCTCTGAAATGTTTTGTACCAGTCTATTGGGCCTCATTTTGGAATTCACTAATTTGATATTCAAATTCTGTTTGATGTTGCTCCTGCAGCATCCCTACCTAAATTAACAGTACTGAATTATAACCTAATAGACCCATCTTCCACCCACACTTTGATTTGTCAGAAACTAGTAAAAATTAGTCATTTATTATTTAGCGAACCATTATTGTGTGTTTCCTCTGATCTGTACGCAAAATTCCAAGGCATTAAAAAAATTTAGAAAATGGCAGTGGAGGCTGACATGAAATCATCACTTCCCAACAATTAATAGCTGCATAAATGTATGAAGCTAAGCAGGCTTTTAAAACTTATTTTTTGCAGCAGTGGCTCTCAATTGTCAGCGCCCGGCTAGCTCCAGCACTGCCAGCAGCACGAGGGGCACTTCTCCCGATACCGGCTTCGGGATAGCGCCTAAGGCAGTGCCCAGCTTGCGGCTGCAGGCACACCTTGTGCAGGACGGAGTCTGATAAAGGCTGCAACCAGCGGAAAGAACCAACTGTGGTTTAATCCGGGCTTTAATGAATCCCGGAAGGACCGACAGCAGGTTTTAAGGAGTAGGGAGAACAAGGGAGGTGCCAGGCATTGGGCCAATGGGGGTGCAGTGGGGAGGGGGGTCCAAGGGATTGACACGTGGGCAACACCAACGGGAAACATTCTAGGGAGGGGCCCCGGTTCCTCAGCCAACCATCGAACTCCCCTGCTGGAACATTCTAGCAGTAGGGGTGGGAAGTGAGAGTGATTGGCGGGGCACTGGGGAGGGATCAGAAGAAAAGATCCAAGGGTTTCCAGGGAAACCGGGGCGGAGTTTAGGGGATACATTGTTGGCTGAGGTGGAGCCAGGAAGACAGACAGCTCCAAAGGCGGGAAGGGAGAACTGGGGCAGAACCATTTTAAGACAGAAGGGGATTGGAACAAACCAACCTAATAACTTAACAAAACACACTGCAACAATTTTTCATTTTATTCTTTCCCTTGGTGAGGATGAAATGGCCTGTTTTTCCTGCTGAGCAGGCTCTGTCCCTGCTGCCTTCCTTGGGAGGAAGGACACACATGCAGTAGGTGCATTTCTCTGCTGCTCTGCATCCCACACAGGGCTTGGTGTCTGTTCAGCTGAGCAAAACCTGTGGTCATTATGGAAAGCAGAACTTTGCAGTGTCTGCTTCTTTAATCCATTTATCAATTTATTTTTTTTTTAATTAGACTTACTTTTTTATTTCTGGAATGGTCAAAACATTAAAAATGCATTTTGCTTCTTTCTTCCTCACTGCCTCCCCTAAATCAGGCAGGTGTTGTGTCGCTTGTTCCCTGCAGGGCACAAGGGATCCCATTCCCCTCTTGGTTCAACTGGGTTGATCTCAGGAACCTTAGCTCGAGTCTTCTCCCAAGATTAAAGTTATTAAAATTCATTTAGCTCATGTTTCCTCAGAAAGTAACAGGCTAAGATGCCCCTCAAACTTGCTGAAGTTTTTCTCCCCATCAGATATTGCAATCTAATAATAAGCCAAGAACTCGTAGTTCTTGCAAGACATTTCACACACCCCCTTCCCAAGATAAATATTGTGTGGGCAGTGTAATATTCCATTGCAGTTCCTAAGTTCTGCCTTCTTGGAGCAGCAGGGCAGAGGTGTCAAAGGACTTTATTTCAAGCATTATTTGCTTTTATTGGAGCAGGCAAGCCAATGAATTAATGTAGCCGTGGTTTCATTTGTGGCAGTTTGTTCCCCGTGTCTAATTTTCTCCCAGTCCCTAAACAGCCCCTGCCTTGCCTTCATGTGTGTAGGATGAGTGACATTGTTGAACCCTGCTTTAGTCCTGGAGTTTCAGGTTCCTCATGGTAAATTAAGAAAAACTTGCACCTGAGACAAAAGGTTTGCAGCCCTCAGTTTGATTCTCCAAAATAACTGATGCAGGGAACAGTCAGCTATCTCCTCTCTGTCTTGTTTTTTGTTTGTTTGTTTTTGTGGTTTTTTTTTTCTTTTTTTAATGTCACCCATCTTATTGGCAAACAAAGAATGAGTCCAGGCTTTGGGGCTGGATGCAAGGAAATATCAAGGATTGGTTAATGGATGTGAGTTCAGAATTGTTACAGGAAGGCAGAGACCCCGAGGTCAGAAGGTGCTAGAGGCTGAATGTTTTGCTGATTTCATTGCTGTGGTTCACATTATGGCTGTCTCCTGTCTCTGGAGAAGCATTTCCCAGGCTCTGGAATTTGTGTGGTAGCCTGTACACTTCATCCCATCTCCTGGAGAGGTTTAGATTAGTGTGGTCTGCTTCAAGCCATTCCTGGAGGAATACACAGGTGAACACTTGGTGACTTGGAGCAGGGAAGTGACATTTTTGTGATTTGTTTTGTGCTCAGTCATCAGTTCTACAGTGGTTTGTTAATGCCTCTAAGTGCAGATAAAGCTGCAGCACAGAAATAATAGAACTTGAAATTTTGTGTCTGTAATTACTGGTGTTGAATACATCAACTGAAGGTTGGGGGTCAGTTTCCATAGTGTTCCTTCTTTTTTTGATGCTTGAATGCTGGAGTTTAGAAATGGCAGCCTGCCTGTCTTTAAGATGCTCTGGGCTTCATGGTGCACATTAAAAATTACAGCTCTCTCACCTGGCTGTGTCCCACTGTGCTCCCAGAGTCCACCTCTGAACCCCAGAAACCATGACCTGCTTACCCTGGGGCCTGGAAGCCTCACTGACACAAATTTGAGTTTTGGGTACTTAAGATGCCTGCAGGGGAGGGGGAAGTGTTTAAAGTGAACAGAGAGAAAGTTTTTAGAGTTGTTTTTTGGGTTTTTTTTTCCACCTTACTTTGCAGTAACCCCCTGATGTCTGTATAGGAAAACACCTTAATATTTGTACACAGATGCTCACAGGGCACACCCAGAGATGTGTCTTAGATCCAGCTCAAGCTGTGGGGTGGTTTTCCAGCATTCCCCAGCCATTGTTCACAGCCAAAAACAGCCTACTCCTGTTGCCTGCTCCTACAGGCACCTGCACATGCATTTTTTTGAAGCTGAGCTGAATAGGCTCTGTTTGACATCTGTTGCTAATGCTGCAGTCAAATCGATTGCTACCCTTTGTGCCAGTTTTTCACAAAAGTTTCATTTTCTGGTTGTTTGTTTTTGAGTTTGGGTGGTTTTTTTTTGTTAGTTTGTTTGTCTCTTAGGTTGTTTGTTTTGGTTTTGTTTAATTTTGGTTGTTTGGGGTTTTTGTTGGTTTTGTGTTTGTTGGATTTGTTTCTTTATTTTTTTTTCTTTCATGTACTTCTCAAAATAAACCTCAGAAAACCAAACCTGTTCTTGAGAAGAATTTTATGCTATTGGTAGTTATAACTATATTAAATTTCCTTAATTGATTTGTTTTTCTTTTTTTTTTCAAATTAGTCAATGTAGTCAACTTAGTATCTGAGTTCACATATTCTGTAGCAGTGCAAAGGACTGACTAATTGTAATATGATAAAAAGGCAGAAATTTTGCTGATACTTATTACAAATCAGCTGGAAGTAGGACTGCTTTGAATGTGTGATAAATGGGTTTTAGTTTTGTATATTGCTAGTAAATAAGAAATTATTTAAAAATCACTCTTTTCAAGATTAAATGTTTTCTCTTTTGAGTATTTAATTAAGACGTTTTCCCCTTTGAAACCCATTTAGTGCTGAGCTGTTTCTGTGAAACTGGACCCAAATCCTTAAGATTTATTTGCCTTTAACAGACTGGAGGCTTTAGTTAGCAAAATCTAGCCTTTTCAATCTAAACTAAAACTTCATTTTCTATTGTATAGATTTATCAGTTGGCAAAGCACAGGGTGTGCAGCAGTAAAGAGAACTTGCATTCTCTGCTGGTGAACAGCCAAGGGATGCTATTTTCTTCAGTGTATTTCTTCTTAATTTCATGGCCAAAGACCACATAAAAAAAAAAACAAAACAAAACAAAACAACAAACTGCTTTTCAGGCAAGAGGAAAAAGTGTTCTTGTTCACCAGAGGAAATGTCAGAAATGGAGTTTGAAGATTTTGAAGGAGGGGGATGAAATATGTGGGAGTGGGAGAGGAATGTCTTGAGTTTGTGGTGACAGGGAATGATGGGAATCAGTTTCAGAAATCACCTTCTTAGTGTACATATATATATATATATATATATATATATATATAACTGTAAATGAAACTTTTCAGTCTCTACCAAAACTGATTTAGAACCATGAATAGGATATATTTCTAAATCAGGATCTGTACCAATTGTGGCTGCCATAAGGACCTTGGATTGGACCCTGCAGCCCTCAGGTGCACTCAGTAATTATTATCCAACTGTTGTGAAGGGAGAGAGAGGAGCTTTGAGAGGTGTAAAGCTGCTCTGAGTTCTGGGAAAATGCATCCATAGGTGAAGAATGCAAGAATTCTGCTTGCCCCAAAACATTCCTAGCTACATTCTTCTCAGCTGCCATATCTACCCGCTCTGAGCTCCTGAATCAAGGACTTGATCTTTCCTTCTCTGGGAGTGATTTCCTGGTGTCACTGTGCAAGTCTCTCTTCATTTCCAGTCTAGAAAGATTTGCTGATTGCTGGTAATTCTTTGATCACTTCTTCAAACAACTGATCATAATAATTATAATGTCCTTATTTAACGAGGCAGCACTCCTCTAAGGACTAAGCAAATATTATTTATGGCTCAAGTGATTCAGGTACAGAGAAGTTTAAATCATCATGTAGTACCCAGGGGAGGGCTGCACTATTTCTGTCTCAGATGTCTGAGAAAAAATACGAGTGCTTGCATCCTATAAGATTTGCTTAGTAGATCTGATGCTCCTCAAATTATACAACTTTTTATGCATAAATATGAGGACATGGCATAGATCTTTGCTGTGATGGAGTAAACAGTTCCTCCAAGATTTACTGCAAAGTATTCACATATTTTTCAGTCCATAATCTTTTCTACTTTTTGGCTCTACTCTCCCTTCTTCCTCTCTTCAGAAAAAAAAAAAAAAAAAACAAACATCCAAAGTTTTATCAAGTTTGTATAAGGACAATAGTTTTTACAAGGACTTAGTTCTGCATACAACCTGTTTTGGTTAGGAATAGGAACAAAAAAACCCAACTTTCCTAATTACAGCTTCTTAACTCAAGTGCCTCTGCAGTACAAAGCCCTTAGAGTGATAGGGTTACATGAGAAGCATTGTCTTTGACAAGAAATGGCTCATTTTGTTCAAAAGTGGATTAAGCCCCGCAGAAGGTTTGTGCTGTTGACCTGTTACAACTTTGGGCAGGCTGCCCCTGGAGCAGCAAAGGGCAGGTTGCTCTTTCTTTGTTGATTTTCACACCAGAATGTTTGAATTAACCTATTGTACAGCTTGTTCCTCCCGAGCCTTGGCTCCCCTGTGGCATTGCACAATGGAGCTACATTCAAATCAACACTGGGAGTGGGTGGGGGCATGGAAAATGTGCAAATAAATGCTCTAATTGTGATTACTATTTAGAATATTGAATAACAGCAAAGTTATGTTAAGGTTAGTCAAGTGCCTTTATTTATTTAATTTCATTTTTGCTCTTCCAAACCCCATTTCTCTGAGATTTCCTGGAGGGCCTGTGTGGTGATGCTGGGCAGGACATTGGTGCCAGTGTCTCCAGGGTCCCTGTGTGCCAGACAAGGAAAAGGAGAACATTTGCAAGCAGAATTCTTTAACAAAGCAGCTGACTGTGTTCTCAGAGTGCCCAGCCAGGCCAGCCCTGCTCTCTTCCCTCCCTGAGAGCATCTCCAGCCATGGGATTGTGTGTGAGCCTGTGGAGTCCTGACTGCCCCTCTGGACATGATTCATAAGGGCAAAGGTCCTTAGAAATGTCCACATCATCCTGGACTATTCTCTGCTTTGTTAACCTGTGTCCTTCCCCTCCTGTCACACCGTGGTGCTTTTCTTTGCACCACACAGCTCTCCCACACCACTGTCCCTTTCCCTTGCACATGAACCTTGTTTTCTCTTTTCCTCATTGTGCCTGAATTCCTTGGTACAAAGGGTGGAACTTGATGTCTTTCTTTCTTATGTCTGTCTCTGCATCAGGCACCATGGAATATGACAGGAATTTATACCAGGGATGATTGTGTTCATTTCAAATAGAAGTGACCTATGGGAAAAAGGATTTATTGAAAGGTAATGACATTTGCTGCTAGTTCAGAACTGGAGGGAGCTACAGGGTCACTCACTTCAGTGGAAGGGGCAAAAGGTTTAAAATGGATGAAGTAGATTAAGACCATCATGTTCAGATACCTGTTTTCCACTTGAAGCATGGAAAATTCTAGTAAAAGGACTGGGAAAAAAAAAAAAAACCAAACAAAACCACCAAAGGCACAGCCAGAAGGGTAGAATGTAGAACAATATCTTTGAAACTGCTAAATGAAACCAAAATGGGGATGGCAAATCTTACAAAAAAATATTTTGCTATGTTTTCTAGCAACCAAGTAAATAAATCACTTACTGCTCTCATTTTTAAGTGCAAAAACAGTACTGAAGATAATCAGCTGGAGAGAAAAGGAACTTCCTTGGTCTCTTGTATGTGTACCCCATTTTATAAATGTAAATTTTTTATAAATGTATAACTTTCATGAAGGGACATTCAGAATTAAATGTATTTTTTAGATTCCAGAGTCAGGGGTGGCAATTTCCCCTTGAGAATTAGGATGTACTGAGAATGGATAAATCTTATTGTTGAATATCTCTAGGTTGAGAGCACTGAGGATGATCAAGTTATTTTTTCCATCATGATTGCTTGATTTAATTTGTTTTCTGAAGGTTTGAGGATGCCCCTATTGAAATTTCTGGGAATTGTTAATTCTGAAGTCTTAACTCTTTCCTTCCAAAACAGGGAGGTTTTAGAACATTGTGCTTGTATGTATTTAGTTTGTATGCTTTTATTTACTTTTTTTTTTTTTAAATACAGTACACTACTGATTTTTAGGAATTTCTCCAGTAAAAACATATGTGGAGGGGTTTTTTTGTTTTTTTGGCGTTTTTTTAGGATACCTTTTGTTTCCAGATTCTTTCTCTTTTGAGATACATTTTAACTTATTTTTCTACTAAGGTCAAACTACTCTTAAGAAATTGCCAAAAATCTAGAGTGTAAAGGTTGTGTTTTGAAAAGCAGTGTTTCAACCACTGAAAGAGTGGTGAATGACCTCGTTTTTTGTAGTGTTCCATAATTTTCTAAATGAGTCTGTATGTGGTTATGACCTTATTAAATCAGTGCAATCATAATCTGAATAATTTACTAGTATGAGGTAATTATAAGGGTACTTTAAAAAAAATAAATTTAGTGTTGCCTCTACTTAGAACTGCTTGGAATCTTTAAAATAAATTTCATGGTTGAGTAATTTGAGAAATCATAAAAATTATTGCAATTAAGGAAGTGGTTAATAATGTCTATCTTGTGTAGTTGCATTATGGAAACCCAAGTAATTCCTGTTTTAATTGTAGAAGTGTTAAATTGAAGTGGTGGCAGGCAAATGGCTCGTGTAGGGATTGGTGACGGGATCAGAGGGTGGAGCTGCCTGGCTGCAGGAGCGTTTTCACTGTGATTGCTGCAGGGAGCTGGGGCTGGGGCTGGCACAGCCCTGGGGGCTGCTCTGGGCTCACAGGCTCAGATCCCAGGGGCTCTGGCGCTTCACAACAGGCTCTGCCAACCTGTTGATGATCGGAATGAACCCCTCTGTGTCACCAAAACTGCAGGAGAAACAAAAACCTTCCAACACCCAACACCATTTTTAGTGTTAGAGAATGGAGGCATTACTTTATTCCAGCCAGGATGTGCAACAGGAGTTATTTCATCCATGCATAGCCTGGGTTGTGCAGAGAAAATCATTCTATGACACAAATTTTACTAGATTTTTCCCAAACTTTATACAGTCAAAATAGAAATTCACTGATTCAATGTTCATTGGTCTCAATTTACACAGTTCTCAGTGCTTGGTTTCCTCTTGGTTATGGATCTCTTCACCTCCAATACTGGTGCGGTTCTCCTTCCTTGGTTCTCTCATCTCTCCTTTCCGGACCAGGTGTGTCTGTCCATGCCAGGGGTGATGTTTGGGTTGATGGTCATCACCTTTTGTGCATCTTCTGTGCCACTCCCAGGCTGCTGAGATGTTGGCTCATCACTCCTTGAGTGACGAAACAGTCCTTTGAAAAGAAACCTCAAATCTGCTCCCCCAAGGCAAAGGTGAACAAGACTGACTAAAGTTACAAAAAAAACCAACCAAGCAAACCAACAAAAACAATTTTGTATCATTTTCCTACATCTGGAGCACCAGGGCTGTGTAATTCAGCACCAGGGTCAGCTCTGTAAAGCTCACCAGAAACAAAAGAAAATGAGCACCATGTGATGTAAAATCCTCTTTATCCCTGGCTGATTTAGGGCTGCACACATGAGGTGTCACTGTTCTGAAGGGCAGTCACCTCAAGTGTAGAGTTTCAGAAGAGCTCTGAGCTACCCAGTTCATTTGCTCAGAGCAGCCTCTGGACATTTACCTTTACAAGCTCTGCTAGCATGGTCATCATTGTCCACAGCACAGAACAAATTTTAAACAAACAACCCAAAAACTATTTCAAAAAGGCAGAGTTTCTCTTTGAATGATGAGCTGTCCCAAGAGAGTGAGCTGGAGAAAGTAACCATACAGTTTTATTTAACCAAGGGAACCACAGGGGGAGGAAGGCAGGAAAAAGAAGGGAAAAAAATACAGGACAACTGCAGAAAGAGTTAAGCCATTTTTCTATTTACATGGTTTATTTCACAAGTGTCTGACTCATTGGGCATAACCAGCACAGTTAAATTACAAAATTACTATTTGGTTCTTTTTTTATTGACTACAATTCAAAGCTGCTTCAAGCCTTCCAAATTTAATCCCCCCAGCTCTTTGCCAAGAACATTACCTTTTATTTTCAGCATTAAACTGTGTAAGATACCCCTAAGGCTACATGTGAGCTCACCCTCCATGATAGGAGCTAACAGAGTGTATCAATTGTTCATGATTTCCTATTCTCCTGTAAATTGGGAGAGGCGGGAGAAGCACTGGAATGCGAATTTTGTGCTGTCAGCAGTTCCTCTGCAGGCTCCAGTGCATAGCAAGGGAATTAACTGCGGGATGTTTGCAGCTCTTCACTCTGAGTTGCCGTTTAGCAGCCTGTCAAAACTCAGATAATCAGCCCGGTGTGTGTATTTTGATATGCTTACTTTGCTTTAACTGTTGGGATTCTCCCCCTCTCCTGCCCCTGCTTGGTTCCAGGGAAGTTCAGAGGCTGCAGGAGACAGGAGGGACAAAAAGCCCTTTTCACAGAGACCATGCAGCCTCTCAGGGGCGCTTTCTGAGCCTTTGGCCCCTGGAAAATTCATTGGGTTAGAGGTAACAGAGATTTTTATGAGCATATTTCAGGTGTTTGTCCCCATTATGCTCCACCTTCTATTCTCAGATGAGAATTTTTTATAAATTGATTGAGTTGCAGGTGTGAAATACTTATTTTTTGCTTAATAATTTTGCCTAATTGCTTCATTACAGGATTTTTTTTTATTTTTGGAAATTAATGCTGAACTTATGCTATAAGTTCTAACAGGTGCCTTCTCAGGTGTATTTTGAAAGTCAAATACGAAACCTATTCTTAATGTAATTATATTTTAAAATGCTTCTGCCAATGTTGAGAAATTGCTGTATAACAACAGACTGGGTGTGGAATGGTTTAGTTGATAAGGTGGTGTTAGGTCACAGGTTGGACTTGATGATCTGCAAGGTCTTTTCTAACCTTGTTGATTTTGTGATTCTGTAAAAATACTCAAATGAAAGTATTTCAAATATTGCAAAATCTAGCGACTTCTTTTTGTTGTTTTTTCCTAGAAGAAAATGTAATTTGAGCCACTTCCTCCCTCCAATGTTTCTTCTATTTTATTCACTACTATAGACACTATTTTCCAAAATGGCCCACAAGACAATTATGGACTTTCCCTATTCTAATGGTTTAAAAGATAATTTTTCCTTTAAATTTTGAAGTCCTTTTGAGTTCAAGATGGAGGTCAGGCTGAGAATAAGGTAATGAGAAAATACATGTATGAATATATTCAAGCAGTTGCAGATTTTAGTGTTTTCCATCCCATCCATAATGCCTTTAGTTCCTATGGTGTGTGTGGATGATGTGGCATTAACAGCAGCACAGCTATTGAAAACTTCATGCTTGCTCACCAGCTTTTTCCATGATTAAATCTGACTTGTTTTCAAAGCAAAGTTTGTACTCACATAGAGGAAAGACACAGTGTAAGGGACCCAAGTGTTGCAAAAGTAGCTTTGCAGAGAATACGTGAGCAGTGATAGTGATTTATTAAAAATATGGATATTGATCTAGTACCCATATCCAAGTGTGTTTATTGCAATGCTGGGCAGCATGTGGGGTAGCTCCCAAATCCACACCCCGATTTACAGGTGATTACAGAGTCCTTTTATTTTTACAAGTATAGAATACCCAAAATACAAATGTATATTCATAACCTTGGCACATCCCATTCCCTGCTTCATATGGTAATTAGTTCAAAAGTTATTAAGCATGTGTAGTTTGTTCCTTGAAATGGGGAGGGGTCCCAAAACGAGGAAGTAAATGAAGTCTTCCTCATTCTGACCTTTCCACCTTTTCAATGCAAATATGACCAATGAACCCTTGGCAGAACTCCCATTCCCACCTTCAATGGTTTCAGAACAGAGGAGGCCACAATTGTCTTATGTTCCTAAAAGCCATTTATCAGTTTCTATATTCTTCATTATAAACCCAGCTAACCAAACATTGTGTTGACAAGCAATCAATTATTAGTTAACTACTAACTCTTAACTTCATCAAGGCCTACCCATTTATTTTAATTATCTCCAATAAAGCTTAACTCTGACTAAAATCTTAGCTCCTCTAAAATCTCTAAATTCCTTAAAGTTTGTCTCAATAGCTTGAGTGTAGATATGCAGGAATGTGTGTGTGCATATATATATATATACAAACACACATGTGTATAAACACATATATACCCATATATATACATATGTGTGTGTATGTATATATAAGTTTATGAACATATATATCACCATTGCAACTGAATGACCCAATAATTCTGTGAGGGTGGGCAGGCCCTGGCACAGGTGCCCAGAGCAGCTGGGGCTGCCCCTGGATCCCTGGCAGTGCCCAAGGCCAGGCTGGGCAGGGCTGGGAGCACCTGGGACAGTGGAAGGTGTCCCTGCCATGGCAGGAGTTGCCCACATTGGTTATAAAACTGACTCTCCTATTTAATTTTGTCATCAGACTGTCCTATTTAATTTTCTTATCAAACTCACCTCTCCTATTTAATTTTGGCCATATATGTTTTGGAAGAGTTCTTCATTTGTTTTAAGGGATTTTTTGCGGGTTTTTTACGCAGTCATAAAATTTGCTTCTCATTCTGACAGTAACAGTTCACAAGTGATGCTTGCTAACTTTGCAGGAGCTAATGAGGGTGTGTGAATCACCAAGGTGAAGGTAAAGTGCACAAATAGCAAGGTATTTGCTGCCAGCTGAAGTTATTGTGTCTGCAGCTGATGTAGTTTTTCCAGAGAGAATCATAAATAAGTAAAGCTGTGTACTGCATCTCAGCAATAATCATGGATTTCTTTATAAAAATTGAGATTCAAATTAGAGGTTGATTCATGACAGTGTCTTCAGTACTGCTGTTTGTTGGAGAATGGATAAAATGGCCTTTGTTGTGATTATTAAATATATATATATATATATAAAAATAAGGTTTCTGTTCTTGGGATTTTATGGCATTGTTAAAAAAAAGTAATAAAAAAGAATCTCAAACATTTACTGCAGGAAAAAGCTCCAAAAGTAAAGCAACAGGAGGGAAAAGGAAATGAGACTGTGTGATTCGGAGGCTGATCTCCAGAAATCTGAGACTATTTTCCAGTTCTGATTGTAAGTCTTGTCTAAGTTAGGGAATTGGTTTCCCACCCAAATCAGAGGAAGGCTCCTGTGTACAATTTGTCCCTGGCAGAAATGTGCACAGTACAGTCTCCCTGTGTGAGGGGACCACGGATTTCTGTGAACAGGCCTTCAAGAGAGATGGGTGTCCTTTAAATATTAAATTTCAGGTTACCAAAAACATCACACAGTTTGCATTGTCTTTAAAGACTTTGGTAGCTTTGAATTAAAGAGAAGTGAAATTTATTGACCAGAAGAGTTAATTTGATACAATTTATATAATATATTGACAAATGCTGTTTGGTTGTTGGCTACAAAGCAATGTAAACAAGTATTTAAATTGTGTAGGAGGCTGATGTGTTTTAACATTCTATGAATCTCCAGAGCCTCTCATCTCTATTTGTTAAATCTTGTAAGAGTGAAACCCCAACCCAAGTGCTCTACCCAGGTGTCATAGGTAGTACTTGTCTCTCATTATTTAACAGATAATCCCAAGCTATAAGTTTGGCATTTTTAACCATGTTTCTTGTCACTATATTGTTTAATTATTTGTATTTTCCAACCTCCCTTGAGTTGAAAGGAAAGACACAGTGAGAATTTAGAGATTGACTCTTTGAGGGAAGGAATGCTGAGGAGGCTGTGTTGGTGCCTCATGGTGCCAAATGGAGTCAGTGCACACAGAAATATCACAGCTATCAGGTACCTCATGTGCTGCCAGCATTCCTCTCACTCCCAAACTTCAAACTGCTTTGGCTCTCAGTTTCCTTAGAAACCAGTCCTTGCTTCAAATATTTATAGCTGGACAAATGATCCCTGAAGTTTGTTATTGAGCTGCTGAAGCTCTGTCTCTGAGCTTCCTCGCTGACTGTGGCTGGCATTGACACTCTTTGGTGGTGAGCACGTTGCCACTTGGGCTGGGATTTGTGCTGGAGCAGTGCCTGCAGCACCGGGGACCGGGTGCTCATGGAACTTGAGTCCTGAAATGGTGAGCGGACTCAGATCCTGATGCATGAAAATCCAGATTAATGGGAACTCCTAAGGAAAGATCTTCTGCACAAAGACTCTCCTTAAGAGCTCTCTGGAGGTTAACAAAATAACTAAGAGTAAATATTCGCCTGTCTCTACCCTTGCCAAATGAAATATAAACTTTGTTAAGTTCTTAAAAGTAAAGGACCATGAGCTGCAATTTGTACACTTTTGTTTGGTGGATAAGATTAGTGATCATTAGGATAAACGAGACTTCCTGGTCAAGACTGATGCATTTGAGGTATTAGAGTTTCCTTGGTGTGGTTTGAAGTCTCCTCTTGCTTCAAAACAATGATAATGCCAGTGCCTGACAGCTTGCAGATGAGCACTGTTGTCTTGGTTCAGAGTGGAAGATGATGTGCACAAAAAGCAGGCAGCTGGAGGAGAATTCATACCTCTGGTAGAATGAACTGGGAGGAAATGGTGTCCAAATGGTTGGAATTTAAGATGATCAGTATTAGCTCACACCACTGAGGTTACCTCGTGCTGCACTCCATGTTTGTAAGAGTTGAAGAGTGATAAGGTTGTTGGATACACCACTGCCAAACCACAGCCTTCAAACCTGGGCACAGACTGGGCTTTTTGGACTTAGTTAAGTGTGTGGAAGAGAAATAGTAAGAAAAATATAAAAGACGAGGGGACACTGTGTAGGTAAGCACAGATATAAGATTAAGACCAGAAGAAAAAGAAGGTGTAAGAAAATATCCTGTCTTAAATGTTGGCAGACAAGAAAATTATCCTTGGAGAACAATCAAAGAAACTGTTTCCTTCTTTTTTTTTTTTTTTCAATAAACAAGAGTGCCAGCCTTTTAAATGACATCGACAGCAAAAAAGAAATAATCTCTAAAGCAAGACTCAGACCCCAGGCTTAGCAAAAGGAAGTTGTGTTAATTCATTACAGAGGTATAATTTAAAGTAAAAACATTCCTCATGCTGGGCTTTGTTACTGCCACATGTGCTGCAATAATCTAAGCTTGTATAACACAAATATTCCAGAAGGGCATCACTCTATTATTTGAAAATATCTAAAGCAGGTAATCCATAATTTTTTCAAGTTTAGTTCAGTATTTAAATAGGCATTTAGTAATATGAACATGACCAGTTCACAGATTCTTTCTGTGCTCTAGTTAATTGTCTAAGAGGGAGCTCATTAAAGGAAATAACTCTGAACTAGCTTGTCTGAAGAAATGAGCTTGCACCAGGGATCAAATCCAACAGAGGAAAAAAAAATCACTACAATCAATGATGGGCAGAAAGAATAATCCATTTTGACTTTCAAATCCCAGTCTGAGGTTGAGCTCAAAGTTAAAACAACTATGAGTGTACCAACACTTTTGATAAAAAAAAGTGTTAAAAATAAATATGATGCCTCAGGGTATGAGGGGCATTGTTTTGATTTTACAGCATGATTCTGTGAGTTAAGTTAGGGGATGATTTTTTGTGAAATGATTTTTCATTTTCCAGTCAGGACCCCTACTTGAAGCACCTCCTCACCTTAGCTCAGGCAGCAGCCTGTGGCCCAGAATTTTGAATTATACTTAGGCACTGCAGAAAGCCATGCAGCCTTAAGCCTGGACTCCTATCCCTGTAAGAGAAATAAGACTTAAAGGTGTGTTGCAGAGTTTTCCTTGGCTGCTGAAGCACTTGAGTGGTTCCTTCAGTGGCTCCAGCCCTGCAGAGCTCTCAGTGCTCATTAGCTGCCTATTGATTGTGCTCAGAGCCTGAGCTTCTGCACCCAGGATGGAACCACTGCTGACAGCTCCTGCTCTGCTCCTGCCCGCCCTATTGACACTGCTGAGGCTGGAGGAGAAATACAGGAAATGCTAAGCTTGCATTTGTAGCCTGGGATATGCTTAAAAGTCACCTTTGTCACCAGAACAGCTTCCTTTCTCTGATTGTGTTGAGATTGGAGAGCAAAGGTGGCAAAGGTTCCTCGGCAAAGCTTCCTCTGTGTTTTTGTTGGAATTATGACTTTTCACTCTTGACTTGGAATTTATAAATGAGGCAAAATATGCCATTAAACCTGTTCATGCCATTTGTGGGTTTTCCAGCCCTTGAGTGAACAGCAATTGTGCTGCTGTGAGTGTTTCAGATTATGCAGCAAGATTGTAAACACAGAGATTTAACTTTATTAACTCAGAACCCCAGACCTGCAGATCTTCACAGACAAAACATTCTGATTTGTTAAAGTCTGGACATAACCACTATAATGAGTAGATACAATTTTAAATCATCTTGGAATATAGTTGTTAAAAAAATTTGACAGATTAGATTTATAGATTAGATTATTAGATTAATTACCCAGTAATTAATAATAAATTAAGAATATAAACCTAATGAATTAATAAGTAATTTTTTTCATCTCCACAGTAAAGTACCTGAAGATTTTGAATAAGTAATAGAATATCAAGTTCCTTTAGTGTTGCTGAGGAAAATAACTTGCCCAGGAGGATTCTGTTTGTAGTGGGACTCACCTGAGAAATCTCTGTAATCTCAGAATACAGTTTGGAATTTCTCATCCACAATTTGTCCACATAGGTAGGAGCAATCATCCCTCAGCCACTTTCAGATGATGAGGGTTTTATTAAAAATCGAACAAGAATGTTCTTTCCATTTATTCTTTCTCTTATTGGAGTAAGTGGGGGAAAGATTAAAGTAAAAAAGGAATGTGTTAAGATGTCAATAAACTCAGACCTGTTGTTAGATGAAATCCCTGAGTTCTTTTATCAAGATCCCCCAGGGCAGTAACCATCATCAGGTGGGAGATCAGAGTAACCACAAATACCCCTGCTCAGCTGAGTAAAACACTCTACTGAAGACTACTACAGAAAGCTTCATCAAAATGTTTCTGGCACAATAAGAGCATGAAATGACAAAAATCTATTTTTAATATTCCTTCACTAGGATTACATATTACTTAATCTCCTTTGAAATTATTTTTCTAACTGGTAGAATTTTTATTTTTATCTATCTATATATATATGTGTGTGTGTGTGTCTATTAGTGTATTGTCCCCATACCTAAATGCCAATTTCTAGCTCAAAGCCTCTGAAAAACAGGTAAATAATATTCCTGGGAAGTCACATCTAGAAACTGTGTTTCCAGCTGTGAGCACAGTGCTAACCTCTGTTTTATGAACATGAGAAAAGCTCTTATCACATCAAATCAGAGTTTATCTCATGCTAACAGATGGGGAAACCCTGCCATACTTCTGTGTCAGGAATTCTCTGGTGTACTATTATATGCTCAAAAAGTTATCTTCAGATATTAGGGGGGAGAATTATTTTTGTTAGGGATTCCACACAGTGTGAAGGGCTTTTTTTTTGTGTGTTAGGATAAATGCTTTCAGTATGCTCTTACAGAGAAGTAGATTTTTATACAGAGAGAAAAGGTGGTTTTTCCTCAGAAGTGTTAGATCAAAATTGTCTAAAGTTAGATTCTTTCAATTCTGGGCTTTTGTTTGTTTTTCTTTGAAAAACAATTTTAGGCACGAAAGATCAAACTCAAACACTTGTCAAAGATATTGAACTTTTGAGCTTTTTTTTTTTCTACATGATCTTTCTCAGATTGTTTGCATTTAGGCTCTGCATGTTTCTCTTATCATTTTTAGTTTTATGACTCTCCAATGGTATGCAAAATTAATATTCATCCATCAGAGAGCTGAGTAAGTGTACTGGCATTTATTTAGGATGCAAGTAGAGAATTCATTACTTTCAGGGAGTGGTGAGTTGAGCTTTGCTGCCTGCCAGACCCCACTGAGCCCCTCTCTTGCTCCCTCTCTGCAGCAGATGAGGAGGAGAAAAGATCAAAAAGCTCAGGGCCCATGAGATGAAGACAGGGAGATCATTTACCAGTTACCAGGGCAAAACAGGCTCAACTCAGCAAAGACTAATTGCATTTATTGTCAATTAAAAAATTGAATTGGACGCTAAGAAACAAAGCCAAAAATAAAAATACCTGACCACAGCACCTTTTCTTTCCAGGCTCAACTTCACTTCTTCATTCCCAACTCCTTCCTCCTCCCCAGCCCAAGGGGCACAGGGGAGTGGTGGAGCTGCTACAATCAATGATGGGCAAAAAGAATAGAGTCCCATATATTCATTTTTAATATATATATATATGTATTTATATATATTTTTATATATATAAAATATATATATTATATATAAAATATATATATTATATATAATATATAATATATATTATATATTTTATATATAATATATATTATATATTATATATATTATATATATTTTTATATTATATATATTTTTATATATATATTTATATGTAATGTGTCCCATATATTTATTTAAGCAGTGAGTGTTAAAAATGAGGGTTTTCATATTCAGCATTGAATCATTTGAGCTTCGACACTGGAGGTACTTTGAACTCTTGGGCATTTATCTGACTTCTGATTCTCTTTAAGTGCTTCAATACAGACATTTCAGTCTTTGGGGAGAGCAATGTGTCATTGAGAGCCAGTGTTCCCCCACAGCAGAGCACCAAGTAGGGATCAGCAGTGTGCTTGGAACCAAGGGTCACAGCAAGGAAATGCTGCTAATTCCAGTTCTGACTTTTAGGTATATTTTTGAGACCAGCATGGAAATTCCTTGATAGGACTTCCTTTAATTTCCGTATTACTTTTCGTAGTTTTTTTTAAGAAAAGCCATTATTGGAAAGAGTAAAATTTATTCCAGTCTAATCCGAAGCACTCCTCCCTACCTCCTTTTTTTTTTTTTCCAAACAGCAGCAAAGAAAGCTGAATGAAATAGCTGAGGAATATTTCTCCCACATGAAATTGTACGATTATCGTTCTCCTTCATCATCACTGATAAGAAAAATGTTTCTTGGAACTTGAAGTGTGACTTGAAATGGCAGTGATAAAGCATCCAACATGACTTTGAATTTTTATTATTTCACCTGTTCAAAGTTTAATTTAAAATCTATGACTATCTTAAGGGTTTTTTACAACACCTCTTTATCTGGGTGTCTTTTTAAACTCTCTGAAATGTAAGACTCTTGATAGATTATATGGTGGAGATGAATCTTTGAATCACATACATGGTGTACTACATCTTTTATGTAACTTGAAATAATGAATGTAAGGCTGGCTGTGACGGGTTTTTACTTCACATATCAATAACAAGTCTCATAATGTAAAATGTTAAAAAGGAAGAAAAGGAAATAATGTGAATATTATTATGGGAGTTTTTATACAGCACAGTTTAATTATTTGCATCAGTAATGTTAGTTAAATAATTATTTCAACATGGAAAGCCCTCATAATCCCATCCCTTCAAAAACTGAATGGTTTCATTAGCAGTAACTAATTTACAAGGCAATTTCAAAGTCTCAGGATTCCTTGTCTGTCTGAGATTTACAAAAGCCCTGGCTAGGAGAGATGAATTACAACTCATTAAAAGGAGAGCATGCATTTGGTATCTTTATTTTCTGTGCTCACCCTCCCTGCTGTGAGCAGCCCTGTCTGCTCCTTGCCCTGCTCAGGCAGACACTGGCTGGGCTGGGCTGGGTCTTGAATGTCCTGGAATAGTTTATATTCCAAAACACCTCCCATGCAGACAAAACCCAGCTTGCTGTTTGGATTTTTTTTTTTTTTTTATTTTTTTGGGGTTTTTTTTGGGTTTTTTTTTTCGATCCTAGGAAGATAATTTTCTTTTTTTTTTTTTTTCTACCCCAGAGACTGATTCTGGCCGGGCCTAAATGTGTTTCTTCCTGAAGAGAATGAATATTCTTTTTGGAGAGCCTGGCTATATTTCTGGCTTCAGGTCTAACTTTATTTATATCATTAATTACTTCTTCCTTTAGAAGGGATGTAAAGTGCATTTTCTGACTACTTCAACAGCATTCTTTTTGTAACTTATAAACCAGAGAGAGTAACCCTGGTATTTCTGCTCTGTTTGAATGTCCAAGTCCACCTCTGCAATTTTGTCTGCGCTTTTAAGCAGACATTTAGTTCTGCTGCTCTCATCACAATTGTGATGACCTTTAATCCCTTTTGAATCCCCAAATTTTCTCCTTTATTGTGCTCCACTGAAAGGGGAAAAGACCCTAAAACAAATCCAGTTTAGTCTTTTAAGATTTCAGTTCTCAGTGGCTCTAATTCCCTATTTGATTTGCCTTGAGAGAATATCCCCCATGGTAATAGCTCTGGATGTGGAGCAGAGGAGGATCTGTGTGGTGTTTGTTGTGTGGATGGAGAGCAGGTGGACCAGGAGCATGGTGGGGAGGGGAAACAGCTTTGCAGGAAGGGCCCTGGGGGTGCTGAGCATGAGTCAGCACCTTGGGATCCCTGTGGGCTCTGGGATGTGCTGGGGAAGTGCTGCAGGAGGCTCAGGAGAGGTGATCCTTCCATCTGCTCAGCCTGGAGTGTCCAGGCAGGGTCTGAGGCTGGAACACGCAAGGACAGAACTCATTGCAACAAAAAGGAACAGGACTTCCCTTCTGCCCTGCCTATGCCACCAACACTTTAAAGGTGCTCTCAAACTCCTCCCTAGCTTGTGTGTACATGTGTAAATACAAACTTGCCAAAAATTCACCATTTCCATGTTTTAAATCACACAGAATCGAATGTGTTCCTTGACTTACCAAAACATTGCTAATTACAGCCTGTGAGCTGTGCCTTGAGGGTCAGCACCAGAGCAGGGCAGCAGAAGAGCAACAAACACCTGCATTCCCATCTAGTGACTGATGGCACATTCCCATCCTATCCATGGCACATTGCCATCCTATCCATGGCACATTCCCATATAGTGATGGCACATTTCCATATAGCGATGGCACATTCCCATCCATCCATGGCACATTCCCATATAGTGATGGTACATTCCCATCCTATCCATGGCACATTCCCACCCAGGGATGGCACATTCCCATCCATCCATGGCACATTCCCATCCATCCATGGCACATTTCCATATAGTGATAGTACATTCCCACCCAGGGATGGCACATTCCCACCCAGGGATGGCACATTCCCACCCAGGGATGGCACATTCCCATATAGCGATGGCACATTCCCATCCTCTGATGGCACATTCCCACCCATCCATGGCACATTCCCATCCTCTGATGGCACATTCCCACCCATCCATGGCACATTCCCACCCATCCATGGCACATTCCCATCCTATCCATGGCACATTCCCATCCTATCCATGGCACATTCCCATATAGTGATGGCACATTTCCATATAGCGATGGCACATTCCCATCCTATCCATGGCACATTCCCACCCAGGGATGGCACATTCCCACCCAGGGATGGCACATTTCCATATAGCGATGGCACATTCCCACCCAGGGATGGCACATTTCCATATAGCGATGGCACATTCCCATCCTATCCATGGCACATTCCCACCCAGGGATGGCACATTCCCATCCATCCATGGCACATTCCCATCCATCCATGGCACATTCCCATATAGTGATGGCACATTCCCATCCATCCATGGCACATTCCGATGTAATGATGGCACATTCCCATCCATCCATGGCACTTTCCCATCCAGGGATGCCATCTTCCCGTCCATCCATGGCACATTCCGATGTAATGATGGCACATTCCCGTCCATCCATGGCACATTCCCATCCCATCCATGGCTGGCACCTGAGCCCACACCCCATCAGGGATGGTGGCACCCCCTGCCCACACACTCTCAAACAGTTTCTCTGCATCTCCTGAAAATGCAGCTGCATTATCTCACCCCACTCCTGTTGTGATTAATTTAAGAATACTTGCACAGATGTAAAAATCAACTAAAAAGCACACCAGTGGAGGGATAATTTGGGTTTTTGTTGGTTCTCAAATAGCTCTTTGCTTTTGGTGTTACCATATGCAAGTGAGATGAGTGGCAGCCTAGCAGTGAGTTTCCTTGACTTTCAGAATGGGGAATTTGTGAGCATTTCTGCCAGTTTCTTCTTGATACCAGTCCATGAAGTGTCATATTTATGTGAAGATATCCAAGGAATCTGGAAAAATAATAATAATAAAGTATCAGCTCTGTGCATGCTAATGGAAGATGACTTTTAACTTCTTTGTGCATGCTAACTAAACATCAATATCTTTATCCCCTCAAAGTGACCAAAAGATGAATTTCAAACCCATAATGGCATTCAAATGCATCAGAAATGAAAAGAACATAAGGATTCATCATAGGTCAGAAAACAAAAGTGCTTTTAAACTATCAAGAGCACAGTATATGCTATTCTCATTTTTTTTCTAATTCAAGTTTCTGAAATATTTATTAAGGAATAATCTGCAGAATAATGAATATTGCTTTCTTGTAGAAGTACAGAATGTATGCTATATTTCTGCTATAGCATTTTATTAAATATGCATGATGTGAGTTTGTAGTCACTTTGGGGCCAGCTACTGACTGCTCTGTGCTTTAGCAAACAGTGCTGGTTCAGTTAAGGTAAAAAACCCAAACCTGTTAGTTTAGTGATGGTTTTCATCACTTATAAAAAACTATAAAAAACCATAAAAAAACCCCATAAAATTCTTTCCTTCTTTTGAAAGTTTGGTGATAATAGAAAGGTACATGTCTGGTAGGATACAACTCAGTGTCCAAATGAAATATTGATTTAAATTTTGAAAATATGAAATGTTGAAGCAGAAAGGTTTGTGCTACTCTCAACAGCTGAGGTCATAATTCCTTAATAAAACAAAAGGGTGGTAAAAGTATCTAGGATGTGTTCGGATATGACTAAAACAACAACAAAAAAGGCATTAATAAATGTTGCCACAAAATTGTAGGAGAAACTGCTTGAAACTCAGAATAAAAAGAGAAGACACAGCATCTTTGCAGATCTTTGCAGGCTGCCACAGCCCCAGTGCCTCAGCACACGATCCCATGGCTCCTGCTGGCACAGGCAGAACGAGTCCCCAGTGGTTTCTGGGAACCAAAATTCTCCTGCAGACATGTCAGAATGTCTGTCCCCCTGAAGTCACAGCTGTAGTCCTGTCTCCTCAGAGCAAAATTAAAAAAAAAACAAAAAAGATACTGCCCGTTTTTAATTACCCATTGAGTCGCTGGGTCTGTGGTGACTGACAGGTTGAAAATCTAAAACAAACGTTCGCTTTTATTTGTCATTTAAGATTTTCATCATGTTTTCTTTTCTAAATGATAAACAGCTAAAGGAAGAAAGTCACCAGCAGATTACCTGGCATTTCTAAATTAGCAGAACACGCTTATAGAAAACCTTATTAATGATGTAAATGATACAAGTAGATGCAATACCCATCTGATAAATCATCACTCCTGAGATGGGGATTTTGCTGTTGGTATTAAAGGGTCATTTCAGATGTGTGCCAGGGTATTTTTAACTGGATAATTGTGTATTGCTGAATTAGGGTAACACAATTTGAATATCTTTTTAGACTGTGCTTTTTTTTTTTTTTTTTAACCAAATCCAGCTGTCTGTGCCTGAAAATCTGAATTAATGGCCCTGGTTTATTTACATATACTGTGGGAACAATGTCATTTAAGGCTGATTATGTTAAATCACTGTGTTGCTCTTGTGACAAATGCACTTGGTTAAAGGGGGTACTTCTATCAGAGCCAAGTCTTCCCTCAGTGTTATTATTCAAGGCACCACTCAAATTGCCTTCATAAATATCCAGCTGTAAGAACTCCAGCATCAAGGTGTGATATATAGATAAGAACAGCTTCTGAAAATGGCTTGTAGCTGGTATCTAAACTTGGCTATAAATAATGCTTTCAACTGCGTTTTCCCCCACAATATTTACAGCACTAACTGGGAATTTCTGCATTTTCCACCCCTTCTAAAGAACTTTGCAGTCTCTTCTCTGATCTTTCTATAAGCAGGACTCACAAAAGGAAGACAGGAATTCAAATGTAGTCCAAATCTTGAGCTTTCGAATAGTGGGAAGAAATCTTGACTTTTAAAAAATAATTCTTAGCTGAAACACACTGTCAGAGTGGAGAGACCCTTAAGAATGAATAATATTTATTAAGATTATTAATAAAGGAGGTTGGAGGTTTGCTTGCCAGAATTGGAACCTAGAACTGGAGTTGTTCTTGTGAAACACTGACCACCTGAAAAGGCCATAGCAAATAAACTGATTAATTCATCCCTTGCACTGTTCTGTGCTTGGCTGTTGAGTAATGGGGGTAAAAGAAAGATTTTTTTTTTTTTTTTTTTTATGATTTGGTTGTTAGGCTGTTTTTATCTTTTGTTTGCTTTTGCCTTTTTTAAAATAAGCACTAATAGGGTGATAGGTTGCTTTGTATTTAGCTTTAAGTTGTCATGAAGCCTTCAAACTAAAATCAATGCCATGTTTTTTCTGAAGGACTATAAATGGCTTATTGAACTCCCTGAGTGTGTCTCGGTTTTTATAACAGTTCTGTGCTCATTCACTCTAAAGTCATTTTGAATCTTTTTTCAAATTACAATAATCTGCCTTTCTAATGCTTCCTAAAAGGTGTGTGTAAATGGAGACCACAAGATACTTTGTTATATAATACTGAGATTACCACTGCCTGCTAAAATACCACTGAGAAGTTGATTTCTTGAGTAATGAATTTTCTAAGGGAGAAATTTGCAGCTAGAGAGCAGTGTTTAAAGCAGAGTTCTTAAATTAGTGATAGATTATTTCACTGTTGAGCATGCCACTTGTTGACCAAACGTGCTTTCTGTACATTGAACAGAATGGTTCATTTTCTTCAGGACACTGCTGGTTAAAGTGCAGCACTGGGAGGCTTCAGGGAGAGCTGGGAAACTGGAACTGGAGTGGAGCACGTTTGGAAAATCCAATTTTTGTGCCTGTTTGTGTTTGCCGCTTGTCAGAGATGGTTGATTCTGGGATTTACTGGTTCCGGGGGGCAGAACTGGCTCCGTTTGTAGAAATCACAGCCTCTGCTGCATTTGGAATGTGCAGCAGAAGGAGTTTGGCTGCCCAGGTAGGGCTGGGGCAGTGATCAGGGGTTGGCTGATGCACCTTGCAGATTGCTCTGAGGAGACTCCCAGGCTGGTTGGGGCTCCATCCAGCACTCATGGCTTGAGAATTAAACCAGATTAAATGCAGCACAGGTTGGCCTTTTGATCTCAGTGGGCTGGTTAGGTTCAGTTTGTGTCCAGGTGTAAAGTTTGCAGATCAATACAATGAAATCAGACCTGAGCTGGTGCTGTTGACTCCACAAGAGGCTGAGGAATGAATGTCAGAGGTTCTGCTTTTCTCCCTTCTTCTCCTTTTCTCTTCATGCAGCAAACAGGAGCTCTGCTGATCCTGGTAGCTCAGATACCCAGGCCATCCTTTTTGCAATGGCAGACACTAATTGTTTTACCATTGGTTTGTCACTTGTGTACAAACATGCAGAGATACATCTTTAAAATTCTGTTGTACTGCAAAAAATGTATAAAAGCTGAATCTTAGAATGTACAATAAGAGGCAGACATCAGCTGGAATTGAGTTTGACATCTTCTGGCATGGTTACAGGAAATCCAAATTCTAAATGGGAATCTATCTTTTTTTGGTGCTTTTGAAAGAATCAAATTCAGTTGTGTAATGTTATTTCATTAGGCTTCCTTTTCTCTTTTCAAATAATGGTTATTTTCAAATTTCAGTTCAATTTCTTTCTTATGAAACAATTTGGTCTCCATACATTTTCCATTTTTGTCACTTATCCCCAGTGTAAAGTATAGGGAAAATCTTAGTGCTTCATTCCTCCTTGTAAACAAGTACCTTTTTTTTCTGGTAAATGACTATTTGACACAAACAAATTACCTATTTATGTTATCCTAATTATTAAAGCAGAAAATAGGCATGGCTACAAAAGTGAAAGGGAGAAGTTCTGTGTCACCTTTCCCCAGGTCACTCTGTTTAGTTCACAAGCAGCATTTTGTCCCAGCTCCTTTGCTTTGCCCTGCATCACTGCCTTGGGATGACCCACATCTATAAAGGTGCAGAGTTGTGTTAGGACTTGGATAAAATTCACAACACAGAATGGCATTGCAGATGTGATGGGAGAAAAAGCCAACCATGCCACTGGTGCCCAAAGCTTCACCTTTGGACTCCCAACACCTTTTGTCTCGGAGGGATCCAGCAGGAACTCCTCAAAAAAGGAAAATGTTCCTGTGAGCAGTGACATGTGGCATCAGAAGGCTCTCACACTTGTTTCAGTTACACATTCATACATTTTAATGCTTGTTTTAAAGCTGTCTGAGCCCACATGTGGAGGAAGTGTGTCAAACAATTTCCATATATCTGATTGCACTGATCAGAGCTGAGCTTTAGATGTTTGCCACAGATGTGTTACCCCTGCCCATCCCAAATGCTGCAGCTCTAACAAGTGAGATGGATTATTTTGACAAGGTGGGGAGGAAGAATAAATGCAAAGAAACAGAATAAGGAGAACACAAAAGTTTTCAGTCGAAAACAAAATTGCTTGAAGACTTCAGTATTTTCTTTAGGTGAATTTTAAGTTTGAAAACTACTTGAAAGTTTGAAAAGTTTAGTTAAAGAAGGCTCAGAACAACTGAGAACTATGAGTAAGTGCCTGTGTTCTCTAGGAGATCAGGAGGCTTTTTTTTCCTCATGATTCAGACACTGTTGGTGACCTCAGCCCAAAAACCTGCAAAGATGCTGCCCCAGCTATGATGTTTGGTTGCTGATTTTGGCCTTAAGGAGGAGGGTGCAGAACTGTCTGTAAGAGTTAGAAAGGTTATTGAACACTTATTGAGTAGCAAAGCCACTGTTTAAACTGAGGAATTTTCTAAATATAATCAAGTCTTGGAAAAAGAGAGAAAGGGAAGTGATGCTTATAGCTTCCTGTACTGTGAAAATGTTGAGTGGGATAAGGGGAAGGAAAAATTAGTGAAGTGGAGGGTCTGTCTGCATTTTCCATAAAATGATGCTGAGCTTTCTGGAGATGAAAAAAAAACCAAAAAGCCTTTAGGAAATATTGAAGTGAGTAGAAAGAATTGAATGAGTTTAGGTACATACCAAGATGGATGTTTTGCTGGGGTGGCAGGAGGGCAGAAGACAACAGTTTAAATGCTGCTATGGCCTGTTGGTGCTTTACAGTGATATCCTAAAACCAACCACAAGCTTGGCTTTCCCCAGGATTATTCCAGCTTGTTATCTTGGGAACAGTGAGAGGCAGTGTTTGAGTAGCCAGTTCTTATAGAGTGACCATTTACTTAGAGGAAAAATGCACAGTGCAAGCAGAGTAACTTTGCAAAGTGGCTCCTAGTGCCATCTGAAATACTAAATGCTACCATTTAGTTTCTATGAAACTGTAAAGACAACTTTGGCCAAGTTCCTGCTTTTACAAATTGATGTTTCTGTACTTCATTCAGCAAAGTGATAGCAGTTTTAGCATACAGCAATTTGGATGGAGATGTGATTCCTTTGTCTTCACAGTGCTCTCTTACACTTGCATTAATAATCATTATAACACAGTTATTGCTCAGCTCTTTTTCCCTTGCTAAAGTAAAACAAAAGCAGTTTATCTCCTTGATGCATTTTGCAGAGTGGATGTAGAGTGAATCTTGCCCATAAAAGTGCTGTTGGGTTGACAGCATTGTGAAATGAAGTTCTCTGCCCAAATTAATGTGGCCTATATAAAAGTACAGGAGTCTCAGATATTGTTTAGCTCATGAAGGTTAATCTACTCAAGTCCTGCGTTTTGCAGTCCTTGTTCCATCACTTTTTGGATGGCCTGTTGAGAGTACTAATAAATACACATTTTCAAAAATATTGCACACGTAGATGAGTCCATAAAATGAACTCCAGTGATCCCAGATAGCATGGGACAAGGGAAAACAGATTCTTTCCAAGTCAAACTTCCAGAGAATCCTTTTGCCTTGACAGATTTTTATTCTTTTGGTGTGGATTGGATCCCAGCTGCACCACCTGAAGTTCTTTAGATTTTTTTTTTTTTGCAACTCCACAGGGGCTAAATTGGGGTATAAAAACACATCCCTGCTGTGCAGGGAACCTTCCAGCAGCAGGCAAAGGATGGGGAAGGCAGAACTGCCCTGGCACCTGTACTGGGGAGCAGTTTGTCCTGTCAGAAGCTCTGTATTTCACTGTTTTCCTTCTGTAATGCTGTGTTTCTTGTAATTCTTGTAGGATTTTACTCAGGTGGGATATTTATGATGCATTAGTCTATTTTATGTCATTTTATTTACTGGAAAAGAAGTAAAACTTTGTCTTCTAAGAAATCTCAGTCAGGTGTTTAAGTATCAGCGGCGTGGTTTTGCTATATTTTTAGTTTTTATTGAGAATTATAAGAGACAGTGTAATCACTTCAATTAGATTGGTGATTTTTATCACCCTGCCCCATTTTGTCTTGTCCATCTGCAGGCCATTGTGCTTTTACCTTTCTTCTGAGAAAACACTTGTAAATCCATTCCATTTACTCACTGGACTGGGAAAAATAGCAAAAAACCGACACGAAAACAAACAAAAAAATAAATTCCCAAAAGCCCAAACCCAGGCAAAACAGCTCATCTTTTCTGCTGGTCAGAAAGCACTGCAAGGACTGCTGTGAAATTCTGAGTTGAATTATAAGAGCACTTGATCTGCTTCCATGTTGGGTTTGAACATAAACAAATTAGAGCTGTTAATTTTGTGAGAGGTTCCATCTAGATTAGGCTTTACCTTGAACTCCCACTATCATATTCCCTAGGACAACAGAACAATAATTTGTTGTATAAACAATAACAGTAGGGACTGGGTCTCTCTGGACACCCCCATCTGGCAGAGGAAATCTGGTTGTTAGCATATCAAAAGACCTGGTGAATTTCTTCAGTTTACACAGATTTAAATTAATACAACTCTGTAAAACTTTCTACCATTTCTATTTTTTTTTCACTACAATTAGGAATTCTATAACATTTATGAGATGGTTTTATTGTTACTTTTACATATTGAGAGGAAAGTCTCTACCCTCCTTTTCTTTAGGTACAGAATTTTTAATTTCTTAAAAACCAAAATCCCCAACTCACCTCTTCTCAAGTCCCTACTTTCTTTGTGAAGGTAAGCTCCCACTGGAGATGGAATTTTGCTTTCCTGCTGCAGCTAAAAACAGTTTCAGGATCCCTCATGGTTGTTTTTTGTTTCTTTGCATTAAAAAGAAAAACCCAAAACCAAACCACATTTCTGCCAAGTTATCCATTGTCTGGACACACCAACAAATAACACTGTGCTGAGCATGTTAAAATCCCTGGTAATGTTCTGAAACTCTGGCTGATTTGAGGTTTATTATAATTTTGTGTTATTGAAGCTCATAAAAGCATGGGCTTGGGGAAGGTCTTTGTCCTTTTGGTGCCATTTTTGCTTTTGCTCAGTGTTACCTGGGAAGTGAAAGGAATGTGGGTCTTGGGAAGCACAGGGTTAAACTGAGGTGGGTTTATTGCAGTGGTATTTTTATTGCTTCTTTTTCTCCTCCCTTTTGTTGATTTAAGTCTCTATTTTCTTGGATATATTTTCTTTCTTCATTTAAAAGGATAAAACACACACAAAAAATGTTGTTGCTTTCATATACAGAAAGAAGAGGCGAAGTTTTAAATAATAATGACTTGCCAAATATTTTATTTTCATTGAAGTATCTGAGAAGGTTTTGTACAAGCACTTCTGTCTGAACAGAAAGTACATATGCAAAAGTAGAATAACAAAAAGATTTATTGGCTGAAACAATTCCCGCTGTCATGTGGTACATAAGAATTAAATATTTATTCCTACTCACTGGGACAATAAAACTCTCTTCAATTATGTTGCAGACACTAGCAAATGATTGTTGAGGCCTCTAATATTGCTGCAAATGGTAAAAAATATACTATAAACAATACATGAGAAAACGTTATGGGAAAATATTCTCTAGCCCACAGAGTTTGCTTCTTTGCTACAATAATTACTAAGACAGATGACAAAGGCAACAGCAGTCTGTGGTGCCAAAAATGTGCATTTCAAAGGTGTTCTGCTGCTGATGAGTCCAAAAGCTGCAATGGTTTGGGGCTGCACAGTGCAGGGTGGTTGTGAACCTGACTCTCCTAAGCCTTCCTAGAAATTCGAAAGAGCTGGGTTTTTTCTGTAGCCAGATGAATGTAACAAAATAATCTCACTTATCCCATTTCTTGCTGAATAAAAGCTATTTGTCCTTTGGCAGTGGCACTCTGCAGCAGGGCTGCATTTCTGAGAGTGTACTCTGCAGCAGGGGTGCATTTCTGAGAGTGTACTCTGCAGCAGGGCTGCATTTCTCACAGTGCACTCTGCAGCAGGGCTGCATTTCTCACAGTGCACTCTGCAGCAGGGGTGCATTTCTGAGATTGGGGCTCTGCAGCAGGGCTGCATTTCTCACAGTGCACTCTGCAGCAGGGCTGCATTTCTCACAGTGCACTCTGCAGCAGGGCTGCATTTCTCATAATGGCACTGCAGCAGGGCTGCATTTCTCACAGTGGCTCTGCAGCAGGGCTGCATTTCTCACAGTGCACTCTGCAGCAGGGCTGCATTTCTGAGAGTGCACTCTGCAGCAGGGCTGCATTTCTGAGAGTGCACTCTGCAGCAGGGCTGCATTTCTCACAGTGCACTCTGCAGCAGGGGTGCATTTCTCACAGTGCACTCTGCAGCAGGGCTGCATTTCTCACAGTGGCTCTGCAGCAGGGCTGCATTTCTCACAGTGGCCCTGCAGCAGGGCTGCATTTCTCACAGTGCACTCTGCAGCAGGGGTGCATTTCTGAGAGTGCACTCTGCAGCAGGGCTGCATTTCTCACAGTGCACTCTGCAGCAGGGGTGCATTTCTCACAGTGCACTCTGCAGCAGGGCTGCATTTCTCACAGTGGCTCTGCAGCAGGGGTGCATTTCTCACAATACACTCTGCAGCAGGGCTGCATTTCTCACAATACACTCTGCAGCAGGGCTGCATTTCTCACAGTGCACTCTGCAGCAGGGCTGCATTTCTCAGAGTCCCTGCAGCCAAACCAGCATGCCACGGGGTCCTAGGCTCTCTGGAGCCCGGCTGAGCCCCCTGTCCTGTGCTGCTGACTTTGTTAATTAGCACAGTCTGTAACTGCACGATGAGAAATCCTCACCTTTGGCAGAGCCTCCCTCCAGTCCCAAACACAAAGCAGCCGCAGCTTTTGTTCAGGATCTCTCCTTGTAGGTTTACAATTCCTCTTAGGCTTGTTCACTGCAGGCATATCTTTGTTAGAAATTCTTCCTCTTATTTCTCCTGGGACTGTTCTGTGTACCTTTGCCAGCCCAGGAGCTGGGGCTGTGTGGTGACAATTTTGTAATTAGCTGTTCCTAGCACTAACTTGGCTTTCAGAGGGAAGAGTGTTCCTAACCCTTGCTTTTTCCCCTCATGCCATATTTCTCTCTTATCTCTTACAACGTGGTGTTCACTTCTTTGCAAGCAGTTGTAACCATTAGTAATCAAAACCCAGCAGAGCACAGCATTTGTCAGAAATCCCATTGCTTCCAAACTGTTGCTGGAAATGAATCCATTCCTATAGGAGTATGATAATTTTAAAAGCATTATCAGAAGAACTGGAATTATTTTCTCATTTTCTCCCAGCAAATGGATCCATTGATCCTTAATAAGTTCCCAGTAATTCTGCTAATTGTCATGCTTCCATTAATAAGTTTAAAAATTGGTAGGTGTGTGTATGCATCACTATGCCTTGAGTGCATCGAGCTGTTTTTAAACAGCAGTAATGAATTTTGGCTAATAGAGAAATGTTTTCATACTTCTGTTAGTCAACAGCCTAAAGTAGATGGAGAAAATGGGAAAATATCAACAGTGCCCATCGTCTGGGCAGCGTGCCAGTATTGATAACAAAATAATTAAAAGATAACACTGTTTAAAAACAAACTGTAAGCCTGGCCAAAGTAAAAATCAAACTCAATCAGACTAGTTCTGTGCAGGGTGTACACAATATAAGCTTGGATAATGTTGTTTGCTTTTATCCTTAGGAGCTCTGGAAGAGTCAGCAGTCAAATACACATTATTTCTTGTAGGGCCCTGATGATTCTTAATTTTCAATTAGCATATAGAAGAATTGTAGTGTGTCTTTTTTTAACTTACTCATTGTTAAATGAGAATAAAATAAGGAAAATTCCCCAAGTCAGGACTGCTTTGCCTGCAACACATAGTCTTTTCAGGATACCTGAGTAACAAACTGCCACAAAATTTTTAAGGTTGGGTATTTTTTCCATAGAAATGGCTCACTTCACATCAGTGTTTAAATGAGAGGAGGGTGTTTAAGGGAGAGAAATGAGACCATGTTTAAGAGATTGAACATGACACAAGAGAAGCATTTGTCATTAATTCAGCTTAGCATATATCTAGGAAGACTTGGAGTGTAATATTTTATTATTTTGCCTTAACCATGTTCTAGCTCTTCCCTAGGTCGGGACTGCTTCTGGCAGGGAACATTTCAGGCACCTTTAAAGTGCAGCCTCCTCAGTGCTGCAGCTCTTCCACAACAAACAAAAACACTGCAAAACCCTGGGGATCAGAAATGCTTATCAGATACTTTCAAGCAATCTGCCTTTAGAAAATTAAAAATGTTGGAATTCCTCAGGAACCCATTGCGTGTCAGCATCTGGCTGGGTCCTGCGATGCTTTGCCAGTGGTGACCCTGAGCCTGCTAATTGTGCTGGGTTTGTTTTGCTCATTGTTCAAGCTCCCCAGTCCCACCTGCAGGGAGGCTGTTCCAGGGAGCAGCAGTTTGGGATGGAGGATCCGTTCTCAGGGTGGATGAGTAAGCACTGATGTACATCTGTCCTCCTGGCACTGCAGCCAGCACAGCCAGCTTTGGGATTCAGGGCTCTTTTATGTGCTGAGGTGAGAAACTTTGGTCCACTCTCTGTCATGAACATGGCTGATGAGGATCAGGGAAAAATAGCATCCTTTTTCCAATTTTGTTCACCGAAAGCTTAGGCCTAGTTTCTAATACTGTGTGCAAGTAAGCCCCTATCTGGACCAGCTACATAGAAAAAACAAAGCCACCTATCACAACGAATCCAGCTCTAGAAAAGAGGAACAAACAGACATTTATCCCCTGCTTTTTTCACCTTTTTGCTTTTCCTTTCTATCTATTCCAGTTCCCCACTCCCAATAATGAAACAAACGTTTAAAGGTCTTTAACAGATGTTTTCTTATTTTACTCAGGTGGGATATTTATGATGCATTAGTCTCTTTTATGTCATTTTCTTCTGGCAGCTACATTCTGCACTTAATAGCACACCAGAGAGATCTCCCAATGAGAGCACATGGGCAACCAGTGGTTGAGAATTTGGTAGCACATTGCAGAGTCCATGGACAGAACTGGGAGGCTGCAGCCTGTTTGCAATCCCTGCATGGGGCATAATTGCATTTCTGAAACACTCAGCTGTTGGTGCTCTGCATGTTTGTTTGTGCAGCTTTAGAAGGGAAACACCAAAACCTTTGTAAATTGTTGTGAATTATGATTTTGTAGAAGTTACCCTGTGCTAGCTGACTAATGTATATATTATGTTGTGCTTGTGCTTTGTGGAAAAAAAAAGACTGGAAGCATTTAAGTACCTATTTAAATATGTGTGTATGCACTTGCTGTGTGACTGAGATTCTGAGCTTTTTCTTCAACGCAGCTAAAATTTTTAGAGTTGCATTTTACATGATGCTGGTGTAGAGGGAAGCAATGCAACAAAACCAATTTCAAATTTGTGCTAGAAAGCACAATAGGGTTCTAGTTCTGTATATGTGTACATGAATGCTGATTTGTGTCCAAGAGCACTGAACATGAGACTGGGCTTTCTGCCTGCCAGAAGGAAGCTCAGGTTTGGGTTTGTCAGGTTTTGTTCTACCTATCAGTGGCCTACTGTTCACCTGTCTGACCAAACCCCACTGAAGGGGTATAATTAAATAGATAAATATAATTATATAAATATATGGTCGATTATATCATTCACTATCAGAGTGACTAATCTGCTTCCATCCTTTGAAGGAATTAAGGTTTTTGTTTGTCTTCATGGTTTTAAGGGAGCTGCAGCATCTGAAGTGAGAGTCTGAGCCAGGAAATGTGCAACAATATATGAAACAAAAGCTTTTCTTTCCCTTGTTTTCATTCAGTGCATAATGGAGTTTTTAGAAGCTTTACTGGAAGAGTAGAATTATAGAATTACTAAAAAACAATTTAGTTTTAACATAGGAATTTCAATGGCATCAGCATTCAGTCTGTCCAGCTGCTTGTCTTTTGACATAAAGCAATTGCTGTTTATAGATGAATATACATAGCAAAAGTAGCACAATCCTTCTGCAGGAAAAGTAACTCCCTTGTCTTCTTAGAAATCCATTACTGATTTGGCAGAAGGACTTTTTACTTTTTCTAGGTTCTTTGATCCAAAGATTTATGTGACTGTAACCTTGAATGCCATTAGAACAGAGCACAGCCATCACTCTGCCATGTTTGAATCAGTTTTATGCAGAGGTCAGTTTTTAATTAGATTAGAGAAATCTGAAAGAACCTGAGCCAAATCACAGTGTATCTGAACTGCAGTATAAAAGCAAACTTAAGTTCAATACAGTTTTGTTGGTAGCACTTCATTGACTGTAAGGTACACATGAAGTGTTTGAACTTCAAGATTGAATTCAGTAGAAACTGTTCAGTAGAAAGTCCTTTGTAATCTGGGAAAGATTTTAAAATCTCACCATTTAGTTTCTCTTTTTACTCAGTGGAGTGTGAGGAATTCTGCTCACTATTGTGATCCTCTGCTTGAACACACCAAGAGACCTTTTTTTTGGTTGGTTTTTTTTTGTGCACCTTTTAGCTATAAACAGTGCCCTTTCATACTAGACCTTTGATGTATACTCAGTGAAAGATGGAGGGGAACAAGTTTGTCTTTATTAATCATGGTGAAAACAGAGAAGCTTTCCACCCCAGTGATGAGATTTGTGTAACTAAAAGACAGCAGGAGCCTTCGCACTCTGCAGCTCCCAACACTCTCCAGAGTCACTTCATACATCAGTGTCAACCTTGAACTGTTCTCTCCAGGGACAGGATAATTATCTTCACGAAGTGCAACTGGATGCTTTTGTGAAGTGTCAAAATTGAATCTCAGTTTTGAAACAATTCTTCCTGTTCTCTTGCAGCCTGCTTGATCAATAATTTGTTTCCCTCTGGACACTGTCCTTGTTTCAGGCAGCTCTTGGTGTCCCTGCTGGAGCTGTGGGGCTGGGCCAGGAGACTTCCAGAGGTTCCCTTCCAGCCTCAGCCACTGTGTGAGTGATTGAGCATCTCTGGGCTGGAAAGGGACCTCAGGTTGTGCAGTGGGTGGTTTGTAATATTCCAGCTGCACAAGAGAGGAAGGTGCAGGGGGTTTCCATCGTTAACAGAATGCTCATTAAGTGATTGCTGGGTTTTTAAGTGTGTTGATGGTGATACAGACTGGGGCAGTGAGCTGACAGCAGAGCTGCTGGGCAGATTCTGCTGCTGCCTGCTGTAGGAAATGGCCAGTTGAAGGAATAGAAATACTAAATTGACTTGGTTTGGACAGACAGGTGTCTGCTAAGGAAGGCAGGAGCCTCCCCTGAAATGGAAAATACCCTCCCTACAAATTATTACAATTTTGTAATTAAGAGGCTTTCAGGCAAAGATATGGGAGTAGGAATAACAGTTCTTTACTAGGAAAAATAAAATAAACATGCAGTAATACAAACCAACACTGCCAGAGTCAGACCATGCCCTGTCCCCCTGTGTGTCAGGGGGTGGCACAGCCCCATCCCATGGGGGCTCAGCCCTCCTGCAGTGCCAGCTGTGGCTCTGCTGGAGCAGGGATCCTGCACAAGGGGGGAGTTTTCCTCTGCAGCTCCAGGGCTGCTGGAGATGGGCCTGGGCTCCCTCTGGCCATGCAGGGCAGCAGAAGCTGCTCCTCTGGGAATGCACTGGGCAAAGGCTGCTGTGCTGTCCCAGCACCTCAGATTGTACCCAGGTAGGAATGCTTGGCTCCTCCCCTGGGCGCAGCATCTCCCCATGGGATGATGGAATTGGATCAGCCCTGCAGGGACACTCAGTGGCCATGGACAGCAGAGATCTCCTGCAGGGAGGAGTGGCTGGGGGAGAGATCAAGAAAAAACTGCCCCATGAACAGCAGAGAACTGCCCCAGCTCTGACAGATGGGAACAGAACACACAGCCCAGGCACATCCTGCATTTGCAACCTAAGACATAAATCTAAAACTGGACACATTAGCTGTTTCAACTATTCATTTATGCTCTTTATCACATGAATTCCTTTAACACTGAGGTTCATTAGTGTAGCTTTCACCTTCCTTCTGCATTTCCTGGATGATGGAGATAATGGGATTGATTCTGAAGTTATTGAAGTGTTGGTGTAAGTTAGAGGTGTGTCAAGTGGAGTTAATGATCTTGCATTCATGCAAGCAAACTGAGAATCAGTAAATTGAGTATAGGGAAAAAAGTGTGGTAGGCTGGGAGAGCAAAGTCTGAGCAGGAGGATAAATCTTGGTGGTGAGAATGTGAAATTAAAAAAATGTATCATCTGGAAGGAAGGAGCACATGAGCCAGCTCCTCTGGTTTGTTCTCACTGTTGTCAGTATCTTCCACTAAGTTCTACTGTGCACTGCAAACCACACCAGACTTAGATCTAGCATTTCCAAAATAGTATTTTAAAATATTTTTATCCTTTATATAAGGGAATTTGTAACAAGCTGGGCTTTCAAAGCTCTTGGTCTCATTATTTTTGCCCATGTTTGTTCAAAATTCCCAGTGATCTACCTTTTTATAACTGGGTATATAAATACTGAAAACACTTTTTAAAATTATGTAACATAAAAAAGATTTTAAAAAAATCAAAATAGAGCCTCAAATTATGTCTGCACATCATTTTAATGCTTGCATTAAAAGCCAACCAGAATCAAATCTTGTCAAGGATCAGTGAATGATGACCCCACTTCCTAAGGATCATTGTTATTATTTTGTGGTTTAATGCCTTGTCAGCTCTCTGTGTTAGCAGGTTTTTCATTGTCCTCTCCAAGGCACGATGCTTCCTTCATTATTTCTCCCTTCTGCTCTGCTTTTTTATACACCTGCTAAGACATTTCCCACTCTCACAATTAACAATTATCCCTCTACTAAAAAGGAGAGTAAGATGCACTCACAGTGTGCAAAATAGTATTTCAACTTGTTCTGCCAACTGGATGCATAAAAATAACTTATCTGGCTGCTTCATTGCTGAGAAAACTTGGAGCAATTTATTCTTCTTTAAACATGCTGTGCCATTTGTATGTTTGAGGTACAGTAAATCTTGCTTCATTCATCATTTTCAAATAAATGCATAAAAAGCAATAGCCAGTCTTCTGTTACTTATAACTACCCATGAAATAAATACTGTGCAAATATTTTTCCTTTGTATTTTTAAAATTTCAGTACATTAGCACATTGCAAATGTGTTAATTCTTTGTGTATCTGGAGAATGGTGGTAATTTTTTTTCAGTTACTTTGGAAAAATGCAAGTGTAGATGTTCTATTATGAAACTACATAACCACACATATACCTTACTAGCACTAAGGTTATTTCCCAGCTGAGAATTTAAACTGTTTTCTTAATGTCACCAAGGCTAGGGATGATGGCAAACAATGGACACACAGAAAATTGAATTTTGTTAAGAACTCCAGTGCATAATTTGAGACTGAGTATTGGGGGGCTGACAGCCTGGCTTTCAGTGTCATATGAGAGTGGGGACCTGTGTCTCATTCCTGAGGGGAAATTTCAGATTTGAGTTACTTCTAAGTGCTAGATAGGGTAGAAATTCCTGAGACAGAGCCGTGGTTTCGGGCCTGGTGTGATCATTCCATGGCTCTCCTGGCCTGAGTGGAATCCTGCACTTTGGAGCCAGCAGGGTTTGGTGTTGTGAGGGGATTTTGCAGCTGGGATGGACACCACTGGTGGGAGGATCCACACCCAGAGTTTGTTTGGGCAGCTCATCCTTACCAAGGAAAAACAAAGGGTTGGTTCCAACTTTCCAAAGTTGTTCATTTCTCAGTCATTACTTGGTGGACTGATCTCATCAGATTTTACAATTTCACCTGTGATATTTTGGTAGGAGCTGCCCAAGGAAAGCTCAGACATGAAGCAAATGCCATTCAATTGTGGCATCATTTTATTTGTCTTGCCCTGACTTTGGAAATGAGGTTAGAGCCATATCCATTAATAGAGATTGCACAGGAAGCACTGGGGTGAAGCTTGGCATTGTGGCTGCTTCCCACCAGGCATGATGGCATAGTAGGAAAATAAATGTCACTGAAAGAAGAACACAAAGCACTGGAATGCCCTTCCCAGGGAGGGGTAGAATCACCATCTCTGGGTGAGTTTAAAAAAGCCTGGACATGGCACTGGGTGCTACAGTCTGGTTGGGTGTGAGGGCACAGGTTGGACTCGATGATCTTAAAGGTCTCTGCCAACCTCATCATTCTGTGATTCCTAATTTCCTCCTTTCCTGTAGTAACCTCTTAGAATTTTTGTGTTGTCTGTTGTGCTATTACATTTAATACTTCAGCATGGTATATTCCTTAAAATAGTTAATGGGATGGAGGTATTAGAAATTCTTTTAATAGCAGTGCATTGTAATTATTGAAAGATTATCCAAATTACCTGCTTGGAGCACATGAAGTGTAAGGCAAATCTATTTCACAGTTTTATATTCATTTTCTAATGACCTTGTTTCCCCAGGTTTTTCCATTTAAAAAAAAGAGAAAAGTACAGATTTTCAGGCAAATTGGTTTTCACATTTGGGAATTTAATGTGGGTGAGACAGTTTCTCTTTTATAGTATTTTTACAAAATTAAGTCACTCATCATTATTTATAGAAACATACTAAATTACTTTGCCAGGTTGTGGATAAGTGTTCTGGGTAGAAATTTATAATAAAAAGAAAATATAAATAGCTCATTACTTTTGAAAAGAAAAGTTTTTATGATATTATATTAAAAGAATAATGGCTCTGTATTCCAAACAGTTTCATAAACTGTTTTACTTACTTGAAAAATATGTTATGTTTTGGGGTTTTTTTCCCCAAAAGTCTTAAAAATCCAATTGTGAGGGAGAATGACTGCAAGGTGTTAAAATAATACAATTTTTTCCTCAAAAGGATCTTGTAGTCTGCTTGCATAACCAGTGCATGAAAAAATGCGATACCAGTGGGTTGTTTTTCTTTTTAACTATTCATTATTTATGAAGTGCAGTGAAAAATAGATAGAAATTATTGTTTCAGGGGACTTCCTGTAGCTATATTATTGTCTTCAAAGGATTTACTCATTAAACAGTGGTTTAATTCCAACATGAAAAGTTCAGGCCCTTGTTGTCCAAGAGTAGATTTCAAAAAAAAAGAAGTTCCTCCATGGGTCCATATGCCTATACATATATATATTTAAGAATATTGGTTGAAAAAGTCCCATTTGTTTAATAGGAAGTTATAATATGTACCAAACATTTTTTAACTTCTCAATATTTTCCTATTTCAACTTCAGTGCTGCTTGAGTTTGCAAATGGGCATATTACCATTTGCAAGCAAGTTTTTGGAGCTACATTTCATATTCAGTCTATTGTTTTTTATTGTTTTCAGTCTGTGTTTTTCAATCTATTAAAAGGTAAAGAATAATTCCTGTCCCCAGGGAAGTGTGAGGTGTGGGAGTTCCTGCTCTGCTATCTTGAAAAGTGCTGGAAAACAATCATTGTGGCTCTGGGATTTCTCAGTAGAAGAAAAACACCATACAGAGCCTCCAATTACAAATTACCATTGTTCCACAGAAAGCACAAATTTCAACTTAGTCAAGCAGTTAAAATCTGCTACCCCATTACTGTTCTGAGTTTTCAATGATCATTTCAATAGCAAATGTTCTTTGTGCCAGCCACAATATAAACTGCAAGACAGTTGGGAGTGCAATGGCAAGAGCTTTTGCTCCATGTTTCTGCTCAAAAGGAGTTCCATGACTTGGATTTCTGACTCCCACTTGTGGCCTTAAAAGTTATTTTTTAAGTAAGCAAGAATATATTTCTTCACCACCACCATTACTATTACTACTACTACTTATCATTATTATAATAATAATTAAAATTAACAAAATATTTTAGTTTTTAATAATATAATTGTTTCAATTCTATATAATTTATAATTATAATTATAAATTATATAATTATATAATTATATAATTATATAATATTATATAATTGTAATTATATCGTTTTAATTATATATTGTTTTAATAATATAGTTGTTTTTAAATTTTAAAATAATATTATTAAATATTAACAAAATATTTTCTATTACTATTATTATTAATAATGTATTATTTTGAAGCTTTTGATTTTGTGGTGACAACTCTCAGAATGGAATCTGCACGTAAAGTTGGAAAGTCCTGTCCTAGACTGATAGAATTAGCATGAAGTCAGAAATATTCACTCTTTCAAAAATGTTGGTGCTGTGTGGCAAGAATAATTTTTCTTTTTCCAGAGCCTGGTGGCAATACTAGAAGTATAAAAGCCAGATGTTTTCCATGGCAGTTTGCTATGGTTTGTGGTACACTGGCAGCAGGTGTTTGCTGTGTGTTTTTTACCCTGGGGCAGGGTGGAATTTCCCTCTGGAGCCAGAGGGGTTTCTCTGCAGGTTGATGCAGGTTCAGGTCTCAGGTGTTCAGGTCACTCTGTCGAGGGATTTTGCTTGGTTTTGTTGGAAGGAACAAAGCAAGGTTTTCATTTTGCTCCATTCACCAAAATCTTAACAGTGTTTAATGTTTGAAGATACAATCTATGCATCAGAGTGAAAATTGTCCTGCTTACTTGAGAATTAATTAATTAATTAATCTGTTCTGATAGTGCATGTAGTCCTCAGTGTTCCAATAAATGATAGCAGGCTGATTCTATTTTGCTCATTTTTGGCTGTCAGTAATATGATCACTCACACAATGAGACCCTGAGTCAGCTGGATCTTTGAAGTGGATTTAAATAGACCTTCTCTTTATAGAGCACTCCCCAAAGAAAGCTAGAAGGCTTTTTGCATATTTTAAATGACAGGTTCTGTTCGAATTAAAACTAGAATACTTAGAGTTTTGAACAGAAGACACTCAGAGCAAATAAGTAATAAATACAAGGGTTTTATCTGTAGCTCTTCTCCTGCCTGCTGTGCCCATGAAGGCAGGAATTCCCAAGGGAAAGGCCACTCTCTCCTTTGCTGCAGGGCTTTTCCACCTCATCCCACAGCTCTTTTCAAAGGAACACTGATTGTAAAAGTCTGTCACAGCAGTTTAACTTCTGTGCTTTTGAAATCAAGACCTCTCCTGAAAATGGTGTTATATTTTCCATGTTCAAGTGAACTATTCCTAGGTCAGTGGAGGCTCACCTCCATGAGTTTCCATGTCACACAGTCCTGTTCTCAGGAGGCTAGGATTCCCCAAGCTGTCTTCATTTTAAACTTGGCATAATGATTTGTATTGAGGCCTTGGCTCTTTGTTATTATTGTCATATAGTACTGTAAACAACAAGAAATAAAATATAAATATACCTTATAAAATAGAAATATACAATATAAATTACTGTAAATAACAATAAACTGTAATATATTTAAAATAATCTGCTTTTTAACATCCTACCAGTATGACCTTTAGGCTGTGTAAGAAGTCAAAGATCTTCACTGTGTTTTGTCAGATTGTGTTTGGTGATTTGCTGTCTTCCCCCCATGAGCCATTTCTTTCCCTGGTGGATAAAATGTTCCACCATGCACAGTTTTGTATCAGGTATTTTCAGCTGCATTGGTTTCCTCTGGGGAGAACTGTGGGACTGTGAGGTGATGGTAGGGAGCTGCTGTTGTGGCTCACAGCACTGAGTGGATTATTTGAGTGCTAACAGAATGGGATCTAAATGGGGCAACAGCCAACTTTGTGTCTAATTTCACCCATCACATCCCCAGTGCGCATCACAAAGGTTAAACAGCTGTCACCTGGCAATATTCTTACTCAAAATACGGAGTTCCAAAAAATCACCTTGTTTCTTCAGAGTATTTTTGTTTGTTTTTGTCTTTGTGTCTCAGTACTACAAGCATTGGTATGGAATAAAAAGGAATAATCTAGGAATTCCTGGGGCTGCAGAATTGATTCATGGAAACCTGGTTTCCTTCTCTCTGATCATCTGTGTTCTGGGGGTGCAGTGTGATGACACCTCAGGCTGAAAATGGATTATTTGTTGCATTTCTTCACCACTCAAAAGAAACATCTGTGCTCTTGTGGAAACCGTGGCCAAAGAAAATAATTTAATTACTTTCCTGTGGTAGTAGGTTCCTCCTGCTCAGTTTTATTGCAGGGTTTTCTAAGGCCAAGGTGTAACCTGTTTGTTCCTGATTGGGAATGAAGAACTTGGGAACAAGAGTTCTTGTGAGGTTGGTGACTCCTCTGTGTGCTCAACACTGCATTTTCCCTTTGCAAGCAGGTTATTAGCCTGACTGGGCTTGTGGCTATATTTTCATTCCTGGACTCAG
Organism: Molothrus aeneus; assembly: GCF_037042795.1. Lineage (NCBI taxonomy): Eukaryota > Metazoa > Chordata > Aves > Passeriformes > Icteridae > Molothrus > Molothrus aeneus. The sequence continues at coordinate 4,071,909 of NC_089661.1, forward strand.
AATTTTCTGTACAAATCCATCACCTGCTTCATACATTTCTTAGCTTTTAACCATTTGGGTTCCTGGTGTTAATAATGACCATAACATCAATTTGTAGGCATTATTTTTATTTTTGTTGTCTCTGAACAGTGTCAATTAAATTAGCTTCTAATATATGGAAAATTTTGCTGTGTACAAGACAGTTAAGGGCAGATTTTGTCATCACAAATGTCTACAGGGGCAGGAGCATGAAGAGACAATAGTAAAATTGCATGGTAACTTCCAGCAAAGGACATCAAAGCATTGCTCAAACTTTAATGAACTAAATCGAGGTAAAATAAATGGTGAAATTAAGCAATTGTGAAACCAAACCATTTTCTAGTTGCTAGAAAGCACTGGAAAAGGAGAAGGAACAATAACATGTATTTTTTTTTACAGCTTCAGCAACACCAGCTATTCTAGTTTGTGAATTAACTTAATATTCAACATTTTGTCATGTACATTAGGTGTTATAATGCATGAAATGAATACACAGTCACATCCCAGTGGCTGCAGTTCCCAGTAATGATCGACAATACTGCCTCTAGCTAGCTAACACTTTCCCCTATGAAATATTTTCTGCATGACCACATCCCATGGCAGCAGGCAGCAATGGAATTTATGAACTAGCTGGAGCTATCAGTGCTAGTGAGGAAGCAATAGAGAAAGATGTATGTTAAAAAATTAAATACAAAACAAAACAAAACACTGTAAGAGAGGGAGAAGGTAAAAGATAAAAATCCAACCAGAAAAAAAAAAGTTGTCAATATGTCACACACACACACTTTGAACTAGCAGCTTAATGGCACTGCAGATTCATGTCTGAGTCCTATTTTTAAAATTTTCAGATTTCCTAAATATAGCTTCCAGTTGAGGCTGTTTCTTTTAGCTCTACATAACTCAAAAGAACTGACATAGAAGGAAGCTTTCAGCTTTATGCCAAGTTAGAGCCATGCTTTATGCTTTGTTTGCATGACTGGGAGTTGGGAATGTTCAGGTCTCATCAGGTCGAGTTGTTTTTTTCTGCAGCCAAGTCAGTAAGTGTAATTATCTTAGAGAAAGGGCACTCAACTGTGCACTGGCTTGGTGTGAGTTTTCTTTCCCCTCCTTTGCTTGCTGTACAGATATTTTTAAGCCTTTCTCCCCCTCAATGCTACAATACTCATGCCCCATATGAGAGAAGCAGATTACAAATAAGGTTCCTTATAAATATATAGCCACTAGGAAAAGCATAAATAATTTCTTTTCCAACGTCTCTACCTGTGTGAATTGCATTGTGTTTGAGAATGTTACTCTTGAAAGCAAAAATGTGAAATTATTCCAGTATTCTTCAGATTTCTAGAACCAAATTCAGTGGAATACACAGCAGTGAGATGAAGTCAAGACTCAACAAAATCAAGATGAAGTAGGAATATAATTCATAATATTGTGGGCAGCAACTTTAACCTGTCTTGGTCTGTTAATCTCACTCTACGGTGGGTTATACAAAGAGTGTAGACAAATAAATGCAGAAAAAGTACAGCAAAAAATATTATAGAAAATCCCAGCAATCTTGTCTGCATTTCCTGGTTTGAGTTTTGCATTCAACAAAAATAACTTAGAAACAAATATCTAAGTTAGAACACACTTCATCTGTAACATAATTGTATGGCTGCGTTCTATATGTGGCATTTTTGTGGAAAATTAGGAAAAAAGCACAGTATTTCTGGGCCAAAGTCGAGGATTGGTGTTCAGTGTCTGTCTGCAGCTGCCCTGGGTGTCCTGGAGCAGGCTGCTCCTTGTAGTCCAGCACCTTTTGGATGAGGAAGATCTCACAGCCTGTCTGGGCAAACTCTCCTGTGTTCAGAGCCCCTCACAGTACAGAAATCCGTGGATTTCAAAGGAATCAAGTGGATTTGTGGAATCCCTGGATGCCAGCATGACCCTCAGCCCCTCCTCCCAGCCTTGCTGAGGGTGCTCTGTGCCCCTGCCCCAGGCTGCACCAGCAGGAACCGATTCACCAGTGCTCCCCACGTCCAGGAACGGCTGGGCTGCTTGTGCCTTACTACATTGCCCATCATTTTGCTTTGTAGGCACTTCCTTGCTCCTTTTTACATGGAGATGCTGGAGGAGACTCCATGCAAGCCTTTTCAGTTGATTTTGTGTTCCCTTTGCTCCTCATCCCCTGCACTGGGGGGTGCTGGTACCTCTCCCACTGCCCTTTTTAGTTTAAAGTCTTTTTTTGCTGGTCAAGCAGCCTGGCCCCTCAAGCTCCCCCTCTTTGAGAGTTTCTTTCTTGAGATTGCCCTGGCACCATCCTTAGTGCCCACTAAGAGAGAAATTCAGGTGCAGCAATCACAGCAGGCTGGGGTGGGGTAATTGTTGGCACCTGGCAGCCCAGGTGTTGTGCATTAAAGCAGATTGGGAAGTGATTGTGCCCTCTGCACTATAAAACCCCTCAGAACTGTAAAAACGGGAAACTGCTGGGGCAGAGGGTCCCTCAGGATGGTCGGGGATGCAGCCCAGCCTGCGAGAACGCCCCAAAGGAGCAGGGATTGCTCAGCTTGGAGAGCAAAGAGCAGCCCCTGGGGACCTGTAGGAGATGGGGAGGACACAGCCTGGCTCTCCACAGAAGCATTGTGGCAAGAGGATGAGAAATGCAATCAAAATGAGGTAGGTTCAAACTGGAAAAGTTTTTTTCCTGGGAATATTTAAGCTTTAGAGGTTGCTTGGAGAGGCAGCTGTGTGATCTCCCCTCTTGGAAGTTGGCAAAGAGCATTTGCATCAGTCCCAGGGGTGTGATCTCACAGATGACTGTGCTGCAAGCAGGAGTTTGTGCTTGGAGTCCCTCGAGGCCCCTTCCAGCCTGACTGTGTGGGGCTGCAATTCTGGAGACCAAAATGTAACCAGTGGCTGAGAATTCTTTGTGCAGGGTACACTGAAATACCTTCTTGGAAACATCCCTAAACATCCTTCTTGGACATGATTTCACTTAATAAATGTAGTGGAGTTTTCACTGGAGTTAAACCTTCACTCTGATACCTCAGGGGAGTTTCTTACCCATCTGCATGTGGCTGCAATTTTTTTTGTCTTTTGAATTTTTTGATGGGAAGCTCAAGGGTCCCAACATAGGGCTGAGTAAGTGCTTAGAGCAGCTGGGGTGATTGAGGCACCCAGCTGGAGGTGTCCGGTTCCCTTTCAAATCCACCTGGTTCAATCTCTCTGATTGCTCTTGTACTTGTGATTTGGTTTATTTGAGCTCTGCTGCAAGCCTGGAATTGGGGAGTCAGAGGAATGTGCATAAAGAATTGCTAGGCTGGAGTGGAGGTGCCATTTGTTGTAAATATAAAGGCAGACACTGAGTTCCAAATTATAGCCCTTTGCTCAATGCCAGAGCTTCCCATGCTTATCCTTTTCCCATTGCTTTTGTAGAAAATGTGTAAAAGTAGCAGAGTTCAATGAAAACATGTATTGGAATAACTAAATCTAAATAAGTTTCTAAAAGAACTCAGAATAGCAGGAAAGGAGTAAAAATAAGTCTTGATTGATGTTCTGGCCCATTATATTAAGATGTGTGCCTTAGCTTTGGCTAAGTCAGCCAAGTCTTAGAAAAGAAATTTCAAGTGGGTCAGGTTGTTGCTAAGTTATGTGAATTGGAGCTAACTTTGGCTTGTCTCAACTTAATGTGCTTGATCCAAACAGAGATAATTAGAAAAGATTATTCTGCGGTTTCATAATATCATTTAATCTCACATCTATACTTGTCATATAAATACAATGCCTGTCTTATTTTTATTCAAATAGCAATCCATCAAAATTGCCTTCTGACAGGATTTTGACTACTACTTATAGTAATAACTAATAGTTCTTTTTTACTATTTCCCAGGGGGGAAGTAGTATGTATGTGTGTGGAGGAGGAGAGATAGAAATACTGAAAATAATTTTCATTTTTACCTTTAAAATGAATCAGGGATTTTAGTTGCCTGTGAATTTTCATATAAGGCAGCAATCTGCAGAAGCCATTCTGGTTTGCTTTTATTCTGTTTGTGTTTCATTAAAAGTAGGTATAGGGGCACTTTCAAAAATAAAGCTGAATCTTTAATTACTACTTGCAATAAATCATTTTTTAAAAGATGAAATTATTGATACACAGTGCACTCAAAGGGCTTTTAATATATTTGTTCGCTAGTGATAATAGTTTTAAAAAAAAGTTGAAAAGACTGATTGCAAAACTAACAATAAATCAATCAAATGGGTCTGGTAATAAATCTCATATCCACGGTGTGTGATGCTTGGTTTATGACATCTTAAGATCTCAAAAGCTGATTTATTTTTCCAGTAATCAGTGTTCTGATCCATTAGTTTTTATAAGGTAGAGAGATGTCACTGGTTTTTTCATGAATCATTTGTATTTTAAAATTGCACATCTGTCAATCAAGACAGAACCAAGGACTTTTTAAAACTTTGTACCTTCACTGTAGCTTTATTTCTGTGCAGTGCTGGTCGTGTATATTATTATTCAGTGAAATTTTTCATTGCACTTCATAGTTTGTGATTTTTTGACTAATGTGTAACCTAAGAAAGTTTTCATTCCACTTTGATAATTGTCTCACCACTCTCTATATTGATACCCCAGCACATCCAAGCTCAGAGTATGAATGTTGATTATTACAAATATCTGAGAACTTCATACAGAATATGAAGTTCATGTTCTGTATGAAGTTCTCAGATATTTGTAGTAATCAACGTTGTATCTGACTGTTAAAACAACAACTTTGAAATCAAAAGGAGTTTTTTCATTGAACTTGGTGTGCTTTCATCTGTTGCTTCTCTGCTCAAAATTATTGATAACTTGCTGAATTCAGGTACAGAAAGAAACCCCAACAAAACAAGGAGATTTATAGAAAATAGTCAAAACCAAAGCATTTGAGTGTAGCTTGAAGCTCTACCTGCCCAGTTTGGGGAGAAAGAGTTAAAATGTGCAGTTATGGCTTTGTACTTTAATCAGTACAAAAATGCTAAGCTGGGTTTTATTCTCCTTTTGTGGGACAGTAAATGCTAACACTGAGAGCTTCACCTACAATGGCCTCATTTTTTTGGCATCAGAACGTTAATTCTGGGTATCTTGTGTGATATTACAGCTTTTGTCACCTGAGTGTCAGGTGGCCTCTGTTAAAGCAGAGTTCAATGAAAACATTTAGTAGAATAATTAAATCAAAATAAGTTTCTAAGAGAACTCAGAAATGGCAGTAAAGGAGTAAAAGTAAGTCTTGATTAAATAAATGCCTCTCAGCCAGGGAAAGGTTGGGGGATGATGGCACCACTCCACAGGGCCCTGGGGAGGGAATGAGGTGTCTGGGAAGTTGTGCTGTGCTCTGGACACTGTGGTATTTTTGGGGTCCCTAGGATGAAGGAGGAATTGAGAATCTGACTCCACGTTCTTAGAAGGCTAATTTATTATTTTATGATGTTATATTGTATGAAAGAATGCTAGAGCAAAACTATTCTAAAGAATAGAGAAAGGATACATCAGAAGGCTTAACAGGATACTAATGAAAAACTGATGACTGACACAGCTGATGGTGATTGGTCATCAAGTAAAAACAATTCACATGTTGGATAAACAATCTCCAAAGCAGCAGAACACAGGAGAAGCAAATCAGAGAATATTGTTTTATTTCTCTCTGAGGCCTCTCAGCTTCCCAGGAGAAAATTCCTGGGCAAAGGGATTTTTCAGAAAATGTGCCAGTGACAGGACACAGTGTGTCTCATGAGTTACAGTCCAAGTGACTGAACCAAATCCATCCTCAAGCCACTGCCTGACTGCAGGAGAGCAGGAGGCTGAAAATGTGGGAGCTGTGTGCTGGAAGCCTCACTGATGAGAAATTGGTCCCTGGATAAAAGCATTATTCTAGGAGTGCAGATGTAAACAGATGTGTGACTTTTTTTATTTTTTATTTTAATTCACTCAAAACGCGGGGATAAAGGAACCTCAGATCTCTCAGATTATGGCAATTCCAACAGATAATTACCTGGTATTAACTGTCACTCATGCCATTCTTGTATTTTCTGCTGCACTCTGGTGTGTTTGGGCATCTCTGCTGCTCACACGCCTTGGTCTGTGAAACACAGCTGTGGAGCCTTCTTGGCCTGCCAAGTTCCCCAGTCTGGGGCTTTAGTGGTACCTGGCAGGAGATTTTCATGTCTTCTTATTTCCTTAATTCTGGCTATAACCTGTGGAGTATTCTGTGCTTCTACATTTGGCCTCTTTTTGATGTATTTAATTGTGTTTGGGTATTTTATAAACAGGGACAGGCTTGAAGCACTTCTCTGCTGGTTTGATGCTGAGAGTGTGCACTGTCAGGAAGGACTCTGCTTTATCAGACAGATTCTTGTTAATCAGAAGTTTATAAGCTGCAATTCCATCCATATTTTAAAAAGCACTTATTGCCTTGCTTTCAGTTTGGCAACAGGCTTGATATCAAAATGAAACGAGCAGAAAAAAACAAAAAAATAAATTAGTGATTGGGTTCATATGAGTGAAATGTGATTCTGATTTCTTACTGTTGTGTCCAAATTCACTTGGGTGTTTGCTTTTTGGGCTTTGCATTTTAATGATTTGCTCCTGACACAGTGGAAAGGAGCCAGTAAAGGTTCAGGTGGGAGGGTTTACTTTTGGCAGGATTAAAACCAAAAAGAGTGGAAAAGGGTAAAGTTAACTTAACGTGGAAAGCTACAAAAGCAGTGCCACAGCATTTTTTCCAGTAAGCTTGGCACTCTTTGCTGAGTTTTGCACTATACAGCCATTAGCAGGCTGGTCAATGCATTGCTTTATGAGGCAATTATTTCAGCATACTCTATTCAAAATACACATTAGAACTTAACCTTCTGAATCCTGAAGTAGCATTTTTATCACCCAACATTAGAAAAGAGTTGGAGTCAGCAATTTCCCTTTTCTTTTTATGATCTGGTATCATTAATAAAGCATTGAGCTGGTAGCTCCTTACAATTCTCCAGGATAATTTGTGACACCAAAGGTGCTGCTGTGATACAGTTGTCTGTTGACTTATTCAGTAGCAGGGGAAACATAGAAATTGTGTAAAAATAAAAATGAGGAAGGGAGGGGAGCAAGAGCTCTTAAAACAAATGTACAACTGGTACACAGCATATTAGGCCTGCTGCTGCTGGATATGCACAAGTAGAAATGGGAAGTTAATATGGAATTTCTAATTAGGGTCACATACTAATGAACTCCCTCTTCATGTTAGTTTTATGCCGCTTCAGAAATTTTTTATCATATGCTTAAAAATTTATAGCTGGAAACATTAATGAAAATGAGGCGTGAATTGGAAATTGTGCTATTATGGAGATGAGTATGGCCATGGCCAGGCTGATTTCTAAGGAGGGATCCTTTTATTGCCATTTTTTTGAGGAATGAGAAATGATACAAGTAGAATTAATGACTAGACATATTCTTTGCCCTGGCTTGGCTGGCGTTATTATATTTAAAGTTATAAAAGCTGGATTTAATAAAATTTTGAGTTAATTATAAGGGGAATTTTTATCATAATTGGTAGTCTTCTGTAAGAAATAAAATTATAAATCAGCAGAAGGGCAAAATTAATACAGTGAGGTGGTTATGCTTCCATACACTCATACATGTGTGTGTATTAAATATACATTTTTTAAATATTAAATATATTTATAGGTACAGACACGCTCATACACATATAGGTACAGTGAACATTTTTATGTGACTTTGTTGCTAAAGGCCATCTCCTTTCCTTGCTGCTTGACAGCACAATTGCTCTTAAGTTCTGTGGATGAATGTTTGGGTATAAATTTTCCAGAAGTGGCATTTTTGTCTCTGGTATCTTGTAAAAATCAATTGAGCTCGCTATTTAAAATGTCAAACCTCCAAAAACTACCTGTTGTATTGTTTCCTTCAGTCCCACTAAAATTATCATGCAATCTTGTATAAAATATATTGAAAACATCTGGTAGTCTGTCTCACTGGAATTGCCTTTGGAAATAGTCTAGTAACTTTTGACAGCTTGGCTTTACAAGGATATTGATTTCACCGGGGCTTTATCATGGAAAACTGATGAATGGTCAAAAGCTGAAAGTGATATAAAACCTGGTTTATAGTTTTTATATGAATCCATGTAATAAAATAAAGTAGGTTTATAAAACATAGTAAGGTATGCCCTTGTGAAAACATTAGAGTTAAAAAAGAATTTTGCAGCATTTTTGGGCTGTGGGTTACTTGGGCTGGGAACACCAGAAACATTTGCAGGCTTGTAAGGGATGGACAAAGGAAGTAATGTCCTTCTTGCAAACAATGCCATATGTTGCTAATAGTTATGTGATGCTTGGGAGAAGAGAAGCTTGCATAGAATATTGCTTTTGGATTTTAAACATTTCCTTTTGAAATAGTCTATTAATACTGAACAGGAAGCAATGTGGGAAAAATATTGTTTCCACAATCCAATAACAAGGAGAAATAGGCAGCAGAAACACGACTATAACTGATGGGGCATGGGAAACAGGAACTGCAATCTGGGCAAGAAATACCTTTTTTGTACGCCTGAGGAACTGAACAGGAAGGGTTAGAAACAACACTGGCCATCTGTATTGCACTGGCTGCAACCAAAGAAAGTAAGGAAAATATAGGAAACTAAATTGATTTCTTTCTGGAGGAAGTAATTACTTCACTGGTCAGTTAATACAAACACAGTGAGAAGGTGTTGAAGTAGAAACGTGTGTAAAAAGTGTGTAAGCCCTGCAGAACAGTGCATTCTGTGTGTACAGAGTGCCCTGGGGGCTGCAGGTACACGTTCATCCCCAGTCCTGCAAGGAGGGGCAGAGAGGGGTCTGAGATCTGCCTGCATCTCAGAAAGAGAGGTGTGAAAAGAAGTGGTTTAATAAATTGACTGGTTTAATAAGAAAACAAACAAAAAAAAAGGAATAGCAATAGAGAGTAAATCTAGCATCATCCTTTCAGGAGGAGGGGACCCTGCTCTGGTGTAGGATTGGCTGGATGCAGGAGGGGAGAGCCCAAGGTGTTGCACACACCGTGGCTGTGGAGGGAGTTTGCTTCTCTTTTTAGTCACCTTCTTTTGCATGGTTTTCTGCCCAAACCCAGCTGCCTGTAGGGTGTTTGCTGCGCTGCAGGGGAGAGGCAGGGCCAGGCTCCTGGGGAGAGCTGCTGGTGCCAGGGCTGGACCAGGCTGTCCTGCAGCTCAGGGGCTGCCCAGCACAGCCCAGGCTGCTCAGGGAACACTTCCCTGGCTCACCAACGCTTGGTGTGCAGGCATCACTGAGCTGGGATCAGAAAACTCTCCTGCAGAGCTGGGTGAGTGCAGGGAAATGAGAGCAATCACCAGGCTGCCTCTGAGAATTCAGCTGGTGCTGGCCAATTGGCAGTGCTGCAGAAGAGATGTCCTGCCCCTTCAGGTATGTCACCAGTGCAAACTGTTATAGAGAAAAAAAAAGGGAAAATCAAGATTTGCATATTCTGGATTAGTGGAAACTGAATTAAAACTGACACTGTGGATTTAAGTAAAAAAAAATAAACCCTTTTGCACAGTTCTTTAAATGATCTTTCATAGTACAAAAAAGCTATGTCAACTTCAGCTAGGATACCTTGAGGAAAGGGAAGGTTGTCCCAGAGATCCGTGTCCAGCCTTGGCTGCTATGCTTGAGAAATGTTGGCCCAGTGGAGAGAATTCAGAGCAGCACAGTGAGGGTGAACAGAGCCTATCCTGAGGAAAAAGTGAACCCGACATTGTCTCCTTGCATTCCCCAATCACTCAGTGATTTTCTCACCTTTCCCATGTCTCATGTCTTTGAGCAGAGCAATTTCCTGTTCTGTGCTCCTTTTTGTGAGAACTTTGGGTTGGACTGGATGGTCTTGAAGGTCTCTTCCAAGCTAGTCATTCTGTGAATTTTAGTTGGCCCTGGTGCTTCTGAGGTTCTAATTTTCATTAAAGAAGGTGCAGCCAGGAGGGCCTTGTTGAAGGTTGCCAATGGAACTCAAGTCTCCAGAGTCTGAATAGTGGAGTTATCACTAAACCTTTCTTCTTCCATAAGAATATAAGAGAAGACACAAACTGTAAATGGTGGGGGGGAGAAGGAGGTTTCCTTACTCCAAGTTAAAGGTCAGTCTTCATTCTCAGGTAGAATTGTTCCACAGGTACAATTGCAGATGGAAAAAGGAACAGGACGTGGATTCCCTTGCAAACTCCCCTTTCCTTCTGTTGCTGTTTTTCACTCTGAGCACCCACATGGGTACAGCCATGGTTTATTAGATCAGGAAAGGCAATTGAAGCTGGCCAGTGAATGTAGGGTTGGTTTGAGCTGTTGGTGTGAGCTCCAGTGCCCGGGTGTGGTGTGTGCACTGTGCAGCTCCATGGCAAGGGTGCTGATCCCAGCCCTCATTCCCTTTGCACTGCAAGGAAGTTTCTGGGATTGTGGCAGTCGTTTGCAGAAGCTCTGCATGCCCCCTTTCTTGGGAAGCCTAGCAGTGCTTTGACAGTGCTTTAACAGCACCCAGTTCTTTGGGTTTGGGAGTGTAAATCTTGCACTTGGTCTCAGGAGCAGGCAGAGCATTGCTGTCATTGTCTTGGACTTTGTAACTTTGTGGACAGGTTACCTTTACCTGGCAAGGAATTCCGGCAATTGGCTTTCTTCCTCTTAAAAGCCTTGGTTGTGATGGTAAAAAAAAAATAAACCTGCAAGGGTCAAAATATTTGAGATTTGATAGAGAAGTAAAATTAAGTGTTGGGATTTGTAGAAAAGTAACATGTCTAAGAAGTTTGTCCTGTGGCTTTATTTGTTAGAAACCAAAAGTATTGGGTGCTTGCCAACCAGAAGAAAAATGTGTATCCTGAAAGACAGTGAAAGAGAAATGTTAATAGAGTCAAGGCTGGTGTGTAAGACAGTTGAAAATAATGAAATCCTGAAAGGGTATTGCAACTTGATTTTTGAGAAGATGGTTAGAAAAGAAAAAAAATTTCTATTCAGTTTTTATTAATCATTTCATATTAATTTTAACTAGAAATCTCATAATTCAATAGGCCAAACATATTTTATGCAGCAAACTTGATCCTGACTTAGGAAGTACAGTAGCTGTATAACTTTTAACCACATTTTTAAAAAAAAAAAAAAAAAGATGCTGTCTGATATGTCTCATGAATGGTGTTTTATCTTGCATTCAGCTTTTGGGTGAATGTTTGTTCTCAGTATTTTAGAGCTGGGGTTATTGGAACTCAGAAGGATGGGATAGCTGGGGTGAACATGGTGAGCTGTGCTGGGCTGGAGTTTGTAATTGCCAGGGGGAAGCATCCCCTGACTCCTCTCTGCCCAGAGGGACTGGGGAGGAGAGATCACAGTGTGGGTGCCAGGGGAAGGAATGCCAATTTACCCTCCAAAAATGAGCTAACAGAATTGACACAGGGCATTCTCATTCTGAACTGTGAGAATTGCCCTTCTTTTAATTAATGCTGCTACAGTATTGCTGGCATTAACCGATGTTTCAAAAATACTTTTGTAATTGAACTTGATTTTTTACGTTGCTTCTGCTTTCTATGCTCCATGAAGACATTTTGCCTCATCATTTCAACAGAAAACCACTCTAGGAACCTCAGCCACTTAGAAATGCTGCAATGAAAAGCTGAAGGAAGTTGATGTGAGAATGTTACAGCATTACTTGATGAGGTATCTTAATAAGATTGCTACTAGCAAGCTTCCTCTTAATGGCTTTTACAAACTCTGGTTTATTATATCAAACTGCTGCTATACAAGTAAGGAATTAAAGAGAATGAATTAGACATAAAGGGGGAAAGAAAAAAACTTACACAACTTATGGTCTATCTGAGGTTTATTTTGCATGTTTTAATTTTGTTAGGATAAATAATTGCAAAAATTTTAATTGTATATGTTTGTAGCATAAAATTATAATGAAAAAATTGGAGTGTAACTTTAAAACAGTCATCAGCTGTAAATGCAGTCATTAGTCAACCCATCTCACTGCATAACTGGTGCTAGTTTGTGGGATTTTCTGAGTTCCCAGATGGAGGAGGAATGAGGAATCTGACTCCCTGTTCTTAGAAGGCTAATTTATTATTTTATGATTCTATATTATATTAAAGAATAATATACTAAAACTGTACTAAAGAATAGAGAAAGGATACAGACAGAAGGCTACAAAGAATGATAATAAAAACTTGTGACTCTCTCCTCAGAGTCCAGCACAGCCTGATTGTGATTGGTCATTAAGTTAAAACAATTCATATTAAACCAATCAAACAATTACCATTTGGTAAACAATGTCCAAACCACATTCCAAAGCAGCAAAACACAGGAGAAGCAATCAGATAAATATTGCTTCCATTTTTCTCTGAGGCTTCTCAGCTCAGGGAAGCAATCCTGGTGAAAGGATTTTTCAGAAAATGTGATGGTGACATTAGCTGCCATTTTGTAAACCGCAATATTGTGCTGCAGCTCTGATGTTCTGTGAGGCAGAAAGGAGCTGGCAGTGCAGCCTGCCCAGGTGGGGCTGTGCTCTGGGAGCATCACAGCACATCAAGGTGTGCATTTGCTGGGCTCCAAGCCCATGGGTCTGGCTCTTACCAAGATGAATGGCCCAGCCCCTGCTCACTTTGTTGAGTTTTATAGAGACACAGAGATGCTGCAGTTCTGATTGTGCAGCTCGAGTCAGCAGGGCTGGGCACAAGTACAAACACCCTGAGATATCCTGGTGCTCTCTTGTTGTGCAAGTTAATTTTTTCTGTTATCCTCTTAGCATTTGGCAGGTCTGTAGGATGGAGAAATTGCCTTTTTCTCCAAGTGTGAGTGTTAGGATGGAGAGAAGATTTCTCCAAAATCTCAGCCTTGCAAGCAAATTAATTGGTGTCATGTTTTCAGCTATGGAGAAGGGAGCCTAAACCATTTCAGAATTTAGGAATGGGAAATAAGAAGGGAAAAGGTTGGACTTGATGAGCTCAGAGGTCTTTTCCAACCTAGCTAATTCTGGGAAAAGAGAAAAAGTGTGAGTGTTAGGATGGAGAGAAGAGATCAGTGATGAACTGTGGAATCTTGCATGGTATTCTAGATGTTAACAAGGGGATACCAGGCTGTGCTTTGGCTATCCTATAACCTTTCACCATCACTTCAGTGATGCCACTGATATCACTGATCAAGTGTTAGATCACTTTCTAAAGGCCGGACTGGGGAGGAGTGGGGAGCTCTAAGGTAGCATCAGCATCACCTCACACAGTCATGGTTATGCACTCCACAGACCCTAAACTGCATTTTTTCCCCTAAGTCATGTGGTTATAAAATAGCAAAGGTATTTAGTGAGTTGAGCTGCTTGGAGTAGTTATGATTTCCATTTTCTGAAAACCAGTGGGTTAAAATGCCTTTCTTTTTTTTTTTTTTAATGAAAATTATTTGAAATCAAAATGATTTCTAACCTGGACTGGTCATTTATTGTTGTACCCTTTTTTTTTAGCACCTAACACATACATGAGAACATGGATTAATGCATATATAGCAGTCAGATAAGAATAAACAGAAAAAATGCTGAAACAGAGCAGTTTGTTGGCTGAACAAATGTTGTGCTTGAGTGGAACATACAAAGGACATTTGAAGTATATGCTGGCCTATCTCACTCCAAGCCTAAAGACACCACATACTGAGTTCCTGGTTCTTTTATAATTCAAAGTCAAGCTACTGTAGTGCACCAATAGATTTTTTAGGCTCGTATTAAATAATGAATTTTCACAGTACATGCCATAAACTGAATTGGCAGGTTTTGTGAGTGATTGGACTGTAAATCTGAAATGAGACTCACTTTGTCACAGTTTCACTTCTTCCCACCAACTGTTCAGATGCCTCAGGTGCCAGAAAGGATTAGAAAACCCTGGGAGAAGGGATGGCAGTTCTGCTGAGGATGGGGAAAATGCAACACTATTTTTTCTGCTTTTAACTGAACATGGTGAGCACAGTGTGAAGCTTTACATTTTAGTCTTAGCCTGGGCCATAAGATGATTCTATTACAATGCATCACTTACCTTTATGTTTATAATCAGGGCTAATGCCATAAAGTTACATCCCCCAGGTGTTTAACCCTGTTTTTTGAGATTGCTTTCTTTTACACCTTGAGATATGAAACATAACCAAGTAGTACACAGTGACAGAAAAGAATTTAAGGTGACAGTATAACTTTAAAATTACTTTTTTTTGACTCTGATACTAGCAGAATTTTACAATAATACAGTCATGTTTTAAAAAACCCCTCCCTTTGCTAGCCATAAAATAAGTTGATGTTCCCAAAGGCATTGCAGGGAGTGCTGTCATTAAGTGGAAGTGCCCAGCAGGAGGGAGCTGACAGTGGCTCTTTGAACCACCTGATCCTGGGATGTGGTGGGGTTGCTGTGCTGTGGTTAATGACAGGAGCTCCCACTGCCTTTATTAGGGCTCCATTTCACCCTCAAAACTCAAGTTTTCTTAGCAAGGTTTTGTTTTGCTGAAAGAACTCAGAGCAAAGCAGCCTTTGTCATAAACTGGACATCAGCTCCAGGCAGAGATTGCCTGTGCAGGTCATTCCCTGTGCATTGTTCCATTTTGAACAGGAGGAGTTTTGCTGGGAGGTGGTGCATGAGCTGTCAACTCTTTCATCTGGGTGTCCTGAACAGCGCTGACAAAATGCCTGAGACCTAGAGAGCAACATTGCACCCTTACAAGGTTTAGATTTGGCATTAAAATAATGCAAAATCAAGCCAGGAGAGTCAGACTCCTTTTCACCACAGGCTCCTGGTTCCAGCCCTGCCCATACAGACTGAGCTTTTCCTGGTGCTTTTGGGGTGTCCAGTGAACCAGGCCCTGGCTGACAACCTCTGGCCATGTATTGGGGTCAAATGGATTTTTGTGTCTGAGAGCTGGAGCAGAGATGGCAGCCAAGGAAAATCAGGGCAGCAAAATGTACCAGTGTGTCTGCAAAGCTGGGTCACTGCTGCTTTGGCTTGGAGAACCCTTTCCCTCACTAATAAATCTGGTGCATGCTGTGTGTGCTTGTACACTTCCAGAGTTTTTCATATCTCTTAAAAGCACTGGATAATATTTGTTGTGTTTGATTTATTGTTACCTCTCTGCAAGTTAGAAGTTACTCAGCAGCTCAGGAAGGAGGCATGGAAAAAAAAAAAAAGAAAAATTTTTTTTATATATAAAGATATTTGTCTTGAGAGAAAAAGTGGGATGTATGATTCATTCTATGCATGTTTTGCACATATTTCTATTTATTTTGTGTTCTAAAATAACACTGCATGAAACATCATTCTGAGCGAGGTGATCTTACTCTCTTTTGTGAGAACCATTAGAAATTACCCCAGAATGCTGTCATCCTCCTTGGCTAATTACCAGACAAAGCACTGATTAAGATTAAACTCAAACAAATAGATTTTGCATTGTCTGAGGTACATAGATCAAAAGTTAAAGCAGAGTTCTTTTGAACAAAGAACTAATAATGATTAAGAGCTAGCTTTTTGCTCTTGTACCTTTCAATTGACTGTGGGCCTGCCTGGCTTGATGGATTAAAATCAGTAATTTAGAAGCTGACAAAACAATACATTACAGAAAGGATAAGAGTCAACAAAAATGATACAAATGATCCTGAGTGTAACATTTAAAGCTTTTAGAGTGTGACACCTTTGTACTTTTCTCCCCATTTTCTCCAAAATCTCAGCCTTGCAAGCAAATTAATTGGTGTCATGTTTTCAGCTATGGAGAAGGGAGCCTAAACCATTTCAGAATTTAAGAATGGGAAATAAGAAGGGAAAAGGTTGGACTTGCTGATCTCAGAGGTCTTTTCCAACCTAGCTAATTCTGTGAAAAGAGAAAAAGTGTGAGTGTTAGGATGGAGAGAAGAGATCAGTGATGAACTGTGGAATCTTGCATGGTATTCTAGATGTTAACAAGGGGATACCAGGCTGTGCTTTGGCTATCCTATAACCTTTCACCATCACTTCAGTGATGCCACTGATATCACTGATCGAGTGTTATATCACTTTCTAAAGGCATAAGGGGGTTAATATTCAGTTTGCAGAGGTGCCATCCTGCTGCTTCTGTTCATGGAAGAGGTGGAGACACTGTCTGAGGGGATAGAAGGGGGACAATAAGAAAGGTGCCTGAAATGGTCTGAACCACCAAAAAGGTGCCTGAAATGGTCTGAACAATAATTTCACCAAGTTGCTCTGGCAGCAGCAATCTGAAAGGTCATGAGTAGAGCCAAGATGGAAAAAAAAAAAGGTTAATTGTAAAGTGATGTGATGAAAGGAGAATTTAAGTTCTCCAGATGGATAACAAGTGCTAGATCTTAGAAATGCTGCACAGAAAAAAATCTGCAAGATTTCCCATGAGCTCAAAATTATGAATTTATGGGAAGCTGGAAAAGGAGGGCCTGGAAGCTGGTGGGAAATAGGAGAAAGAAAGTTCTGCTTAACATTGAAGCCTTGTTAGATATCCATGAGGAGATTTGACAAAGACAAGATTTAATTTCAAATGTCTACATTAGAGAGCTGACCCCATGAGTCATATGAAAATGTCTTAGGAGGTGATAAATGGCCAAAAATAAGATGTGTGGGGAAAAGAGTGGGAAAGCAAGGACAGGCATCTCTTAGAGCCCCTGGAAAAAGCTGATGGCAGACAAGGAGCTGACAGAGATAATGGGAGAGGGCAATTACAGCAGGAATTATTATCATCTGGCTGGCTGAGGGCACAGAAAGTGGGGTAGAGATTGGGTGAGCATGAAGAACTGGCTTTTAGCTTGGCTTACAAACATTCATTAGAGGGCTCTGTCAGCCACGTTTCCTTAACGGATGGATTGCTTGGGAGGAGCTGGGAGCTGCCACAGGGAAACTCCTGTGTGTGATTGTGGGCTCTGCATCCTGCAGGTTGAAAGAGGTGGTTTTACACAGAAGTGCCTGAGAACTGTAGGGGCAGAGTGGTTATGGAAGGGTGGGAAGGAAACTGGTGTCAGAAGGGGAAGAGAAGATAATCTTACATGAAACAGCAGAGGCCTAAAGGATTCTGAGGATGGAAAGGGCTTTCCTGAAATAAAAAAAGGGAGTGAGTGTGGTGGTGTTCACAGGGGGCTTAGGATGAGGGAAGAGATGAGGATCTGACTCCATGTTTCAGAAGGCTGATTTATTATTTTATGATATATATTACATTAAAACTATACTAAAAGAATAGAAGAAAGGGTTTAATCAGAAAGTTGGTTAAGAATAGAAAAAGAATGATAACAAAGGCTTGTGTCTTGGACAGAGTCTGAGCCAGCTCACTGTGACTGGCCATTAATTAGAAACAACCACATGAGCCCAATCCCAGATGCACCTGTTGCATTCCACAGCAGCAGATAACCATTGGGTACATTTTGTTCCTGAGGCCTCTCAGCTTCTCAGGAGGAAAAATCCTAAGGAAAGGATTTTCAGAAAATGTTTCTGTGACAAGTGGGGATCATTTAAGCAGAGCACCAACCCTTTCAAAGCCTGGCTGGTGTCCCTGGGAGCTGCTAAGACTCAGCAGTTCAGAATGAAGGCTGTGTGTCTGTCCTGCTGCTGCCCTAGGCCAAGGGGTGAGCATTCCTACTTGCTCTTTGTGGGAAAAAACCCACGATTTCTACAAACAAAATAAGTCTGAATGGTTTTTGCAAAAAGATATGAAATGGGCACTATGTTCTCCACTTTTATAATGAAATGCAATGTTAGAATAAAAATAAATAGTAGCACAAGACTTCTTCTCTTTAGGAGTCTGAAATGGAACTTTCTTAACTTCATACTTCCTTGTTTTAAGGAGAAAATCATTTATTTTCCTACTGAGGTATTCTAGTGCAGTGGTTTTTTATATAATGCTAATCTTGTTCTTCTAGTTTTCCTTAATTTGCTTTTAATAATACTTATAAAATAGAATAATCTGTAGGTGCTACCAAGTCTGAGCCTTCAGGCTATTGCAATCACACAGTTAGAATGTAATTATTGTAAAGAGCCAAGTTGTTGTTATACCTGATTATAGCTGGAAAAGAAGGTAATTGAAATGAGATAAAATAAAGAGTTTGCAGAAAACTCTTGCATTTCTCCATATTTTTGCTACTTTTACCATGTGTCACTTCAGTGTTTTGTGACTTTTTTTTATTATTTACTTATTTTTCTAACTAATAAATTTCCTCACCACCTTACTTAGTTTGAGACAAAATTGCTTTTCTTGCATCTGTGCTGCTCTACTGGAATAGTTATGAATAATAATGACTTAAAGTTGATAATGGCTGAAACTTGATGTTCTAGGACTTATTTTTGCCTTTTAACGTAGTTTTAAGGCCATTTTTAGGGGATAAGAGTTCTTGTTATGAAAAATGCTCACACCAGAGGTAACATATTAAAATAAAATAAATGGTAAACTGAAATAGTCCTAAGGGAGATGTCTTTGAATCCATGTTTGGGTTAGTTCCTTTTGCTTGTCTGTTGGATCTATTTTTAGTTTGAAACACCTTAACAAGCATCTCACAGATGCCACATGCAGGTTTTGCAACAGGATGTTGCAAATTCTAGATCTGTACTTGTGTCCAAGGAAAGACTCGAGAATGTAATGGAGAATAAATCCATCAGGAAATTGTAAATAAACACAGAAATATCCCAAGAAGTTTCAAATCCACAAAGTGCTGAGTGGGAGAGCACTCAGGGAAATGCTCATTCCTCCTCTGCCCTCCTACAATTGAGGGAATCTAAAATTAGGGGAGTTCAGAGGGTGGAAATGTGAAAGCAGACGTTTCCTTCAAGTGGAGGAGTTATCTCAGGCTGTTCTCCTGTAATTATGAAATGGCTACCTGGGGAAAAAACAAAAAACCCAAAAAACTGATGGAATGAAGCTGTTGTCCTCAAAGTAATATTAAAAAAAACTCCCTCAGACTAATTATTTTTGATCTGAAGCTACCTGCCTCTGTTATTTGCCTGCCCAGACTGCAGTGACAGCTCTAGGAATTAATGGTAACCTCATTATTGTCATTAAGCAGGTGTGCCCAGTGTGGGTTTTGTTGTGTTGGGTCTTTTTTGTTGTTGTTTGCAAATCTCCGTGACATCCAGAAGTAAATGTAAAAGAGCAGACAATAATTAGGGATACCTAGAAAAATACCTCCCAAAAAAGATATTTGGAATAATTATCTGTTTTGCAGTACCAAGTCAGCAGTTTTTGCAAACTTTACAATAAGATTATAAAAGATGAAACAGGAAAGCTTATTTCAGCGTTTAAGAAAGATGTAAGCAATTTTAAACTGTACTCTTTCCCCAGGGAGAGTTTAGAAATATTTCTGATGAATTAAAGTATAATAAAAGTATTTGCCTGGATGATAATGTATTTTTCCTAATAATTTCCTAATTTCTCGAGTGCATAATTGTAGCTCTCAGGGGTGTGAGGTTAAGGCAGTGTGTTTCCATGGTGAAAGTATGCACTGTGTTCCTTTTTTCAGCAGGTGCTGTGGTTTTTTGGGGTGTTGGTGGTTTTTTATTTGTTTATTTGTTTGGTTTTGTTTGGTTTATGTTTGTTTGGTTTTCTGGTTGGTTTTGCTGGGTTGGGGTTGGTTGGGTTTGGTTAGTTTGGTTTTTTGGTTGGGTTTTTTGTTTGTTTGTGGTTTTTTTTATTGCTGTTGTTTGGGTTTGTTTTTTGGTAAGAGATATTTGTCTTTCCTACAAATTTTGGAGCAATCATAAGGTTCCTGCCTAATCCAATGGGACAGTAACGGACATTTATGAGAGTCATGTTTGTGAAATTCTCTATTAGAGATGAATGGAGAGTAGATGCCTTTCTAACACTGCCCCCTCCCCAAAAAACCCCAAAACCTGAGTTTGAGTGGGGATTATCAGAGGCTGCATCAGAGGTTGTGCTGTGAGCAAGAGCAGGCACCAGGTGAGTCTAGGAGGTGGCCGAGTTCCTTATGAGGTTGTGGAGTTGAAAGACAAAAATAATCTGGTTAAACATGTCCTGAAAAGGCCAAGGTACAAAATCCAAAGCGAATTTCTGGCTCTGAGTTAGTGCCAGAGTCACCAGAATAAATGGCAATGGTTTGGGCTTTCCTCTCCAGTTAGGACAGGACTCCACTCAAGTTAACCTCATAAACTTGAAAGGTTATTGGTTATAAAATGAATGGCTGTGCTTGCTCCAATTTTTTAGTGCTGAACCTGTAACTGATGTTACCAATTTCAACTAGCAAGTACCTTTAGTCACAGAGAAAAAATATGTTGTAAAGGAATGCAAATCCCTTAAAACACTTGAAGTACTTTTATTTTCTTTGATTTTACCAGTTTTTCTGCAGTATAGAATGATTACCTTGTGTACCTTTAACTTTTTTTTGTTTACTCCCACTGTTGAAAACATTCCTGTATGTATTGTGGTTGTTTTAACCATAATTTATTACAAGTCTGAGAACCTTGAGAAGTGACACTGAGAACCTCTGAAGTGACACTGTTTTTCCCACTCAATTTAGAGAAAAAAGCAACCACTCCCACCCCTAAAAAAGCCCCAAATATAACAGAAATGAAAATATAAAGGGTGTGGTCCATTAAAATCTTAAATAGGTGAGACAATGGAAATATTAGGAGCAGGAGTGAAAGTGATGCCCTGTGAAGGCTGGCCTAGAACAGAGGCTGGACAGAGGTAAAGAATTAAGTAGGGATTTATTAGGAGGCCTCAATGCATCCACCTTGGGCAGCACAACCCAAAATGGCCCCAAAACGCACCACTGCTCCTGGGGTCTCTCCCTGGGATCGGTTCTGCTCCATTTACATCTTGCAGTTCATTGTCCCATTCCAGCTTTAGCCCCTGCAGTCCCATCCTTGTTTTTCTCTCTCAGCCCACGGGGTTTGTGCTCCTGGGCTGAGATTTGGATCATTTGTCCTTGGTGCCCAGCTGGAGCAGGAATTGTTTTGTCTCCCTGCTCTGTGCAGAGCTCAGCATCCCCTCATGTGAAACTCAGACCCACACACTAAAGCAGCACAGAATCTGAAACATAGAGAAGCTCAAACCTGAGGCGTCAAAAGATGGGAAGAAAATCTTGAGGAATTTCAGTTAGCAGGTGCATCCAGCCAGGGCCATGGCAGAGCTTTTGAAACATCTGTGCTGCTGGGTCTGCTTGGGTTTCCCACAGCTCCATCCTCTCCTCCAGAGCTCCAGCATCCCCAGGGTCTGAAGTGATCCAGCCAACCCCAACACAGCTGCTCTTTCCCTTGTGCTGTCACAGGAAATGAGCTCAAACTGACCACAAAACATCACCAAAATTAGAATTTGCTAATCTGAAAGTTACAAATTGTATCCCTTTATGAAATGGACAGAAACATTTTCTAATTAGTCCACTGCTTTAAAAATTAAATGCGAATAATTTCTATGGAATTTTTGTCTGATAGATTGTTTTTTGCAGTTGCAGCGAAATAATCCAATTAAGCCTCAGAATTTTTTTTTCCTTCCCTTCCCAAGTTAGCCTAGCACATTAGTAATCTGTGTGTGTACCAATTTTAGTCCTTGTTTCTGTACAAATACAATTTTAATTGCAAATGACACGTTGTTTGGTGCACATATTGATAGTTTCCCAGCGTGCTACATGCTTGGGGTTTATGAAGCCTTTAATATGGTTTCTTGTTGACACTTGTAAGCCCTCAGTTTCACAGTTACATGTTAGGGACCTCGTTGATATATTTGCTTATAAATATATCATGCAACAGTATATCCTTAAAAATGAAACATAGGCTAATTTTAGAATTCTGTTTATATCTGCTTTCTAAAAATAAATAAAAATAAATGGCTGGTTTCATCCATTTATGAGAATAAAACCAAATCCCAGCCAAATTCAACCAGATTTAGTAAGAGGAAGATGTGCAGGATACAAGGCAGGAGAGGAGATGTAGGTGGCAGCTGTTTGAAGTGCACCTGTGCCTGAGACCCCTCGTGGGTGCTTCTCTCCAGTCCCATTTCCCTGACTGCAGTGAGGGGCACTGAGCAGGGCAAGCTGGGCCGGGGTGTTTGTGAGGTCCCCAGGACCAAGGAGGGATTGGGAATCTGACTCCATGTTCTTAGAAGGCTAATTAATTATTTTATGCTATTATATTATATGAAAGAATGCTTTAATATATAAATATTAAAGTAAACTATACTATATTATATATAAACTATACTATATTATATATATATTATATATAAATATTATAAATAAACTATACTAAAGAATAGAGAAAGGATACAGACTGAAGGCTTAACAAGAATGATCATGAAAAACTCCTGACTCCTCAGAGTCCAACACAGCTGATGGTGATTGGTCATTAATTAAAAACAATTCACATGTTGGATAAACCATCTCCAAACTACATTCCAAAGCGGCAAAACATGGAAAAGCAAATCAGATAATTATTATTTACATTTTTCTCTGAGGCTTCTCAGCTTGCCAGGAGAAGAAATCCCGGTGGAGGGATTTTTCAGAAAATATGGCAGTGACACTGGGGTTTGATTGCTGCAGCTCTGCATGCAGGGATGGGCTGGGCTGCACTGGGGGCTGCACTCAGTGCTTCCCATCCCAGCCCAGCCCTGTGGGTTTGGCTGCAGCCCAGAGCTGTGGGCACAGGGGCTGGAGGTGCCATAAATCCTCTCCAGGTGCTCTGTGGCTCACAGGAACGCCTGGCAATGCTGGCAGAGCAAGGCTGCTCTTCCCAGCAATCCTCCCAGGGACTAAATGAATGGATCTCATATTGTATTGATTGTGGCCAATAAGTGCCTGAATGATTTGATGCAAGGCAGAGGGATTATGAAGGGAAAAGGGAAGAGGCAGCTTGAAAGAAATATGCGGTTTAATTACAGGATGAATTTCACCAATCTACCTCCCCCCAGGAATTTAACAAATAGGCCTAAGTGCACTTAGCTGTTCTTGACATCTGTTGAAATGATATCTGCCCATGATGAGGGAATCATGGGAATTGGTCTGAGGGTATTGTGAGGATCAGTGAGCCACAGGAAACTGCTTCTCTGGCTGCAAAA
This sequence comes from Molothrus aeneus, assembly GCF_037042795.1. NCBI lineage: Eukaryota > Metazoa > Chordata > Aves > Passeriformes > Icteridae > Molothrus > Molothrus aeneus. Next base: position 4,094,973 of record NC_089661.1, read on the forward strand.
TTAGACGACAGAAAAGCCTGCATTAGCAGTTTTAGGTCAAGCTGTAATGATTACAATTTCCACAACACAATTCTGCTTTCTGATTTAATGACACCGGCTCTGTCTTTAGAAAGATGCTAAGTAAATATTTAAAATGGTGTTAAAACATAAGCAATGAAACATAGATATAACTGGAATCAGAATCAGTTCCTGGGGCTGGTGTTGGTGGGAACTTGATCTATGACTTTAAAGAGAAACATCCAGGTTTATAGCTTTTTTATGATGTGCTATGACATGTTATGAAACTCAGAATCTCTTAGGTAAACAATGGAGAGGGCATAAAACCCTCGGAACACAAAAACTGGAGCCTCAGCTTAAATTCTCTAGGAAGACAAGCATGGTGAAGAGTGATGTTGTGTGTTTGCTCATTTTGATTACATCTATAATTCAGCAGGAAGTGTGTCTTGCTTAATGCTTTCTACTGCATTTTATAGTATTTATACTACACCTCTGCACCAGAGAACCTGGCAATGCCTGTGAAGTCCTCAGAGACATAAGTTTCTTTGCGTTATTTGAAAGCTGTGTTTTCTTGTGCTTGGAGCATTTATGTGTATTACCTCATAAATTACTTGTCATTTCCTTTGAAAAAGTAATGAACATTTATTTGAGGAGGTAGAAACAGAAGGTGAGTGTGTGTATCCTGGTATCTGAGCTGCCTGCCTGGGTGTGCATTCTCACTCTGCCTTTTGCCCATGCAAGAACTCAAAACCCACAAGAGTCGGCCCAGGGAGGGGATATTTCTTTTGTATATGATGCCTGCAGTGTTCTTTTTCTGTCATTTCCATAAAAAATTTGAAATCAAAAATATTTGGTTCATTCCTTTTTACTGTAAAAGACAATTAAGGATTTATGGATATATGAAATGTTTATTGTTAGGGATTTTTACAGGTCGAGTAATTGATGGAATTTTAGTCTGTGTAGCCATGCAGCTTTTCCTGGAAATTGCTTTGAATTCACATCCATCTAAATTCCTGATGCCCTTCCTTGTTTTACTGGGCAAGCACATCCCAAACATAAATCACAGCAATGTTAAAAATTTACTATTCTGGTTGGCTCCTTTTTTTCTTGCTGCGTTCCTGAAAACAAAAATACATTTGCACTAGTGATCCACAAAAATACAGACAGCAGCAGAGGAAGTCACACCAGTTTTGCATTCCTGCTGTGGCTTTAGAGCCCACCTGACCCCCAGGGATTTTGGTGGCTGTGTGAGGAGCTGGGCTCAGCCTCCCCTGGTGCTCGTGGGAGTTTGATAAAGCTGAGCTTTTCTGTGGGGAGTTTGATAAAGCTGAGCTTTTCTGTGGGGAGTTTGATAAAGCTGAGCTTTTCTGTGGGGAGTTTGATAAAGCTGAGCTTTTCTGTGGGGAGTTTTATAAAGGGGAGTTTGATAAAGCTGAGCTTTTCTGTGGGGAGGTTTATAAAGGGGAGTTTGATAAAGCTGAGCTTTTCTGTGGGGAGGTTTATAAAGGGGAGTTTTATAAAGCTGAGCTTTTCTGTGGGGAGTTTTATAAAGCTGAGCTTTTCTGTGGGGAGTTTTATAAAGCTGAGCTTTTCTGTGGGGAGTTTTATAAAGCTGAGCTTTTCTGTGGGAGCAAACCCACAGGGATCTCTGCAGTGCCATCAGGCCAGAGTGCAGCCATCACCCCTTGGAAAGGGAATTAGTTCAGAAAAGCAAAGGATTCTGTTTGAAACTCTGACATGGCTCCAACAGCTTACACCAATGTCAGAACCAAAACATTTTAATTTCCATATTTGCCAGCAGACTGAGTCATTTGGTGACTACATAAGGAAAAAAAAGAGAAAGCAGCTGATTCCCTCTTGAAAATACCAAAAAAAAACCCCAAAAAACCATGTTTTCCTCAAAGAATGGACTTGTAGTTACAATTTAAAAATTCATTATCAATCTTTTAGTTGCAAGATTTGGGATTGCTTTCCAATACCCTTTGAAATATGCTGTGATGTAAAATAAAACCCCAAATATCTGAGAAATTAAAAATTATTTGCACGCTAAGAATAATTATCACCTTATTTTTAGAGTTGTCTTTATTTGATACCTCATTGCCAATTTTCCTGAAACAGAAAAGTTTCTGTGCTTAGCATCTATCTTCTGGTTACAGGATTAAATAGAATGTTAATTTGTTTCCCTTTGCACCTGAAATTCTGTAGTCTTTTTAACATAAATAAAATAGGGATTTTTTTTCCCCTCTGTATTTACCCAACATATTAAATTGTAATATATTTATAATTACCAGGTGGGGTTTTTTTTAACTTTTACATGAATAATATGAGCTCTCTGCCATAGTGTATCATATCTCAGAGCCACTTCAAAACCTTTGTGATGTCATATGCACCTATCTAGGCTAAAATTCTCAAGGCTAAGTTTGTTCAAATCTCGTACCCATAATTAGGCATCTAAATATAATGGCCTGATTCCTGAAAGATGTGAGCACTTTTGGGTACAGTGCTAAGATTTGCTGTGCTCTGCATTTCTAAATCCAGGCCATATATGTAGGCAGCCTAAATATAGATTCATGAACTAATTTAAGACTTAAATAGACTTCAAATGATTTGGCATGTTGCTTAGTTCATGTTTTTCCAGGTGGAGAAACCAGTGATTCCAGCAGTGATCCTGCTCTGCCTGGCACTGGTGGGAAAGGGTTGCTCCTTGGTTTTCCAAGTGCCTTTGGAACCTCTCTAACAGCTCAATGGTGTATTACTTTTTCCCTGTTTAAGGCACAACTTGTGTCTTTTCTATTCCAAATTTCCTAGGAATGCAATGGAAAATGGTTTAGGTGGAGCCCTTTCAGTGGGACTGAATTATGTATGGATAATGTGAAATGTCTGCTCTCTTCAAAGCCAGCATGTTTAAGGGAGAACGTTACTTGCTTTGAATAAAACTAATTTTATATTTAACAGAGCATTTCCACCTGTCAGACAGTGTGTTCCTTTTCCTTCCTGTGTTGGTGGTATTTTCAGGGCTTACAGAAAAAATGGTTCAGAGGTTGTTTTGCTTTTTGAATTGGAATAAATTGTTGAAAGGCTTCAGTTGTGGCTTCATAAAGAGGCTTCTTAAGTGGCTTTTACCTCTAAGTTGAGATTCTACAAGATGAAACAAGGTATTTAAAACTGTGGTGTTGCTGTCACAAAACTGCACTGTAATTATCACTGCTAGTACCTTGTAGTTCTCACCAGTCCTAGCTTTGGTAATCAGATGAGAGAGTGATGAAAAAAAGCAATTATTCTTCATTTGATGAGGGCATTGTGTGTGCAATCCAGTCCAGAATGTCCAAACTCTAATTTGAATGTTTTCATTAACTTACTTTACTCTTTGTCCAACTTTCAGTTCACTTTCTTATATTTTAATTTGGCATCTCCTGTTAATTGAGGCTTCTTATAATGGGATATAGATGAATGGAAATGGAACTCTAATTGTGAACCAGCATTAATATCTCTCTGTCAGCTTTCAGGTTGGTTTAGTTTGGTTTGTGTTTGGTGCTTTTTGTTTGGGTTTTTCTGGCTCGCTGGTGTTTTGGTTTTGTGATTTTTTGTTTTTTTTTTTTAATCACATTATTTTTATAGACATTAAAAAGTACAGGCATTGATCTGGGTACGTTCTGTAACAGGCAGATAAAAGACACATTTACAAAGAATATTCAGAAGTATATTATTGCACTTTTATGTACAGTCTGTCTTTTATTAGAAAATGACAGCAACTTTATTCTCCTCTGTAAAGAAAATTTTCAAAAATGGACAGCAATGTTTGTGACACTGGGTAACAGGAATGATGTTAGGCAAATATTGTGGTTCCCTGTTCTCCTAATGCCCCATCATTTCATTTTCCCTCTCACTGTCAAGAGATTTTCCTGCACGCTTCTTTACCCTCTGAAAGAAGAGTAAGGTTTAAAATGCAATTAGAGTTATCATGGTGTTAGAAAGATATTAACAGTCAAGTTGTTAACAAATCTCCACATCTCACAAAGCTGCTGTCAGGGGAAGCAAGGAATGACAGCTCTTGCACTCGTACGAAATCTCTGCAATTCCTTGGAAGCTCAGTGTTTTCAGCATTCAGCTTTCAGACTGGCTGCTGCTGAGCCACCTCAGGAGTGTGATTTATTTATTTTTTTAAAAGAAAATTGTTTCCAGTGATGAATTTAGTTACCCCCTGTTTTTTTCATGTGATCTGAGTCATTCATAAACGCTTTGTGGTTTAGGCAGCAAGGTGGGAGCAGGAGTATCTAAAGGAAAAGGAAAACAAAAAACCAAGAAAATGTGTAGCCAGAATGACAAATCCTGAGGCACAGCTATAAAACATACAGATCAGTAGCACAGAGCCATAAGAATATATTGACTGTGGCTCAAACTCATCAGAAGATTGATCAATCCAGCTGACTTGCATTAATTGCGAAATAGAAGCAACGCCACGATCAATGATAGGCATGAAAGTGCAGCGGTAATGATGCCACATCCAGCTAATCCAATAATGGAGAACCTGATGGATTGCATATTGGAATTCCACTGCTTGGGCCCCTGTCACAGTAAAGTATATCCTGCAATTATGGGGAAAAATGGAGCAGGCAGCAGTGGAGGCAGCCTCGTCGGGCAGCGCCGCCGCCGTTCTCCTGATTAAACACCACCTTAAGTGGCACTCCAACACTGCAGCTTGGCTGGCTTCAAAAGATGGTCCTTAAATTCATGTGAAACCATGTCTTTTAATCAAGCCAGCTATGAATATTAAGATGTGTGCAAGATCTCCAGTTAACTGTGGGCCTTTGAACCCTGGTGCCTGGTCTCTTGCTCAGCAAGGACCATTGCTGAGCTGTGGGCCACCAGCCACCTGGGCTGCAAATCAGTTTGCTTTTTGAAAGGCTTCAAGACCTGATGGGAAAAATAATACTTCTAACAGAATTCAAATTTAGTTAACTTGTGCCCATGTTTACTAATTTCAGTCTGGTCAGTGTTAGGTGTTGATTGGAGGAGGAATGGATTTTTGTTAATGTAAGTACAGCCAGACCTGTGGCTACAGTTTAGATTAATAGCATCTCTTTCTGTGAGGAATGGCCTGGTGGAGTGTGTATTTTCTAAACTTAGTTTTGATTGTGTGAAGTGTATTTTCTAAAGCTAGTTTGGGTTGTGTGAAGTGTTAAGAGTTCACTTTGACCTCCCATCATAGGAGTAATAATAAAGAGAAGGGGACTTGAGACCCTGTGATGGTAGCTAATTGCTGTGGAACAAACCCTTGCCTTCCCTGAGACTTTGTTCGTTCCCTTTAGCCACCAGGGAATAATTTTAATACATAAAAACTGTATTCAAGTTATGTTCCAGCAGTAAATGAGATCTACTTACTTCTTTCCAGAACAATTAATTTCAAGCCAGCCTATGTTAAGGAAAGTACTGAGCAGTGTGTTTTATAATTGCTGCAGAGCTGTACATGCAATATTAGAATAGAAATATTGGGTTTCTTTTCAAGTTTTGAATAATCCCAGTAGACTTGCAAGCTGCTATGAATAATTCTGTAAAGTCTAAGTGAAAGAGTGCAGATATTTTCCCTCCTCTCTTTGAGATTACTGCGGTTATTTGAGGCAAAAAGGCAAAACACCTCAAGATTATGCAAGACGAAGACACTTTGCTAAGACTGGAGTAGTAATGGATAGCCTGAAGGCATTGGTCCAAACAAACTGACTCCAGCAATGGTTTCTTTTAATTTTTTTTTCTCTCTCAAAGAAGTTGTCAGTTACAACATGGTATCTTCGTAGCAGAGATGCTTCTGTAAATGCTGAATTTGGCTGTCAGCAGTTTAACATCATTCCAGGGGTGTGTGCAAATGCTCACAGACAGTCCTGAGCAGGGACAGCCAAGCAGGAATGGCTTTAAGCTGTCAGAGGGCAGAGCTAGGTTTGATTTTAGGAAGGAGTTGTTCCCTGTGAGGGTGGGCAGGCCCTGGCACAGGTGCCCAGAGCAGCTGGGGCTGCCCCTGGATCCCTGGCAGTGCCCAAGGCCAGGCTGGGACAGTGGGAGGTGTCCCTGCCATGGCAGGGGTGGCACTGGATGATTTTTGAGGTCCCTTCCAACCCAAACCATTCTGGGATTCTGTGACTGTTTGTGGTACCTGCAATGAAGTATCTTAGAGCCTCTGTCACACACATTTTTAGTTTTTTATTCTGTTTTTTTTTTTTTATTCTTATTTTTTCCTTATTTTTCATTTTTCACAAACAGCTAAAACTTAGTCCATGGCACATAGGACTGGGCAGGTGAAGAACCATGCTTTTTGCAGGGAATCTGGGTGTTCCATGGAGCTGCAGGGACAAGGTGCTGCTGCCTCTCCTTGCCTTGCTCGGTGTCATTGCCTTTGCTAATTTCTAAGTCGTGCCCTTGAACTAAAACTTGTAATGCAAATGGTGACCTTGGAAAGTCTTACAAACTTGCAAGTGTTTGAAAAGGTGTTAATGCTTTTCCCCAGGAAAAGAGAGGGGAATTTTGACCTCCTCCAAAGGATTGTTTCATCTGTAATTAGCAGAAGTAAGATCATACAAATACAGAAATCAGTGAGCTAATTGCAGTAGTCTGGCAATGAGGGGCTCTACTGGGATCAATTAACATGATCTAGATATTAAAGGAAAGCAGAATGTTCCCTCTTTTTTCCCCTCCTATGATTTGCCATATTTGTCTCTTAAATACAGACTCTTGCAAGGTAAAAAAAGAAAGGGTAGGTTTTCATTTATTTATTTATTTTGAACAATTTCCAGAGCAATAAAAGTCACCATGTTGATCCTCAGTTCTGCTGACACCCTGCTTGTTTCTCTTCCAGCTGAGGCCAAGTGTCAGGTTCAGCTGGGTACCACTGGGAAGGGTTTGGACTGGTGGTGCAGTTTTTTTGGTATTTAACAGCAGAATTGCTCTCATGTTGAAACAGGCCCTGATTCTTAAGCTCAGTACATATTTGTGGGAGTTTTGCACTCTTTATTTGTCTTGTGGGATGCTCTTAGACCTAAACATCAGTGGTGAGGATATCTTTTTCCACTGGTGTCGTGCATGATAATACCATTTTAAACATATATGTGGCTACATTTTACTGGCAGTCACAGGGGGAGAATATCAGCTTTTGGAAACCTGTAAATAGCAGAACATAGTGTCAAGCTTGTCAGCAATAATGCATTAATAATTGAAATGTCCTGTGCTGTTTTTTCCATCTCCTTGAGGCCATGCAGGTGGCATTTCTCAGCTGAGGGCTGCTGGAGCAGGGAAGGGAGCTGGCACGAGCTGCTGTGGGTTGGGGGCAGCTCTGGGCATGGGCTGAGAAGCTCTGACTGCTCTGGGATGTGTGAGCTGAGAGTTCAATAGGGGAGGAAAAGCCTCATTTCAACTGCTCGGTGCTAGGCTGAAAGTGACTCCAGCTCTGCTAGAACACAGTGCTTGATATTCCATCTAGAATCAGTTTAGCTCCTGCAGGAAGTGACAGGGTGCCAGCAGTCCAATCAAGAGAATATTTACTGCTTTTAGGGAGATTTTATCTGTGCTGTCCTGATCCTGTGTGGGGTGGTCCAGCTCAGTGAGAGCTGACTACCAAGGGGAATTTCTCACTATTCCTGTGTTCCTCCTTGCCTCTGAACAGCAGAGGAAAAATGGGTTTTGAAACTTGGTTATTGAGCACTACAAGGAGTAAAATGCAGTGAAAATGGACTGCAGTGTTCTTTTTCATTTTTAGAGAATAATTCCAGACATCAGAGAGGGATTTTATATAACCTGGTAACGAAGAATAGTTCTTCTCTTGTTCTCTGGGCCCCGGGCATTCCACATTACTGAAGCTGGAACATGACATGTACAACAAGAATGTATGAAACCTTTAAGATTCTTTTTCTAATACCTGGATAGCTGCTGAACTTATTTTCTTTTCAAAAAGAAATGATTATAGACATATTTCTTATATAATTAGTTCAGAACTATCAAATAGAACCAATAGTTGCTCATCTTCCTTCCCCACTCTCCCTGTGAAATGCCAAGTTTGTCTTGTTTCTCATGGAGATGGGTATTTAGATAATGATAGCAAAGCTATTTAAAATGCAGACAAACTCCTCCCTTGCTTTTTTTTTTGTGTTTCACTGAATCCATTTCCTATTATAATCCCTATAGATATGGATATCAATCCTTTCCCACACCCCCATTTCACTTATGCTATTGACTTGTTCTGAGAAAAGCATTTCCCCTTTTTTTTTTTTTTTTTCTTTCTTGATAGGTTTGGTTTTGCAACTGGTTTGGTTTGGTTTTGGGTTTTTGTGTGTGTTTTCAGTTTCTTTTCTCCTAAAGACAGATGGTGGCAACGCTGTTCCTTGTAAAGCAAGGAGAAAACAGCTGCTGAGGTGCAGGAAGAGGCCAGACCAGCACTCCATGGCTGTTTCCAGGGCTTCAAAGTCTCCCTTGGCTTTGCAGAGGAGCTGCTACATAAACTAAGCACACAGTTATCTCCCCTCTAACTGTAACAGCAAAAAAAAATTAATTAAAAAAAAAGAAATCACAAATATATTATATTTATGGCATAGTACAGATGCAGTACCTTTCCTTCTTGGCTTCCGTTTTTAAATCCATACTTGACTTACAAAAAAAAAAAAATTGTCGCAGTCTAATAACTATAAAATACTAAGAGGAAATAAAATCAATGTTGGCCCCAGCCTTAGAATGCAAACCACACACACACACTCTCTAAGATATGGTCAAATAGTGCTTACTCAGGAGATTCAGCTCCAGGAATTGAGCAGCACTGAGAACCACTATAAAATATGCAGGAAAAGAAAAAAATCTCTTTAATAGATGCTCACAATTTGTTGTTTTTATAAAATCAACTGGGTTTTTTATAATTCCCTTTAGGTAGAAAGAATTCTCATGATTGATATCTATCAGTCTTGGACAGGTGAAGGTTGCTTGGTGGTTTTTTTCCCCTTCTTTGCAGTGTTATTAATCCCAAGTCCACAGGTTGCTAAATGTGCACATATGAATTACAGTGTTTAAGGAATCAAATGAAAAGCCTTAGGAAAAAAAAAAACACAAACAAAAAACCAGCACCACAAGCAACAAGGCATCTCCATGATGTATTTTAAGCCTGGCTTTATTTAGTAAAGAAATGTGTGCAGTCGTTTTAATGAATTATTGCTCCTTCCTAGCATGGGCAGCAGGCACTGAGGGAGAAGTGTGGCTCTCCTGCCAATCTGTAACCTGTCACCCTGCTGCACACCTGCCAAGGGCACAGCCCACAGGGAAGTTTCCCATTTTTACAGGAGGGTTTATCCTCGCCAACAACCAGACAGAGGTACAGTGAGAGGCTCAGACTGGGGAAAAGGGAAAAAATTGGGGGAAAAAATATCCAATTTTGTGCAAAGTCTGATGTTGTAGAATAGATTTTTGTCTTTGTTTACAATGGAAGGAGTTTTTTTTAAATTATACTTTTAAAAATGGAGCTTTATTTGAAGAGCTTTACCATGTGGATGGTTTAGAGCCACTGAATCTCTGTGACTTGGGGTCTCCAGCTCTCTCACTGTGGCAATTGGCTGCTGCAGGTTCTGGGGACAGCTCAGGTTCCTAAAAACCCCATCCCAGCAGCTGGAGGAGTTTAGAGAGCCTGTCTGGGTACTACTGAGCAGAGCATCCCTGCAGAGCTTTCCATTGCTTTTCCTGATCTGGCAAATCTGATGAAGGTCTGCTTCCATCACAGGGTTTGTACCCAGCTCTAGGTATGGAAGGACACCTGTTCCAGGTTGCTAAATGTACATATATGGCCTGTTTGGTCACTTAAATTAGTTTTTGCTGGCTCTGGACCTGTGTGAGGCTCTTGCTGACCTGTGCCCAGTTTGTCAGTGCTGCTTGGTGTGAGCCAACAGCAGCTCTTTCCCTCCTGTGTTGGACACTTGCTGTTTCCAGGCTTTCAGCAATCTCCCATGGCCTTCCTGAACTTCCAAAACTTCAGAGACCTTCTTGCCAAGCAGCAGATGCAATGCCAAGGCTGTGTTTTCTCTAGAGGTGCTCAGTTCCTGCAGGATTTATTTCTTTACGTGAGGGTGGGTGTTAAATACCAGAAATGCCATAGTTTAGACTTTGTCTATGATGGGTATTACAGTGTAGCTGAGCCCAGGTCATAATTCTTAAGCCAAAGTATCTTTTCACAATGGAAATTAATTGTTGTTTGCAATTGTGTGTGCTTGCTTGAGACACATCAGGAATTTTTATTTTAGTAATGAGACACCCCTGTCTCAGAACATGCACACTGAGGTGTAAAAGGCCTGAATTCCAGTTTCTAGATACAATTAGAAATCAAAACAATTGCTGTGATACACTGAAAAACCAGACAAGTAACCTCATGCAGAGCAGCATTCCCTACCCTTTTAATTGCTGCTTATCCTGTCTCAGTAAGAGAGGTAATTGATGTTTTACTCTCAGAATTGATCTCAGTGTTTCAGGTAGTTAGCAGGCTAGAATGGCTTCTGCATCATAGCACTAAAAATCGTTTTGTCTCATAAACTAATCCCAGGCTCAAAAATGTGGCACACCTGAAGGCTCCCTAGCTTAAAAATAACGAGTTTGTTTGGACCTTGGGTCCACTGGGCCAGATTAACCTGAATAACCACGCAGAGCTGCACAGTGCTGCTCCTGCTCTTTGCAATTCTCCTGTTCACAGCTCTCTCCAAGGGCCACCAACATCAGAGCTTTGAGGAGCTCCAAGTGATTTCTGCTGGTGCTTTCTTGTTCCTGCTTCAGTGGGAGCAGTTTGGGGTGACAGTGAGCTGCCTGAGCAGGGGTTTCAGTTGGAGCAGCTCGACCCAGCACCTCTCAGGCCATGTGCACACTCCTGCACGTGTGGGACTCACCTCAGGGCCTTGGCTCCACTTGGCTTCTTCACGTGTGTTAGTACAGCGTTTCTGGGGGGAAAAGGGAGCAGAAAAAGCAATAATATGCAGATCAGAATACTGTTTGTAGTATTGCACGTTTATCTCATTGCAAAGTTTAGTGTGGGAAGTTCTAGAAGTTCATGTGTAAAAGCAGCACAGGATGGTTGCAAACAGTGGAGGTGAAATGAATGAAAAGCAGAGTGTAAATTACACCTTGCTTGAGGCTACAGCTGTGGTGTATTGAACACACAGGCTGGAGCACCACACTGGGAGTGTTACCTGCATGCAAATGAAGGTGAAATGTTCCTTCTGGATGGGGTGTGCAGTTATTCTATCGATCATGTGCACTGTGGTGCTGGAATTAGTCATTAATACCACGGTTTGGTTTGTTCCCTCCTGTAATGGAAACACACATGCAGGTAGAAGAGATGCTTCTCTCTCCCCCTCTCCCTCTCTATTCTATGTAGAGCTGTAGATAAATGTGACAGAACTTGTAGATGGATTCTTTGTCCTTGATGACTTTCATTCTGGGCCAAGGTGTGGCAGAAAAGGGAAGATATGTATAGTTATGTGAAGAAAAGGGGCTATATTTATTGCAAAAAGAGGTGGTATTTAGATCTTTCATGTTTATACAGTAAAAGATTTCTCTCTGCCTTCTTAAGGGACAGGATTTCAGGTCACAGTTTACCTCGCCTCATCACAAAGTTTTCTAGAGCTGTTGGGAGCAGCACTTTGATGCATGAGGATGGCATGCAATGTTCCATTGCAATTCTTTCCAAAGGTATAGACACTATACAGTTTTGAAGCTACAATTTCAAGCTTGTTATCCTGGAGGTCGTTGAAGAACGTGACATTTCATTTGCAAAATGAGCCTGGCTGTGCATGCAGGTGCACACACATACACAAGTTTTAAATGTTTCCCTCTCCTTTGCTATTTTTAGGACAGTAAGGCCACTGCTGTGGCCTCATTAAAAGGTGAAAGAAAGTGTTTAACTTTGTCAGCTGCGCCTGATTTTTACCAGTGATTGCTCATTTTCTTAACAGAAGAGTAGACTACTTTAAATGAGAGTTACATGTTCAAGGTAACCTTACCACTTGTGAGTGAGAAGTATACAGTGCCCTAATGGATGCTGTTATATGACAATCTCTAAATGTCTTTCATTATTAAGTGTCAAGGTTTCTTTTAGGAAAGCTTTAGAAATTCTTGGGAGAAATGTTTCATTGCAGCAAGCTGTAGCAGTGCCACTAAAAATATATTGCTAATTAAAGTTTATTGACAGTCTCTGTAATGTGTTCCTGGAACAAGTCAAAGCACTGAGTAGTTATTGAATGCCAGGCACTGCATCTCCTGTAGTTAGTTAAGCTGTTTAGGAGAGGAGATTAAGGTACTCTGCCCTTCCCTCCCTGTGCAGTTATTGGCTGTGGCTGTTGTGCAGAATAAAACACTTTGCTCTCAGCATGCCAATGCTGCAGGCTCCAGGAAACTTTGGCTTTGTCATGAGCTGTTTCACTTGGTAGCCATGGGCAAATGGGGAGGTCAGTTAAATATTGCCAGGGTGTGAAAGGTCCATCTCCCCAGGAAGGAAAAGAATTTGGGCCATTCAGAAAGCAATTCCTTCAAGGTGCAGCTCTTCAGCTGAGCAAGGGTGTGCAGAGTTGTGGTGGTGTTTGAGGGTCCCCGGGATGAGGGAAGAGATGAGAACCTTGACTCCATGTTTATGATATTATATTATATTAAAAGAAAATGCTATACTGAAACTATACTAAAGAAAAGAGAAAGGAGACATCAGAAGGCTGGAAAGGAATGAATGATAAAAAACCTGTGACTGACCAGTCCTGACACAGCTGGCCATGATTGGCCACTAAGTAAAAACAATGCACATGGAACCAATCAAAGATGCACCTGTTGGTAAGCAATCAGATAATTATTGTTTACTTTTCATTTCTGAGGCCTCTCAGCTTCTCAGGAGAAAAATCCTGGCGCAGGTGTTTTTCAGGGAATGTGTCAGTGACACAGAGTCAGTGTGTGGCTAAAGTGAATAAGGTGCAAATCCCAGCTGTGCAGTCCTTCTGTGGGACAGTGTGAGGGACAGCCTTGCCCACCTGTGCTCGCCCTGGCCAGCGGTGCTGCATGAGAGCAGTGGCACTGTGCCTGCTCACACTGCATGGCCTGTGCTGGTGCCTTGGAGAGGCCCCCTGGAACAGGGGCTAGACAGAGTAAAGAGAATAAAAGTGGGTATTTATTGAGGGCCTTCAATAGATACATCTTGGGCAGTCAAAGCCTCCCAGAGGCTGCACCCAGGATGGATGATGGGCACGAGTTTTTCACACAGTTATAAGTTTGGTCCATTTACACATCAGGGGTTAATCCTCCAATTACAGCTTCAGGTAATGAAGTAATTTAGCCCCAGTTCACTCCTCCCAGCTCATTTTTGTTTATACTTCAGGGCCTGAGGCTGTGGTGTGTCTTTGGATCCAACAATCCCAGAGGGATTGTTCTGTCTGACCAAAATGTCAAGACAGATAATTACACTTTATATGGAGTTCAGAGTTATGCACTAATGCAGTATAGAATTTGAAAAATATAAAAGCCAAAATCTTAAGGCATCAGTGCTTTGCTTGTATTGCTTATTTAGAATCATAGAATACACTGGGTTGTAGGGGATCTTTAACCCTAGTCCAAAATGACATCTGTGATTTCTTACTGGTATCATGAACCTGGAAAACTCTTGCAAGTTGTTACATAATGATCCTTGGGTGTAAGCACCAGAAGCATTTGCACTGCCTTGCCACATCTCTGGAATGCTCTGAGACACAGTGAATCTATGAGCAATTTTGTAAATGCAAGGAACAGGATTTATTCTTCAGATGACTGCCAGAAGAGTTTTACTCCTCTTTAAATCACTGAGTCTGAGCTACTCATTTCAGTAGAGTTCCTCTTCAATTCTGTTGCTGTAAGCAAGGGCAAAGCACTGCCTCTGGGAAGTGAGATTTACAGCACAAATCAGAACCAAACCGGGGTTTTTTACATGGGCTCTGAGTGAGTGTCAACAGCTTTCCAAAGAGATTGGTTTGTGGCTCTGAGAGCCAAACATTCTGCCTGCTTGTGCAACCAACAGTTCCACTGAGGAACATTACCTGAGCTGTAAAAAACCATGTAAAAATCTCCTTATGGCAGGCTTGGTCCTAGAGCTCATTAAATTTCTGCCTCCTCTTTCTGCTGATTCACGCTTCTTGCACACACAGAAATGGCCAGGGGAGCTGTGGGATGGAGAGGGGGGTGAGCCCTGATGCAGAGCCAGGTGGGCTTGTGCTGTGAGGCTCAGAGCAGCCCCAGTGCTGGGGCACAGACAGCTTTTACCCTCTGGGACTAAGTGATTTAAAACCAAAGAAAACACGCTCCTGATTTTGGGAGTATTTACCAAGCATCACACACAGGGTGTGAAGTTCTCTCGCTAAACTTCACAAAAGCATAATTCCTACACATCCTTGCTGTGCTTCAGGGAAAGAATCTCACCTGCAGAGTCCACAACTTGATAAATTAGTGCAGCAAAGGCAACCTCTGCTTCTCTCAAAAGATTCATAGCAAAAAAACCCATGATGAGTGTGGCAAAGAGCACAACACTTGTGTTTTGATTTGTGTGTGCAAGCACAGAACCTGGCACTGCATTTCCAGTACAAAACAGAAAGGTATCTAAATGTCATTAATGCCTTAAATTACCCCTATTGGCCTATTGAAAATGTGTGTGGATACTAATGACCAACTTTCGTCTTGCATTCACATCCTTGGAATTCTCTCCCGAGAGCTGAAGATAAGCAGCACGTATGTGTTCCATAAGTAATGAAGTTATCCACCAAAATGTCTAGTTGTAGGTAGAGTGATAGATGAGAACAGACTGTAATTTTAATGCACTTCATGGTCTTCACCTCTTTTTTGCATTCAAACTTTACTGACAAGAATATGTATATAAAGTACATCTCTGTAACTGTGTCTATAAAGAAACAAAACCCAAACCAAAAACAAAAGAAAAAAAAATCAATAGCTTGATTAACCAAGTAAATTACACCATAATAGGATGCTATTAATTATCCATCAGTTTAAAAACAATCCTAGAATATAAATAGTTGTTAATATTAAACATTCAAAGGTTTTCCTTTTTTGATTTGCACATGAATAAAGTTAGTTTTGCAGATCAATTTGCTGATGATTGATCTGTGAGGTTAATACTGCAGAATGACCATTTAGTATGCTTTGGATCACTTAATATAAAATAAACTATTTTACATATATAAAATAGATAAACACACCCATACACACAGAGACTTTCACTTTATGACACACTGAAGATGAATGTTTTAATTGGAAAAAGAGCAGCTCTGAGGAAGGGCACCAATGAAAGCCTGGGTATCTGTCAGTTCATTGGCTTCTTGCTGACCTGGCAATATCTGCTTGCTCAGACCAGTTCCTCCTGTAATGACCTCTCCAGCCAATAATGTGGATCTGCCAGATAAAAGCTGTGTTTTGGGTTTTTTGCAATTTGTCAAGCATGGGTGACTGTGAGAACTTGGCTTACTTTTATCAGCACACGAGCACAGTGAGGAGGCTTGCAGATGTTTGCTGATAGCACCAGGCCGTGTCTGTAGGGGCAATTTGTAACAAAGCTGGCTTTGTAATTGTCTGGAAATCCATGCCTGTCTCCAGTGATATCCTCATTGTCAGGCTGCTGTTCTCTCCTCTGCCTTGAAGGGTCTTTCTGAGTTGTTCCCTGCAGCTGGAATAACTGCCACCTGAATAGGCTGGTAGTAATTATCTAGAAAAAATTCTGTGTAAAGTGGAGTTTTTTTGCTTAAACCCTGTTTTAATTTTACCATACGTTCTTGGCCTATAGTTTTTAGTTGTCATCTCTGTCTATTATGTTTACTTCAGAAAACCTATTATGCAGCACAACAGATTTATTGCCTTGTTTGGGTAATACAGACCCTCAGAATTCAGCAGTACCTGATACACAGATACTAATTAGTATCTCCAATTTCTTCATTCTATATTTACACTAGCTTTAGAGTTTATCACTTAATTGGTATTCATACCATTATCTGCAATTATTTTTCTGTAGAATCTTTAAGGAAAGCAACATAAAACCCTTTTCCCCAAAGGGGCAAGATTTTGCAAGAGTAAATTCTTGTGAGAATGATATGCTTATGAAACAAGAATTGTTTGTGCTGCAGTGAGGAGGGGAACACCTGTAATGTGCCAGGCTTGGTTTGGGCCTGTTTGGCCTGTAAGGTAACAGAGTTTAATTCTATACTGCTTGCTGCTTTAACATCACAGTATTTTTAATTATGCTTTTCATAGTGTCCATTTATTCTTTGTACTGCACTGCCTTCAGATTATTGTGTGTAATATTTCCTGTGCTATGCAGGGAAATTAAATGCACAGTGGCCAGTCCTTTATGTGTAAAAGGAGTTTATATTTGAATACTAACCACAGATCAGGTTTCTCATGGGATTGCTCCATGCAGAGCATGCATCCAGAATTTCATCTTGGGGCTTTCCCACACAAGTGTTTCTCTGGAATGGTACTTGTAACACATATTTTCTTCAAGATAATTTTCTTAATTTATACTGAAATCCTGTGTAAGGTAGTTTCCAGAGCATTAATGTCCAAGGGTTGGTTATCCACAGATCCGAATTAAACCCAGCACTGTCCCGGTCTGCACCAAACCTTCCACAAGGTCGTGGCAAAGACCCACAGCTCCCAAACAGTGTTTGAACACAGGGAACTGAGTGTGTGACAGGATGTGAGCACAGGGAAAGCTGCAGTGCTGGCTGCTCTTGTGCCACCCTGCAGCGATTTTACTCACGGCGATGTTGGAAAAGGAATTTCCAGGCTATTCTGCAGCACCTCAAGTTTCCTTGAATACTTTAGGGAGCCAGAGGCAAATTTGGTCCCATCTCTGTCTCTGTGATCTGCAGCATGCTTTGGGCATACAACTCGGGCTGTTAAAATACAAAGAAAACAAAAATTAAAGCAAAAAAAAAAAAAAAAAGAAAAACCCAAACCCCCTGTTTTAGGTAACCATGATGTTCAAGCAATATATAAAATCTTGATGAAGAAACATATCTTATCCTGCATGTAAGGAAAGGTAAAAATGGGACTTTAAGGCTTCTCATTTGGTTAAAGAAGCCATTTTGCAAAAGCAAATAATTGCCTACAAACTGTTTTAATGTAAAAATCTTTAAAAGTGTTTCTCTTTTATTTTTGGAGAATTTCTACTTTTCCTTGTCTCAATAAAATGGTTCTGTTTGGAATATGTTGCTGATTTGAGGGCAAAAAGAAAAGGAGAGCGAGAAAAGCCTATAAAACTATAGATTATTTTTTTATGGATGATGAGATGGTCCCCATTTGCATTTACAGCTTTACAAGGATTGTAGCACTAGGCTCTTTTTCTTTTTTTTTTGATGGAAATGCTTAATCTGAGCTCAATGGGCCATAATAATTGCCTGTTTCTTCCAGTAGAAATAAACCCACTTGTATGTGACACTTGAAACCTTAACTCTGCTTAGTATTACCCACAGAATTGGAGACAGTTCTTCACCCAAATATATTTATGACAGCAGCACCAGTCGATATACAATACCCAGCCAAGGGCACTGGAGAATAAATCAGTCCCTGCAGCCTCTGCTGGAGTGCAATAACTGATGGTGGTAATAAAACCCCAGGAAATTAAAATTCTGTGCATGCAAACACACATACCTAGCCAAGAGAAACCCGAAGCTCTCTGTTCTGGTGAGAATTTGCATATTCATAGACATATACACTGTGTACCCCTTTGTGTTAGAAACACAATGGAACGCCAAGTCTGTGGGTTGTCAGCACATTCTCACCTCCTTAGAGTGTCCTCAGCATCTGGGGGCTTTCAGGAGACATGTCCGTGAAAATTGAGGCACCTTGTAGTGGAAAAGGATAATCCCAGTTACTCCTTGAGGAAGAAACACTGATGTTATGCTTGAAAGCTTCTAGATGTTGCTGTAAGTGACTACCAAAGGCTCTGAAATCCCCATTTCCAGTTCATTTCATGCCGTATATTTATGCAATTACTGGTATTTTTAATGAGTCCTCTGTGTTTGAGCACCTTGGGCTCTACTTTGTGGCTTTGTGAGCTCTTGGGATGGATGTTGTTTCTTCACTTGTGTTTTGGGGTTTCAAATGTAGTACTGAGAGGCAGTTTAGATTAATACACAGTATTATTTATACATTTATATACAAGCCCGTGCTTTTTCCACATATTAAATAACTTGGAGTATTATTTCTCTTGAATTCTGTGGGGCAGTGAGATAATGAACACTAATAAGTAATAAAAAGATGCGGTGCAATATCTGTTTCCAAATTGAATACAGCAGTGCACGTGTGTAAGGTGGCAAGGAACAAACCCAAGCATTTAATTTCTGACAGAAGACTTTTCCAGTCAGATGAGTGTCTAACGAGAGAAGCACTGGCAGATGGATTGTGCAGCTAGTTTGAAATGGTGTGGACTGTCTCTCGGTGCCTGGTGAAACACAACTGTGAGAGGACAATCTGTGCTTTGATTTCAGCTGCTCAATCTGTGTGCGAATGAGAGAGATGATTTCTCAATCAGAGGGTGGGCAGTCACCAGCTGGGAGCTGGGTCCTGGTAAAGGCACTGTGGCTCTGGGCTTGCTCACCTCAATCTCCAGCTCCACAGTTCCTGTGTAGGTACTGACTGTAATAATAAAAACAAGGTATTATTGAAATTCTAGCAATCCTACTTGCACTGTCGTTTTTGAGGTGTAGAAAGAAAGGCAGAAATATTAGGGGCCCTTTCATTTACCACACATGTTTATTTATGGTAAAATATCTAGAAGATAAAAGACATTAAATTTTCACCTATTATTTTTCAGCCAGTGGACTGTGCTCTGTTTCAAATAACCTAAATCCTGAAAACATTTTGGATTTGAAAATGTAGAACCACTGCTTGGGAGCGTTGAACTGCTACAGAAATGTTCTTTAACATTTAAGCAGATACTTTCTGTAAATAACCTTATTACCCTCCTATTGTTCCCTTTCCCCATCACCTAAGCCTTTCTTTAAAATGACACTTTACAAATTTGAGAGCGAAAAAACCTTCCCAGATGGACTGTTGGTGTTCCCTAACACCTGCAGTAATGCTGTTGTTCTCTCAATCTGTTCATTCATGGGTCCCATTTTCCTCATGGCCAGGGCCTGTGTGTCTCTATGAAGAGTGGATAAATGATAAATATATTTAACAGATATTCAGTCTCCCACCTGTTACTGTTATTTAAAGAAAATAAAACTGCTTTCCCCATTCTAGTCCTGCACTCACTGGGGATTGACACCAGCAGGTTGCACAGTATTTCCAAAGGGTCTTTTTTGGTTTAAAATGATGGAGCCTGACAGCAGAAGTGTCTTCAAAACTGCTATAAATTTTACTCCTATAAAGGAGCCTGTAGTTTTTCAAAGCTTTTCCTTGATAAAATCTTTTAAAGTGAATGGGTCTTTTAGGCATTCTTCCACTAAACTCATAATATGTGAGAGCTTGACACAATGACACTCAACATATTGACCAGTCTTGTACTAAAATAAAGAAATAGTTAATTGCATATGATTGAATCCAGAGCCATAACAAAGTAAATTTAAGATTGAGAAGCAGTGTATTTAAAATTGCAGGATGTGCACAAGGTTTGCTTCTAGGCTCTCTTGATCATTAATTAAATATGTTATGGCTTTCAGTTTTTCTCATTTATCTGTACAGGTTTACATATTGTAAATGCATTATTTATGTTTTCCCTTAAGTGCTCAGTACTGCCAGGATGTTTCTCTTAAACTGGCACAGATAACGAAAAAGACAAAATGAGAGAGCAAATTTGGCACTGGTGAAATGCTCAGAGAGCTGCTCGTGTTCAAATGAGCCTTTCCCAGATGTATTTTAATAAACTTGATCTGACAAATAAAGGGCCAGACAGACAGATGGCATCTGTGTTTAAACAATGAAATATTTTTGTTTGTTTCATTAAGGTAAATTTGGTTTGTTTGTTTTTTTCCCTTTTAATCTCATCCTGATAATGCCTTATCACTAAGCCTTGGTGCTTTTTTTCTGGAAAGCTCCTAGGATGAAGGGAGCTGAGGGAGCTGTCTAGATGGATGTTCACTCTGAGGGAAGCCAGCTCTGAAGTGGATTTTGGTGTTGTAGCTAAAACAGAGTTTGGAATCAACCATTTGCTGAACTTGGAACAGAGGGATTTGGGGTGTTCCATCCCCCTGTTGTTTTTTACCTTTCAGAGTAAACTGAGCATCATGCAGGTGGTTGAATCAAATGATAATTTAATATAGTGTTCTCACATCCATATGAAAGCTGTTTGTTTTAAGGTAACTTGATTATTTTTTTTTTAATTTTGGTTGTGCTGCCAGATATGGAGGAGCAGTTGGATGTTAAGATGTGGTCATCTTCTTATTCACTTACCCTTTGCTTCTCTGTTCTATTCTCCCACTGTTCATAAACATTTCTTTCCCATCTTAAATACAATTTTTTATGGTGTCTGAGACATTAGGTATTTTATGTTTCAAATTACAGTAGCAAATATCTGCTAACTAAAACACAATATTAACTATCTGCTTAAATAGTCAACAACTATAAACCTTGTTCTCCTCTACAAGTATTTGATGCACTTTTTCCTTGTTACCTTAGAAATTTCACCTTTCTTGCATTCCAAATCTCCTCCCTCCATCCCACCACCAGAGGTTAAAATCTCTTCACAGAGAAAACCTAAATAACAAAAAAAGGCCCTGAACAGAACAACACAAACTCACTTCTAACTTTGCCAGATCATCACTGTTGGTCCCTTCCGACTGAAATATTCCGTTCTGTTTATTTTAATCAAGGTAAAGAGGTTCATGTGGAATTCAGATTTGAAATTAACTTTTGAGACTTATACAAGCACACTTACAATGTGGACTAATATAACCTTAAAGTGACTCATAAATGGTGTAAAATCATGAACTTTGAAAAGTGGAATTGTGTGGCATTGTTAGTCTGCAAGTGCCAGTCACTTCTGCTGTACTTAATTTGACTCCTTAGGGGAATTGTAATTAGACTCATGCTGAATTCCTGTACTCCTTACTCCCTGCTGGGAACTTCAAAGAGCATTTGTTTCTGTTAGGTTTGTGTTTTCATACAGGGACTCTTGTCAAATTCTGCTGTACAAGTAGAAGGTTAAGCCTGTAATGTACTTTTTAGGACTCCTTCTGTGCTGAAAACCAGACAGTTTTATTTTGTTTGTAGTAACCTAGCTTTGAGAAGTTGCCATTTTCATTATCACTAGAGAGTAAAAATATCTTATACAAATGGGTATTGGTTGGTGTTTTAGCTGTTTTTAAGTACAAAGTAGTGAGAAGTGTATTCCAAACCTTTGAAGATATCCTCAGAAACATTGCATCCAGTTTCATGTTTTATGGCTTGTTTGCCATCTACACCAATGACAGAACTGACAGTGATGACACTTTCAAGGCTAATTATGCTCCCTAAAGCTTCTAAAATTATTTCTGAAGAAAACCAAAACAAAACCCAACCAGACACAAACCCCCTCTCTCCACACAGACAGATCAACACCCGAGAGCCTTCCTGAGCAAAGCTTTCAAAGTTTGGTCCCAGAGGTGCTGGTGCATGGCTGAGTTACACACCTGGGAGCTGGGAGGCAGGCTGGGAATGGACATTCCAGGGTGGTTTTTGTTCCAGAGCTCTCCTTGGAGGAGCCTTCTCCCTCTGGCAGAGTTGGGGTGTCCCAGGCTGTGCTGCCACTGTCCCCTGTCTGGTGTCACAAGAAGTGAGGTCCTGCCCAGCCAGCAGCTCTCACACTCTGAGCAGTTTCTTGTCAATCTGGCAGAGCACAAACAGCAGTATGGAAAAAAAAAATATGCTGTAGAATCAAATAATGTTCAGAGTGACTTTTACACTGGATTAGAGCTGGATGTTTTCATGGGAAAGTGTTTTATCACTTATTTGAAGAGTATGTATCTTTATTCCTGAGCTGTGCTGTGAATTTCTCTCATATAGAAGTAGTGGGATATTCACAAATACAACAGACTAGTGATAGGGCACAAAAAGGGGGCAAGCTTCTTCCTGAACTGGACTGCCAGTCAGGTGTTTAAAATCTAAAGAAAATTCTTTTCTACTTCAGTTTTGTTGTGAGTTCTGGCATTAATTTAATTTAAAATATAAGTTGATAAAATATATTTTTGCAATAATGATTCTGTGTGGATGCACAGGACAATATCGTCTTTAGATAAATGGTTGCATATCCAATATTTATATGTGTGAGACAGATAGATTAGCAGCTTTGTTGTGGCAAGAATGTTATGCTTTCCAAGTTATTTTGGCATTTTTTTTTCTTCCCTTATAGAGTTCAAAACAACAGATGAGTTGTGAAAGAGAACAGCTAAGGGTAAGTGAAATGATTTGCAAAATGTTCTGTTTTGTTAAAACATAAGCAGAATTTAGTCTGTGCTATTGACAGATGAATTCCTTAGTTTGAGAGGAACTTATTTAGTTCATTTGTTGCTTGTTGGTAAATATTGTACATCTTTCAGTATAAAGGAGCTAGACAGATAGATGCAGGGTTTTTTCTGTACTGTGATGAGATTTGGCAGTAAAAATCTTGAGTAAAATCTTTGCCTCTTGGTGGGACCCCTGACACTCAGCGAGCTCCTCCTGTGCAGCTCCAGCAGTGCCCAAGGTCACTCCCAGACTTGCTCCACTCACATTGTTTCCAGCAGGAAGAGGTTCTTCTGTGGTTTTGTCTTGTGTAATTGCAGAGAGGAGCCAGGGCAGGGCTGTGAGGAGCTGTTATTTCAGTGTCTGTTGGTTGTGCACCCTCTGGAAGGGGATGGAGTTCCTGAGCCCAGGCTGCTGACCTCTACAGTTTCCCCCTTTTCCTGTATTAGAGTGACTGTGTTAAACAGCTTTTAGTCTCTGCTGCCTTTAAATGCTACAGATCCCTGAAGATGCTTTTCCATTGCAATATTTCTTGATTGAGTCTAATATTTGTTTGGGAAAGTATAAGAGCCTTCATTAACTAAAAGAAAAAAAACAAAACAAAACCACAAAAACCCAACCAACCAAAAGCTTTTTGGTCATCTGAGTGTTGCTTAATAGACCTACATTCATTGATAGCACATGCTGAGTATTTACTTGAAATCCCACATGCAAGTAGAGAGGCAGAGGCAGGCCTGAAGGAAGGGTAAGTTTCTATACAAACAAAATCTATACAACAAAAAACTTCTTGGAAATAGAAAAAGCAGCTTTTTATTTGTTTGTTTGTTTGCTGTTTACTAAGCATCAGCAGTGCCTGCATGACTTGCAAGTATAAAGAATATACTTGTCTTAAAGTACATTGTGCAGTGTTCTTGCCCATCCAGCCATTCTTTAGATTAACTCCATCAACATATCTAGATGCTTCAGCTGGTCCTCACCACACTTGGAATGGGATTTTTGGTAAACAAGTTATGCAAGAGCAATGCATCACATACTGTCCTCAATTCTTTCCTTGCTGCCATGCGACTGCATTGCATTGTACTGGAGCTGGAGTGACAAAGCTTTGTTTTATCAGCACTCATGTCTCAACAGAGCAGCTGTCAGAGCTAAAATATTGCAATAGTACCTGAAGGACAAGCTGCTTTTCAAGAGGTAGCAGTGCCTTGAGAACAAAGCAAGTGTTCATTTCTTTTTATTGTTTTTATTTTCTCCCTTGAATGAAGGAAAATATTGTTTTACAATATAACTTGAGGAGGCAATGAGCTCTTTCTTGGAGTAAATTTGTGTGCTTTTTCAAAGCAGTGGATAAGAGGTGGTGCAGTGAAGCTTTCATGTGTCTTTCCATTCCAGTATTACACATTTCTGTCTAACAATGAGCTCAGTGCTTGGGATGCCTCTGTGGCAGAGCAAAATGTGACACCTGAAGACAAAGCCATGTCTGTAACCCACTAAATCGAGCTACATCTTCTTGCACAACTCCTCTGATGTTCCTGCTACACTAAACACAGTTTCTGGTGAAAATTCTGCTCCTGTCCCAGAGATCCCCCATGGCTTTCAGAGCTTATCTGCTGTGCCAAAAGGTCACACTGGCGTTTAAATGTACTGTGTGTGGACATGGTGCACTTTGAGCACCATCGGGTGTCACTTGACCATTCTGCCACTTTTAGGCTGGCTCCTTAAATGAGCAGTTCTGTTAAAGAAATGTTTCATTTGAATCACATTTTGAGGTTTGTTTCATTTGAATCAGGTTTTGCAGGCTTGCAGTATTTTCTTTTGGGGTTTGTGACCTGCCATGAGTACTTGGATGTGAGTCTCTTCACAAAAAGTGGTGCTTCATCCCAGCTGAAAGAATTGAAATATAACAGGGAAACAGGATGAAAATAAGCAAATGCCAACATCCTGTTGTTTGTTAAACCAAGTCAACCAGGTTATTGTTAGTCATCTAAAAATACAATAAAAAAAGACAGACTATCTCCCACTTCCTTGCTAAGTCTAAGATGAAAATCTTTGCCACTCTCCTTTTTTGGTTCTCTAGTAATTCCTTAGTCTAAAGCCATAAAAAATGTTTCAAAAGCAAGGCTTGTAAAAAGCAAAATAGTGTAAATAAATAATTAGTCATTATGAGAGGTTACCTAGAGGAGAGGGTAGACAGGCCTAAAGGAATAAAGAGGGGATTCATTAAAGGCCTTCACAGGATACACCTTGGGCAGTGCAAGAGCCTGGCCAAGGCTCTGCCCAAGGTGGACTCTGAATCACGAGTTTTCCCACTTTTATAAGCTTTGGTCCATTTCCATATTGGGGTTGATTGTTCAATTACAGCTCGGGTTGTGCAGTTCCATGCTCCCGGATTGCTCTCCTCAATTTGCTGCTGTTTGTACTTTTTGGGCCTGGAAAAGGATTGTTTTGTGTGACTGAGCTGTGAGGAGAACTTGCCAACACCTTATATGAAGTTCAGAGTTACACACTAAGGCAGTACAGAATCTGGAAAATATGAAAGCTGGGACTTAAGGCATCAATTGTGTGGCTATAGAAAGAAATATCCAAGTCTCACTAAAATCATTTCCTCAGATATTTCTCACCTCTTATCTTGTAAATTCCAAATGCAAAGCAGCATGTCACTGTTCTGGAATAAAGCCCTTAGAGTCATGAAACTCATTCATATTAGAGCCTCTGGCCATTATACATTATATTTATAATGAATGATAATCCTAATAATTAAGGAAGCCTGTGCTTTTTAACCCTTTTCTACTCAATATTTGAACTTCACAACAACCACCAGTGTGTAACTTATTTGCCCTGCCAACCTGGTACAGTCCCCAGGTAAACATGGATGACTTTACCTGACTGATTTAAATGAGAAATTATACAAAAACTATGGGAATTTTATCTCTGTCAAGGCTGGTTGTAGTCTTTATATTCCATTTGGAAAAATAACATAACCTAACTTTGGTGCATTTCCATTTGATTTTAAAAAATAAAGCATCCATGTCATTTTTCAAGTTTTACTTTCTCTTGGCAGTGATTTTCATTAGAACATGCTGCCTTGAATAATAATTATTTTCATGTTTCTTAATGTCCTTTTGCTTTCTAATCTGGTGTCACTTAAGTTATACTAAAAAGAAAAAAGTGGATTTTTAAAGGCAAATTGACTCATCAGTATTGCTCTCCCCACCTGCCTCCACACACTGCACTTCATCAGTGTTTCCTTTAAGGAAAATAATGATGCTCTTTACTCCCCTTCATTGTGTTTTGTGCTATCCAGTCCTGTTTATAAATCTCTTGTTGGACAGTCACAGCCTCTCCTCCTCGCTGCCTCTCTCCTGTTGCCCTTTGCTGCTCACGAGTGCCTGTGTGTGGTTGGCATTCTGATGCATTACACATGACCTGTAAAGACACAGAACTCACAGGCTGCTCAGAGTCATTTAAAAGTGCTTTTCTGCTTGTATTTCAGTCTGAAAAACAGACTTTGAAACATGCCTCGACCAGGTTATTTAAGGCTGTGAAGAAAATTGGGATGTGAGCCCTAAGCAGAGATTATTTGGAGAACATAAAGCTATAAATAAGGGCAGTGCCAGCTCACAAGCCTGTCTGCTGTTGCCACTGAACCTTCCTTGCTGGTCTGACTTGAACCTGGCATGGTACTTTTTTTTCATAGCTAAGGACAGGCTAACTTAAAGCTTACAGAGCTTTACTCAACCCTCAACTCATCATTTATTATTTTATATGATTAATTCAGTCTAACTGTTTAAAATGAGCTCCATGAGTTGTGCTGTAGAAGAGAAGGCTTCTGGTCCTGATGCAGCAACACCAGATGAGCTCTCCAAGGTGGGCAGAGAGCAGTTTTAAACTCTGATGTTGGGAGGCTTTATAAATGTTCCTGTGAATACCAATGAGGTCTAATGGTAAATGGTGTGATTAGCTTCCTTGATGTGAAATTCTAAGTGACCCAGTTGTTGCTCTAATTAACAGCTTCTTTCACTTGTGCTTATTATCAAGATGCATTATATGCAGCCAGAGTTCCTTCTCTGGTCTGAAATACAGGCAGGGCAGGCTTTTACTGTCACCTTGTATTTAATATCAACTTTTATGTTTTTATACTGTTCTAATTTTCAAAGAGACAGAAAGAAGTTTTGCATTCAATATTGTTCTATTTGTCTTGTCTCTTATCTCATTTTTGTTCTTAAATGAAATAAGGTGCAACCTGCAGCAAAAAAATGTGTCAAAAGTTACACCAGGTAGAGAGAAAACAAAAGCAAATGCATTTATGCCGAGCATAATTTTTAAGCAACACTGATCCTGCACTATTTAGCTTTATTTGTGTCTTTATCCAGTGCATTAATTTATTAGGTTTGCAATCTGCTCAGCTGTATTGATGAGGGCTCTTGGAAACTTTTTAAAATAAACTTTTTGAAGCTCATTGTTGTGGCATTAGTTTTCTCCAGCGATTAAGAACAGTCCCTTGGCATTTTTGTGTCCAGTGTTCCTCTGATGCACTAAGGAGTTACATTGTGATTCAGTGATAGACACTGATTTTTTAATCAGTTTGAGCTGAGCAAAACCAAACAAATAACTGGAGAGAAGAAGAGAATCCAAATGGAAGTGGCTTGTTAGGTAGATATTAGCTCAAGGGTTTTCTGAAATTGCCCAGGGTGATAGAAGGGCAGTGCATACCTGGTGGCTGGCCAGGAACCTCTGCTCTCCATCCACCTCCTCCCACCCTGGACAGGAGGCAAGGAAATGGGCATGAGTTTGTTCTGTGGGTCACTGGTGTCATGTTACCAGAGGGCAACATGTGATTCATAGCATTTCTGCAAAACAGGACAGCTGGTAATAAAAATGTCACTTTTTGCCTTCCCTCTGAAAACCCCTTGGTCTGCATTTGTAAACCATGTGTGTTCTGCCTGGAAGAGTAATCTGGAACTGCCAAGTGTCACATGTTCCTCAAGGAAAAGGGGTTCAAAGGGGAGATGACTACTAAAGGAGGGTCAGCCCAGTGTGTTTGCTACTCATCCTTTGCTTAGGAATTCACATGTGCTGCATTTGCTGTGCCAGACAAGTGGCTTAGAGTGATCCTGCTGTAGTTCCTGTAGTTATTCTTGCAGTTATTCTTGTGCTCATCCTCCCTGTAGGTGTAGGTGGAGATACAGGTAGGTGAGATCAATAAGGAGATGTATTTTTGGTTCCTGATTTGTATCACACATTGCCATGCAATGAATTTGGAGTATTCTCACTCAGTGTCTTACCAACTCTATTCCCAGACATTCCATAAAGAGTGATACACATCACAGCTCAGGAAAAAAAAAAAACCTCGGAAATAAGATCTAAAAAAGACTGGGGAGAAAGGTTAATGGTAGGGATGTGATTTCATTTAAATTTGAACTTAGCTTGAAATAAATGTGTGCCAAAAAAAGGCAACTAGAAAAATGTAAATTTCAATTGCAGTCTTGCTTGGCACTTCTGCTAAATTTTAGGAGCCTTCCCAACTATAGTAACTCATAATGTTACTATATAAAACTCCAATTTGCTGCTTAATATTCTTGCAACTTAAGACAATAGCAAGGTAATGAAAACTGTTGAGGTTCACGTTTCAAGTGCCATGGCCTCTCACCACAGGGATTGTGTTCTCTTCAAATGCTGACTGCTAATAGGGGCCTTGGATCAAGAGAATAAAGTGTTAGCTGCACTTTGTTCAATAGTGGTGCCTCTCACTTCAGGCTTCTTTGAATTCTTTCAGGAATAGTTAAGAGGTCTTTAGGTAATGTCCTGACTCTGCTCTTGATGGAATGCTATTCAGAAAACTTTCCATTCCTGTCCTGGTGTTGTTTTGGCATCTCTCTCTGAGAACAGCAGGCAAGGCTTTTCTGCTGTTCAAGCACCACTTTCTTTTGAATTCAACTTTGATTTTTGCCCAGTCAAGGATTTTCTCTGTGTGGTGCTTCATAATTGCTGGAACTGAAGGACCACAGGAATTTTTGGTGAAGCTGAAGCAATGCCTGCACTAAGTACCTGTCTGGTTTGGGTGGCTTTTTATGGAATTCAGCAGCCCCTCAGTGTGTGTTTAAACTCATATCTGTACACAGAAATCAGGGACAGGGAATAGTTCACTAGGGCTAATGAAGGTTCAGGAAGTGGAAAATTTATGAAAAGACAGAAGGTACTACATTTAGACAGTTTAAGGGCTGCTGAGATAGTACCCAAAATAAACTCAATATCCCAGTGCTCTCTTCCTCCTGCTGCACAAACATGAGCAGTGCCCAGTCCTGGATCCAGTCTGGATTTGGGAACAGCTCCTGCACTCAGCAGTGCCCAGTCCTGGATCCAATCTGGATTTGGGAACAGCTCCTGCACTCAGCAATGCCCAGTCCTGGATCCAGTCTGGGTTTAGGAACAGCTCCTGCACTCAGCAGTGCCCAGTCCTGGATCCAGTCTGGGTTTAGGAACAGCTCCTGCACTCAGCAGTGCCCAGTCCTGGATCCAGTCTGGGTTTGGGAACAGCTCCTGCACTCAGCAGTGCCCAGTCCTGGATCCAGTCTGGGTTTAGGAACAGCTCCTGCACTCAGCAGTGCCCAGTCCTGGATCCAGTCTGGGTTTAGGAACAGCTCCTGCACTCAGCAGTGCCCAGTCCTGGATCCAGTCTGGGTTTAGGAACAGCTCCTGCACTCAGCAGTGCCCAGTCCTGGATCCAGTCTGGATTTAGGAACAGCTCCTGCACTCAGCAGTGCCCAGTCCTGGATCCAGTCTGGGTTTAGGAACAGCTCCTGCACTCAGCAGTGCCCAGTCCTGGATCCAGTCTGGGTTTAGGAACAGCTCCTGCACTCAGCAGTGCCCAGTCCTGGATCCAGTCTGGGTTTAGGAACAGCTCCTGCACTCAGCAGTGCCCAGTCCTGGATCCAGTCTGGGTTTAGGAACAGCTCCTGCACTCAGCAGTGCCCAGTCCTGGATCCAGTCTGGGTTTAGGAACAGCTCCTGCACTCAGCAGTGCCCAGTCCTGGATCCAGTCTGGGTTTAGGAACAGCTCCTGCACTCAGAACAGCAGCTTTTGGTTCAGCCTTTGTGCAGTGTGTGCACGCAGCTCCTGCCGCAGAGCGCTCACTGTGAGCAGGGATGCTGGCCTAGAAAAGAAGAAAGGTTTTCTTGCTTAGTTTGTGTTTGTTGAGAGGGAGCTCTTTTTTCACCCAGCTTTTGTAGTTTCTCTTTGATCATCTGGAAAGCAGACCTTTGAGTGCACAGCTTTAGCAGTGTTTATACTATCCTGACTTATGATTTCAACCTCTGCTGTTGCTGAGGCAATTGGGCTGGCAAAGATCATGGTCCCTTTAGTGGCACCCCTAATTCAAGAAGGAAATGCTGTCTAGTTTACAGTGCACCTTGGAGGATTTGTGGCTTTAGGGGTCTTTTTGGGGGTTTTTGGGTGTTATTTGGTTTGGTTTTGGTGTTTGTTTTTTGTAGGTTTTTTGGTTTTTTTTTTTGGGGGGGAGTTTATTGTTTTGTTGTTTTGTTGTTTTTTTTTCTTGGTTGTTTTGGGTTTTTTTGCAAGTTTTGGGTTGCTGTTTGGTTTTTTTCCCCCTGGGTGTTTCCACAAGGCCTTTCTGGCTTGGGTGTGGGTTGTGCTATTGGTTTGAACTATTTACTTTTCTTTTGCACTTGGGTGAAAAAAGTGAAAACCTAGGAAAAGTTGTCCAGCTGCAGGTAGCTGGGTTGTATTTTTAACACCCTCTTTAGTTCTTCTGTATGGTGGATTTTTATTCTCATTTACTCATATACAAAAGAACAGATTGAGCAACAAGGTTTTTAAAGGGAACAGGAAGGGCATTGAAAATATGGAAAGAACTGAAATAAAACCAAAAAATTTACATGAACAATCCAAACAATGTGGTGTTATAGGGACAAATATTCACTAAGCCACACTGACTTCTTGAACCAGTGTTCTTTCAAGTAGAGAGAATGAAGGAATATTGATTTTAATATGGCTATCATATCCTTGTTTTGATGTTTATGGTCTTTTTCTGTTTTGTAAAATCTTCCTAAACTTTCCTTGTTTAAACTGGTCAGGTGTACTACTCCACAAAAACATTTCGTTATGCTTTTCTAAGTAGCTGCCAATTTTTTTCAAAGCACCAAAATTACCAGGAAAAAGAAATCACCTTAAAAAGCCCAGAAATGCATGAATCAATATTAATATGTAGATACTACTATGTAAATATATACATAGTAGTATGTATTTGTATTATATATAAATCTATAAATACAGTTAAGAATCCAGTCCTTGTGACTTGTGCTTGACATGCACATATACCACACTGTTGGATAAAGAGAGAAATCTTGGTTTTGGATAGATCAGGATTTTACAAGTCTGTATTTGTTCTTAATAGTCTATATTTGTTCTTAGTCTTGACGTTTTTAATACTAAGAATAAGTGAACTACAAGTGTGCTCTGTTCTATTCTGCAGCAAGATCCCAGCTTGTCCTGAAAGCCAAGTGTTTGTGTTCAACAGGAATGGCTTTCTTGGTACAGAATCCCAAAAAAGCTCCATGTAGTC
Source organism: Molothrus aeneus (assembly GCF_037042795.1). NCBI lineage: Eukaryota > Metazoa > Chordata > Aves > Passeriformes > Icteridae > Molothrus > Molothrus aeneus. Next base: position 4,125,986 of record NC_089661.1, read on the forward strand.
TCCAGGAAGCAGGATAGAGAAATAAAAACACACAAAATTGGTGTTTTATCAAGCTGACAATAGTTTTGTGCCATCTTGAAGTTCTGGGCTCAAGAAGGAGCTATACTTGGAGTTGGAAGACAAGTAAAGTACAGAATTTTAAAGACACCTTTAGTAACTAATTTTTCTTTTCACAAAGGCTTGCAGCAAAAAAAAAAAAAAAACAAACAAACAACTTGTTTAGGAAAAAGGTGTTTTATCCAGAGTTCCACACTTTTCCCTGTGTGGGCCTGGACAGGCTGGAGAGGTGGAGCCAGGGTCAAGGTCCTGCCCCTTGCCTGAGGCAGTCACCAACATCAGCAGGTACTGGGGGACAAACTGATGAGAAATGGAAGAAATCCCAAGCTGGTATTTTCACATTTGTACCATGGGATCTGGAGGGTCCATTTTGTGAGCCAGGAAGTCAAGAAAGGCAAAAATGCTCTGCTGATTTTTAGCATCTTTGTTGTTTCTCACCCCTGGGAGAAGCTGACCTTGTTTCAGGGATGTTGTTCCTCCACATCTCTGTGCTGTTGTGTGTTTTGAAGCTTTGATCACCTCTGTTTTCTATAAAGACAGTGTGGCTTAGGGAGAGGGAGATATAAAACCAAAGTGCATCAGATCACAGGCATTTTCTATGCTCCACTAATACCAGAAATTTGAGCCCTTCCCGTGAAGGAGTGGCCACAGAAGTATCCCAAGCATGCAATCAAATGCCATGTAGGCTGTTATTCATAGGAAATGGGCAAAACTACAGATGCACTCAGAGCTCCCAAGTTCCATTTCCACATTTCTCGTTCATGCAGTAGTTATCTCTGCCTCTGGATTGTTAAGATCTCTTTCAGTACAACACTAAAAGAAGTGGTGTTCATCTCAAGGTCACTTTGGTACTTGAGAGCAGCTGCCCTCCAAAGAGCACATAATGAATAGTTTTATTACCTTTTGGTTGCTTTTCCCTACGTGCTGTAGATTGCTTCAAATGCTATCAGCTCATTTCTCCTTTTTTCTTTTTTTTTTTTTCCCTTCTCCTCTGAACTACTGCTTTCTACAACTGTTTTCATCATTGTTAAAAATCATTTATATAGCTCCATAAATTACAGGCACTTTACAAGCAAGGAGTAAAATACTGCCTTTGCCCCAAATCCTTTATGGTTCAGATACATCTTTGATATCTGGTGTTCCTTTTTTTACTAAACACACAGCCTGGGAATTTTAAGGTAGATTGCATTCATCTCTTGTTTTATTCCCACAATTTTTCATGATCAAATGATGGTGAGGGCCTTTCTGTGATGCAGATAACCAATCACCAGTTTGCTACTTCCCATAAAGGTATTGTAAACACTCTCCTTACTGAGAATTCCAGGCACATACTTTGGTGCTCATATATTTGCATCTAAAACCTGTAGGCACTAGAAAAAAACAAATCCAGCCTTTTGATAATTTAACTCCCCCCTTGTTCTTTTTTTTCTTGACACTCTAACTGGCATTTCCCATTTTTTTGGAATGAAATCTCCCAGGAATTTTCACATGATATTGCCACAGTGCCCAAGGAAAAACCCGGCAGCATGATCTTTGAAAAGGTAGTTTATTTTTTGGAGTTTTGGCTCAATTATTAGGCTCCCAACTCCAGGATATCTCATACCTCATTTACACTCCCGCTTCCACTAATGCAGATACTTAAAATCTAATTGTAGCTATCGTTTAATTTGAAATTAGGATTTTTTTAAATTTTTTTTTAAGTTTACCTGGTTGATAATAGTCCAAAATACATTAAATATTTACTATTCTCTTCCATCTTTAAACACAGATTTTTTTTAAAAAACCAACCCATACAAGCAGCTGTAAATCTAGGGGGAAAAACCCCGTAAATTCACTTAATAATCAAATTTTTTCTAAGCTCTTGAAAAGTGCAGGGCTTGGGTGCTGGGCACCTTCCCAGTGGTGCTCAACTGGAAATGTGGAGTCCACTGTGGGACTGTGGGGGTTTCTTACAGTTATGATCATCTTGTATCCAGAGTATCTATTTTACACTGAGAGATAGTAAAATAATTTGATAGTAAAATAATTATCAGTGTTAAAAATATAGAAAAACTTTTCTTAACTCATTTGTATGCAAGTTTTTGGGGTTTTTTTCGTATGTTGACATCAGAACAGAGCAATCATGGTGTGCTAGCATGGCCATTGAGTTCCTTCTGGTTTGAAAACCAGATCTAATGACTGAAAAATATTAAATCTCCCATATTCTATTCACTATGTTAAAATTATAATTTGGAGCCAAAAATTTTAAAGAGGTTTTTTTTCACTAATTTCTTTGAAAATGCATTAGAGACTCCAAAATAATACATAATGCTATTAGGTTTACATTTAAATCTCAGGCTTTTGCAATTTTTAGAGAACTTTGTGGCTTACATGAGACCAAATATATAAATGATGTGAAAAACGTTGACTTTTATTTTAAAAAGGTTGAAAGGGAAAGGAAAAAAATAATTTTTCAAATTGATTAATGAAAATATATTTCCATGTCTTATTGAGAGTCACCCAAGCTTTATTTTGAAAGTGCTGGCAAACACTGCAGTTATTAAAAAGAGAACAAAGGTCAGTGAGTGTGCATCTGTAATCATACTACCCTCAGTGGGGCAATCTAATCTAGAGGAAATTCAGTTGAAACGAAGATTTTTGACGTTATTCCAGTAAATAACAAAAGCAGATTGATGTTCTTGTGTGTTTTTCTGACCTAAATCCCACCCAAATGCTTGCACTGTTTATTTGCTGGGCACTAAGGCATGGTATTGATGCACCTGAAATGCATTCTCTGGAACTCTGAGCCTCTTCCCCTTAGGCTCCTGCTGGAGGCACTGGGAGTGCCTTTCCTTGGCCAGGTGGAGGAGAAAATGTAAAATTCTTGGAATTGGGTTGGAATTTGGGACATGGAAATAGTCTTAACAGGTGTATGTCAGGCCAAGGGTACTTTAGTGTATGTTTAATGAGGTGTTGGTGCTCCCTGACCTCAGTGTTGGCATTTCCACAGCCACAGAAGGGTTTAATTCAGTTTTAATTCAGTGAGTGAAGGTGGAGACTCCCTCAGAACAGAGCATCCTCATTCAGGGTCAGAGGAGGACACCAAATATCACCTCTGAGAGGCCAGGTGGGCTTTGTGCAACCTGGTCCTGCAGCCCAGAGCCTCCCTGCCTGTAAAGAACTCCCTCCTTTGAAGTGCAGGTCAGGATGGAAAGCAAGCCCTGCTTGTTAGCCCTGTGCTCTGGGTGTAAGGTGTTCTTAGGAGACAGTAACTAAACAGAGGCAGGGTACCCCATTCTGAATGGGATTTGCTTGTTTGTCATATTGGCACATGACATTTCATGTTAAAAAAAAGAAAAAAACATCACAGCATCTTTTGAAATGCTTCAATCTTGTTTCCTTGCAGAGCTCAGTTTGCAGAGATGCTGTGGTTTAGCAAGGCCTGGCTCAGTGGAAAGCAGCGAGTGCTGTGCTGCCTTTGTCAGCATTTTGCCATTTCCTCTGTGCGGGAGCGCGGCTGAGCCTGCTGCAGCCCCAGAGGGAAGGGATCCAGACAGCTCTGCCCAAGGAGCTGCTCCTGCTCCTCTGCTGTGTGCTGTCCTGAAAACAAGAGCAGCAGGGCTGGCTCTGCCCCTTGCTGCTGCTCTCTTAGGCTCAGCCCAAGTGCCACCAGCCCTCAGAGCTGAGCACTAGCCCTGGGCTGCACCAGGATCTTGTGCTGGTGATTTGTCTCTGATGGAAGGGAGGAACAACCACTCCTTGTGATGCTACTGGAGAATTTCCCTCCCGAGGGGGGAAAAGAAACAAATCTCAGCTTTCACACATGCACAGGGTCTCATCAGCTTGTACTAGCAGAAGAATCTACATTTTGGTTTGAGACAGAGGTTATATTTCCAGAATGTCACTGTTTGCAGAGCAGGGTGTAATTTGTTTTGTTTTTGTCAGTGTCAGTACCTGTGCATTTGCTGTTGGAAATAGTTAACTTTGCATTTTGTTGCTGGGAAAGGAGTATCCAACTGATGTGAACCATGAACCCCCTAGGAAAATAGAAAATACATAGATTCAGAGCATCTCAGAACACCAATTAAATATTTAGTGTACAGGCTGGATCTCTCCTAATGGAGAGTGTCTGAGGTAAACACAGCATCTCTAATGTACAATCAATTTAATAACAGAAAGGACTGGCAGCTCATGGAAGGGGAGAGGGTGTATTTTAATTTCAGGCAGAAGAACTGTCTGAGAAGTGAACTTTTTAATTGTGAGAATGAATATTCAGGCAATCCAGCTTTGGTTTGCTGAAGGAATTTCTGATAGACCTGGAGGGCAGTGGGGGAATGTGAGGTACTCACAGGTTGCTTTGATGACTGCCTGGTTTTCTGCCTGGTGGTGGCTGTGCAAGTGGGTCTAGAAGCAGAACACTGACATGATCTGTACTGCTTGAAACATGCAGGGGAAACTATTCTGAATCTGACCTTTTGCAAGAAGCTGGATACTCCCAAATTTATTTTTTTTTAAGATGAGGAAAAAATATTCCTACTGTGGGGACATTGGAAGTGCTATAGTGACCTGGTTATCAGGTGCTGTCCCAATCTCCTGTCCCAGAGTGTTCCTTGGAGCAGTGCTGGGTGCATTCCCCAGCTGCTCAACTGCTACAACTCCTTTAGAGTTGTGCTGCATTTAGCTTTTTTCTAGAAACACCTGTTCAAAACCAACCATGTTCTGTTTAGAGGAATCCTAGCAATGAGTCTTGGTGCTTTGAAGCTTCCAGGGTGCGTAAGAGCAGACCATGGATAGGATGCGTGGATGGCTGCATTCACAGCCATTCTCAGAGGTGTGCTGCTCCAGGAGGCCAGGAGGGTTCCCTTTGCCAGACTGCCAGAAAGAGCTCTTCATCTCATGTGGTCTCCTGGCATGCCCTGGGTTCCCTCTCAGGGTTTGGACTGATGGACAGAAATTTCCCAGTATTTTTGAAGTGATGTCAAAATGATTTGAGGCCACTTCTGAAAGTCAGAACCATTTGGCCATGCATGTGCATACAGCACGTTGCATTTTTTGGGAAAGCACTGATGCAGCCTTAATTATTGTCTCACTACTTATTTGTCTTTAATAGACAAATTTCAGATTTCAGAAAATGTCAAGTGTTTCTGAAAAAACAGAGTCTGAGATCTACTAAAGGCACATGTTCTGTGAATCTCATGGTAGGAGCCAACAATAAGAAAAAGGGCAATGGAGAAAATCTGCAGACATCAAGATGATGGAGAGGGTCCTACAAGTCACAAAATGAAAGGCAGGCCTAGATGCCCAAAGTGTTTTTGTGGTCTGGAAGGCAGCCAAAGAGGCATTGATTTATTAAAGAGCAGCCTCACGGCTTCCTTTTCTCTGTGTGATGGTGCCATTAGAGCTCCTCAAACAGTCTCTGATTTCCTTGAGAATGAGGAGTAGAGGATTCTGAAGGCAGTTGTTGTTTGCAGGCTGATGCCACTGCCAGACCAGCACTTTGTGTACCTGACTGGGGAATTCAGTGTGTGAAGTGTGAGTTCCTGATGGTTAAACACAGCCACTACTTGTGCAAGAAGTACCCCAGCAGTTGTGTGGGTTTTGCATTCTGCAGTTGTGATGTGGTATAAAAAAACCCAACTTTAATGAGACAGCAATAGTGAGACACCAATTGTCTCAAAAATGCCCCAGTCAGCTGTTTTGTTGATGGAGTTAACTCAGGGCTGTCCTCGTGCACTGCTAATACCCTGGCAATGATCAGCACCTGTAGCATCAGCTTTTTGTCTGCTTTTGGAGATATCTCAGTCCTCTTATGAACTCCTTTTCTCTTTTCTCTCTCAATAGCCAGGATTAGTTTTGTCGTGTTCCATTCCTTGCCCCTGCAGTGCCTCCCTCAAACCCTGTCCCCGTGTCTCCTTGTCACTTGTCCTGCCTGTTTGTCACTTGTCCATGGGCTGCAGAGGCTTTCCTGATACTGTGAGCAGAACTGGGGGTGCTGCCCAGCCTCATTGGTTCTGCTGCTCTTGCCAGGAGTTCAGGTGCCAGAGGAGCAGGTTTTTCACCTTTTCCATGGCAGGGTTGCTGTACAGGGGTGCTGCCATCAGCTCTGGGAGCAGAAGTGTGCTCAGCACACACTGAGGATGTGCCCGTCCCTCACCAAATGAAAACACTGATAGAAGCCAGCCTCAGTGAGGAGGCTGTTCTCACCTTGTTAAAAAGCAAGTGAGAGGAGAAGACAGAGCATGAACTAGTTTTGTCAGATCTGTGGTCAGAAATAGCAGCTGATAGGTTTGCTGTGATAAGCTCTGTGTGATGGCTCTGCTGAAAGGTAGGCTGTTCCATGATTTACTGAACTATTAGAAGTGGTAAAACTGATCCATTTGTTATCATCCAGTGCATAAAGACTTCAGGATTTAAGGAGCCTGCACTAAATAACAAAGCAATTGATATACTCATAAACTGAAAATTACAGGGAAGAAGTCCTTAAGTCATTGGTAATAGGAGCCTTTTATCATATTAGTGATGATTACCAAATGTTAACCCCTACTCCTATTTTTCAAACCAAATCTTACCTTACAGTAGTTGCAATTACTTAAAGAACTCCTAGAGACAACTTTGTACTGATTTATTATGCAAGTGTGGCAGGTTTTCTTTATTAATCTGAGTGCCATCCCTCTCCCAGCCCATCAGGTCCCTGCATCAGCTGATGTGAGCTGATTGATGGCTCTGCCAGCAGCAGCATGGGGCTGATGTCACCTGAGCAATGGGATCAGCTGCCTCCACTGCTGGGGAGCACATCTTTACCCAAAGCAAATTTGAGTGTAATATCTTGAAAAGAGATTTTTTTTTTCCTGTGCTTCAATAACTAGATAATAGTTAGCAATAGTTGGTTTCAGATTAGTCTGTTCTAAGGAGAATATAATTATGTGTCCTACTGAGAAGATGGAAATACCCTCTGCCAGGTTTTAAAAATGCATTATAAGATTGTGAGTTGTCTTTGTGTTCTCTTGAAGCAAAGATTTTATGGGCACTGGAAAGAAGATGTTGACTAAAGCTAAGCAAACATTTGCCTGGAGGTAATTTTACTGATGACATTAGTTTCTTTTTTCTGCTCCAGAGTGTCCTGAGATACTTAATTCATTCAATTTCATTCAACCAATCTAAGTTCTCAAGGAACAGATGAATTGAGAGCCACTTGTTACCAGTGCTCAATATTTGATATCCAGCTTGCTTTATTTAAATGTGAATGATTACATGCTGAAACAGATTTGCTTCTTTTTGTGAGCCGTATAAGCAGAGTATCTAAAATCAAGATTTGCACACACACCTGGGTGTTGTACGGAAGAAAATTGGAGAGCTATACTAACATTTCAGGGAATTTAGTAAAACTCTTTTTTTGCAGCAGGTAAATTCTGATCCCATTGCCCTTGTGTTAAACTTTTCTTTCACAGACCTTATTTAAGTAAATTCAAATGCATCATCAAGCCCCAGTGACACTGACCAGACTGAAGCTGGAGTCCAGCTGAGATCCTAAGCCCAGGAGGGATGATGAGAGGGTTTCCTGAGGCTGCCAGGGCTCTCTTTGGCAGAACTGTTGGCTGAGTCTGTTCTCACCAAAGAGAGAGAAGAAGCAGCACCTGCCACTGAAATTATGGGGATGGATTGATTGAGCTGTTACCAACTGAAGAATGATCACTAATAATTTGACTTAATAATAATCACTTAGTTACCCTGAGTTTTGTCAGGATAGGATGTTTGAGTGTTGGGAGAAATCAGCCAGACTTGGTTCCAGGCACATCACAAATGAAGTGTTTGTACCAGACAAAGGGGCAGGCCTCTCATAGTTTTCTTCCCATCACTTTGCTGTGCTAAGTGTTGGGGAAATTAATCCACAAACACCAGAGTGTTATGTCCAAAAAGGAGACAGAGGGGTCTTTTTACTTTATTTGAATAAAGGCAGAGGCCATGGGGCATTCCCCGGGGATGTCTCAGATTTTTGGAGGACACAGCCTCCTTTTTATCCCCATTTCCCAGCCACATTTCCCTTCTCTCTTTTCCCATTGGCTGAGGTACTTGAGAGGTTCAGGCTTCCCAATACACTTGATACCAGAGATTTTCCCTCTGATGTGTAACCCTCCCTTTTAATTTTTAATTCTTGTGGAATTTAGGGGTTTTTCTTCTCCATTGTTTCTTTCATCTTTCAATGTCTAATTTAATTTATCAGCCAACCTAAAGTTTATTTGTAAAGGGAAATCTCTTTTTCCATTCACCAATCAGTGGAATCCTTCCCATTGTTTCTTTTATCTCCCAGTGCTGGTTTTATCCACCAGCAGCCCCACAGCTTGTTTGTAAAGACAAATCCGCTGTTCCTCTCATAAGGAAAGGGAAAACAAAATTTCACGTTGCTGGTTCTGTGGGCAGTGATCAGCTCTGTGCATCCCACACATCTGCCATGGAATGTGGGACTGGGGAAGCTCCCATGTGCCTCCATCCTGCTCGTCCCCCTTGCACTGAGCACAATTCACCTCAGCCACCAATCCTGACTGGGGGTGTGACATTGTGCTGAGCTTTAATGACCAGGTTGTTGGCTGCTTGCTCCTCAGGCTTTCCTGGGACAATATTCTGACCTTGTTGTAGAGCAAATGGGCACAGAAACCAATTTCGTGCATCAAAAATGACAGAAAGGCTAAAGCAATAGAAATTAATTGGAAATGGGAAAAAAAAAACCCCACAAAAAACCCGAAAAACCCAAAACAAAACACAAAACCAAAACCTGCGTTGAAAACAGAGTTTATAAACTAATGGAGCTGTTTTTCTAAACACAGAGTTTATAAACCAACATAAAGGTGCACTTCAGTTGCGCTTCTGTATTTACGCTGAAATCCAAAAAGCAAAAGCCAGAAAAAATACAGCAAAACCCACCCCCTTAAAACTGCAGTGACACAAGAACAGATTAAGGACTTGTTTTGTTTCCATACCTCCTAACAATTTGCAGTTTTTCATTTCATATACAGCCATAATAGATGAGGCTGTAAAGGTGTGGAAATTAAGCACAAACACAAATATTTCTTGCCTTTTAAATGCTTCAAATGATTTTTTGTGTTCTGTGTAACTTATGTGAGATTTTAGCGTTGCTGCAGCTCATGTATCATGTGCATCATTTGTATCTTTTCTTGGGGAGCCTGAAGTAAAAGAAACCAGTTTATTACCAGTAGTGGCAGTGTAATAATTACCATCACGTTCCCATCCTCCTTTATTAGGCTTTTTGGTTTTTAAGAATCATTCAATCCCTCTGGTTTAAGTTTGGAAGAACAGAGATGTTGGTTGAAAACGTGGACTCATTAAAGTCAGTAAGTTTTGTCTTTGCAGTCCATTAGTCAAATCTATGATTTTGATACCCTTCTGTATGGTCATATAGCACCTAGAAAAACAGATTATGCCATCTAGCACTGAGCTTGTTTTAATATTCCTGCAGTTCCTAGGAGTCTTATATCCCTTGCAAAAGGAGGAACTTAGTCTGCATTTTCTTATCTTCCAATGCAGCAAGCAGCAATATCAGTGCTATTTCCAATCTTCTGTGTCATTAATAAATATGCCAAGATATGTCTGTGAATTATGGTCCTTTAATAAGGTAATGGAACTCCTAGAATCTAGGGCTTGATTTTTTAGAAATGGGACCTGTTTAGGTGCCAATAAGAATGTGCTGATCACATACATAACTAATCTTGATTAATTATGAGTACAAATTTTATTTTTTTCTTGTTACTCTTACCAAGTATTTTTATCTACCCTTAATATCTCACCAATCCCTCGTGATTCTGTAGGGAAAATAAATGATATTGTGATTGATGACAGAAGTTCAGGCTGTGGTACAAGCTCACACAGCAATGCTGGTGCTGAAGGTGGCAGTACCTGAGAGCCCCATGTGAGCATCAGAGGAGCTGGGCCATTACAGCAGCAAGGAGCAAACACCCGGGCTGGTATCAGATTTTCTGGCTGCCTGTTTTTTGAAAGAACACCAAGGTTCTCATTGATTTCAATAGCCTTTGACCTGAACTTGATGTCAGCTGTCCTGGACCAGCCTTTGTTAAAATGATTGTGGTCAGTACCTTCAATTTACTTTTTTCACATTGTTTGCAAATCCAGAACATGTAAGAAGTGACCTTAGCAAAAAGGGTTCAGTTTAAACTTCAGCCATAGGTGCAAAAACCAGAGTAATATATCTGTTTTCAGTCTTTTTTTATCCACCTTTTTCCACCTGCACAGGAAGTACAGCTGATCTAACAAAGTATTGAATAAAATTTGTGTGAAAAATAAAACACTTTAAATGAATGGTATTGTACAGCAGCATTACAATTTGTTCCTCTTGTCTGGAGGAATAAGATGTGAAGAATTGGGTGAGTAACCAATTTAATAATGAAGAGAATTTAAAATACAGAGGGAATAGTTGAAAGCCTTGGGACATCATCCCCTGAAGTTTCATATGCTGCCTGTGCTATGCTCCAAAACAGGGAAATTTTGATACTGAAGTGATTTATAGGCACTACCTGTGCACAGCCTTTTATCACATTAATAAAATCTTTAACTAGCCTTTGAAAATTCTAAAACCTCCTGCGTTCAGTTGAGGTGCACAGATAGAAAGAACTGCTGGCTGGCAGATGTTCAGATACATTATCAGAAAATGTATTTTCAGCCTAACCAGTACAATGTAATTCATTCCAACATGATCTTTCAGGTTTATTACAGTGTAACTGACTACAGAACACAGCGCTCTGTGCAGGAGCCTAAAGGAGCTGAAGGTGTTCAGCTTCAAGGTGACCGGGTCAGGCCTGGTACAGAGCTGAGTCTTGGTGGGCAGACTGACAGATCATTTAAACAACTCAAAACTGCAAACAAAAGGGTTTTCTTTTCCTCTTGTAGGCTGCCCAGGTGAAGGAAGTGGCTTTATTTCATGAGACTGCACTAAACTTATATAAATGTTATTGCCGTTGCACATTACATTAAAAATTGTCACTTCAGGAATTGCTGTGTTAAGTCTTTGCCTTTTGCCTCCACTAAGAGAGGCAACAACATTTTAGCTGGCTGTAGTATTTTACAGATGAAGCATAAATAGCTCTGTGTGTGTATGTGTATCTGTTTATCTGGATAAACTTCTCTGTTGAAATCTTAGCGTGAGGTGCCACATGAATTGATGGCTTCATTTTGCTGTTTAATCAGCTCTGAACTGTCATTGCCACAGCAGTTATCTTTACTTGGACCTCACCCTGGTGGCAGATTCCAGTTGGTTTAGTGCTATGGATTTTAGTTTGCTCCCCCCAGTCTTGCTTTGCTGTTGCATCTCCTCTTTATGGGCTGTTTCAGCAGGTGCCTCTCCATTTGCCACCTGCCTTGGTGCAATTTAGTCAAAGTATTTTAATTATTTAGGTGACATTTTACCTTGTATGGTCAGGCTGAATATGTAAATGGATTGGAGTCTTTAGGTAAAAAGATGGGGATTTTTTTTTTTTTTAAGAAGTGAGAAGTTTGTCAAAGATAAAAAATAAATAATCAAACATAAAAACAAGGTCAAATTTCTGTTTAATCTCATTCCCATCACCATTTTCATACCTCATCTCTTTAGTAATTATTGATTTATGATATGGGGTTGATGCATTTGGTAGAGAGACTGTGTGAATAGCTCTCCACATCAGTACCCAAAATGTGCCATGGTCAGGGTGTGCCATGCACCAGTTCACAAGGCCAGGCATGATTCTCAAACCCAATAATGCAGCCTTAAAATAAATAACATTTTTCTCCTTTACATTTTAAAATTGTTTCTCAGCTGAGGCTGGTGTTAACTAATTTACTAATTATATTGTGTGTTTTAATGAGAGGGGTTAAATGAGTTAAAAGTATTTTCTTGTAGCAAAGGATAAAAGTCCAAGTGTCAATCAAAAAAACTCGAGTCCCCTGCATGCTCACTCATTTACATAATGTACATTCAACTTTAAAAAAAAGAGCAAATGATGCAGTTTTTCTTTATTAACCTTTATTAAATATGCAAATCACAATCATAACTTTGATTTTTAAGTATCTATTACAGTAAGAAAAAAAAATCTACCAAAAATAAATCAAATCAGCCCAAACACTTTTGCTGTGGTCTGATTTACTGTTTGTACTCCCTGTTTCTGGTGCTGGCAGCAGGAAGAGCAGCAATAACACAGTGGAGACAGTAGATGGCTGTAGAAAAGTGTGTTGAGCACTCCTGTGTGAGCGTAATAAGATTGGGAAAGGCCTTGACCTGACTGGATGCAGCTTTTATCTGAAGTACATTTAAAGAGATAAAGGAGAAGCAGGGTGCAGTACATGTTCCTTTCTTTTCTGTAGGAGCTTTGCTTTGAGTTTAAAAATTTCTCGAATGTGGGATTTGTGAACTGGGTCCTTGAGCAGGGAGAGGCAATGGCTCCAGAGCCACCAGAGTCACTCTGAGGATTCCCCCCTCCCTCAAGACGTCTTAGAAATCCTCCTATAAAATTCCTACAGAGGGGGCGTCTGTAGATCCCATAATAATAATCAGGAAGTGGTATATTCCCATTTATTTATTTATTATTACTTTTTTTTTTCCCTCTCCCCCCCCCCACCCCCCTCCAGTGTAGTTGGCTGCCTTTAGTGCACGGACCTGCTCATTAAATAGATACACCAAGAACTGTTACCTAAGCAAGCTTGACAGTAAAGAAAGGACAGCCTGAGTTAGGGAGAAAAAGGGAAGAAAAAAGACAGCCTGAAGCAAGTCACTTCACACGCAGAAAGAGCCACTGAACGAATGCTGTGCTCATAAACAAACTAAAAAAAATACCTTGTATAAGAAGAGAACTGTGAGGACTTGACAGAAAAAAGGCAAGATTTTCTACCCACTGTTTTCAGTTTTCCTTCCAGACATACTTGGTGAAGTAAGGAGACTTCTGTTTGCTGACAGAGCCCTTGATTTCTTTCAAGATGATGATGTATTTGTGGGTAGGTAGTGTCTCTCTCCATGTCAATCTTTTGTTAATAAATGGACTTTGGGAGCGTGGATTTTAGCTGTAGTTGCAGCATGTTTTGTGCTATGCAAGGTGTGTGTGCTGCAGGGGAGCGTGGCTGGGGTGCAGTACCTGTGCTTGCATTTCCAGGCAGAGTTTAAACAAACCGGGTCATTTACTGAAGCTGGAATTTATTTTCATGATTTGCAGGATGTGGCAGGGTGCACTGCTTGCTTTTCAATGCCTTAGAACATATTCCAGTCGTGTGAGATTCACTGTGGGGTTCAGTTACAAAGCGAACGCTGCATCACTTGTGGCTGCTCAGAATTTGCTTTCTTTGTAAGAAATGAAACAATCTTAGTGTGATTAAAACTTCTAATGTGTGTTACTTAACCCAGTTGCTTTTATACTAATTGTCACAGTCTGTCTTGGCTTTTGAAGTTTCTGGCAATTGACAACTGCAGATAAAGAAATAGATACTGTGTTCCTATTTCTGTGATGTTATAATCAGCATTGTTCTGATTCTTTGCAGCAAAATCTGCTCACCTTAAAAATAATGTTGTGTTGTGGCATGTATGTTTTGAATTAGTAAAGCTATTAACCTGTGTATTCATCCAGGTTTTGATACAGAATGTTTTATTTCTTAGCAAAACAAACCCACAAAGAAATCACGGAACAAATCTGCATACTTAAAAGCTTTTCTGTGTTCCTCTTCAAAGCCTGTACATCTTCTGGGAAAATAGTTTAAACTAATCTCATTTGACAATCTATTTATTTATTTAATTTAAATGTATGTAAAAATAGACAAGCGTGCAGCTAATCTGGGCCACCTCTGCAAAACAGGCTGCAGAGGAGCAGCACTGAATTCTCAGAGATATTATCAGCAATCACTCCTTCTCTTTTGAAATCACTCGTGCTTCATGCTGTAAATCTGCCTCTATGCTTTCTTCTCATTTCTGTTGACCCTCCACTGTATCTTAGTAACTTTTGCAAAAGGCACTGCATGCAGACTCTAAAGTTTGTTTTTTCAGTGCTTTGACCTGTGCTATCATTTCGGGAGCTCACCAATCACTGAGCCTTATGATTTTGTCTTTTTCTTTTTTTCTGGGTTCTGTAGTACAAGCCCCTTGAATTTTCACCAGTGTGTCTGTACATTTACCAGCAACCCTGACTGTTGCTGGTTTTTAACCCTTACCACCATTCTATATTGAAGCTGAATTTCATTCTCAGATTTCTAAATCAGATCCCTCAGTTGCAGCAGTGGGTCTTTCATTCAGTTTGTGCTGTGCTGTTAGAGTTGCCATCTCCGAAGGAGAGGCACAGGAAATATGTGAGGAAAAGCCCTTCTTTCTGATATGCACACTGAGGTGAAAGGACGTGCATTATTGTGTATTATTCTGTTTCTCTGAGGCACAGGCTCAAAAGGTTTGAAATCCAGGGATCCTCTCCGTCCCCAAGCCTAGGGATCATTCTTAACTTGGAAATTCAGTGTAATACATTTTCTTGCAGGTAGCCATGCAGATTTCCATCACTTTTAGTGCACTGTATTTTTTATTTTTTGTGAACTTTTATAGTTATTCTTTTTGGAGATGTATATAAATGCTTTAAGCAGAACAGCCATAGTAACAAGCAGTTTCTGATGGTACCAATACCTGGTTTTCAAAGCTCCTAGTAATTCATATAAAGGTTTCAGTAATTAACGTTTCACATTTAAAAGTGTGTTCATGTCATTTTTATTTAGTCCTTTTTACTCACATTCTATGATGTCTGTTTTGTTCTGGTTTTCTGATTTTCAGAATTCTTTAAACAGTCCCTCTCTCTTTTGGCACTGCTACACCTGAGTACTGAGTATCCTTCCCATTTGCAACTGAACTTTTCCAGTGTAAATTATTTGTATAAAATCTCAGGATTGGTGGGAAGAAGCAGAGAATAAGCATTTTTTAATTGTAGCAGAATGTTATTACTTTATGGGTTTTTATGGAAATAGAGTATTTGTATTCATAGATTATTTTTTTTCTGAAATGTTGATTTTTTTTAAACTGAGTACATTGTGGCCATGCATAGGTACCTAAGATGCTGCATATAAAAATGCAGTAAAAGGTGCAGTAGGTAAACATGAGACTTGCAGTAGATGTAGGTGCAAGGTATAAACTCATAGCAGCACTTGAAATGCTTTCTCCTGACATCACATCAATTTTTTATGTAATTATAAAAAGCTTCTCAGCAATATTATTAAAATTTAAAGTAGCCAAGTTGTGTGAAAATATAATCTTCCCTTTCTAAAGGGCTTAAAATTAACTGATTACTTTGACTGAGATTTTTTTCAGACTATTCACTCATTTATGTGGCAGTGCTTACCTGTTGTTTGATTTCGTGTGTAACACAGAAACACTTTGGATATTTGCAAAGTAAAATAAAATTTTGATTTCTTCCCATTTTCTGATGTCTTAGACATTATCCTGGAACAGTTTGATGTCTTTTTTTTTTTTTAATTCTACTGATGACAGTGATATCAAGTTCCTTTTATTGCAAGCTGAACATGTTTATCTAACTTAAAATATTGTGCAGGAATGCAGAGCACAGACACTAATTCAGGCTATTGAATGGAACAGTCCTGATTAGGTGCTGTTTTTTAAATACTTATTTCAACATTTCAAAAAGTAGAGAAAGATTTTCGTGTTGTTAACCCTGTCAAAGGAAACCCATATTTGTTGACACCCTAAGCAATTAAATGATGTTTGTATTTATATTTTCCTCCTTCCCTGGACAAAGGAGATCTTTTTTTGGTCTGGTACTTTATGCATAGGAATCAGTGTGCTGTAGGAATCAGAGTTCAGCAGTGTCAGAGTTCACACTGACCAAGAAACTTTGAAGGCTTTCAGGCATGACTGATTTAGTGAAACCAAAAGGGAATATATTCTCTCAGAGGGTACAGAGCCATTTCCATCTGCTGCTGCTGCGCTTGAACGCCCCTTTGTCCCCAAGATGAGATGGCTGCAGTGACTCAGGGTGTTGTGGGTCACTGCAGGTGCTCATTGCCATTTCCTGTGTAACTCCCCTCCCCAGAGCTGATGGGTTTGCTCAGAATGTAACCAATATTGGTGTTGGGGCTTTTCCAGTTAGAGGGTTCTGAAGCTGCTGACTGGTGCTTAGTGTGTGACTTTTGGTGGCTGGAAGCTGAGGCTGCTCCCAGTCTTTCAGAGCCCTCTCTTTCTGTACACTATTTCTCCTCCTCTTTTTTTTTTTCATACTTTGAAAAATAAGCCCAGTTTGTGCACACAGCACAGGCAGCTGCTTGATTCCCAAGCAAACAGTTCCATGGTTGGCTGTTTTCCATCTGGTTGTTCTGTTCCCACCAACCTCATGTTCAATTTTCATATTCTGAGTTAGAAGTCGAGCATTTAAAGTTACTACATGTCATGAAAAAAATCAAATGTTGTAGGAAAAACTGGAACAAAATAATTGGTAAATATATTTTTAAAATAAGAATTGTTAGCTTTCCACACTTTCTTGTATGCTACAATGCTAGACTAAAATTACCTTAATGTACCATAATACAGTTTGATAAATTTTATAAACATCTAATTAATGTCTGCTTAGTCAGAGTAGTGCTTCATTCCTGTCAGTCTGCCGTTCTTTTTAATAATAGGGAATGAGTTGTCAGAAATTTTGTGTATATTTAGCAGAGATTTTTTTCAGTAGCAGCTTCAGAATGATACTTGATCAAACAAGGCAGAAAGCATGTCAGCAAATGAAATTTGGTATTTTTCCCAAAACTAGAGTAGGCAGATACAGAGAAACAGATTGAAAAAAAAAAATGTGTATGCAATAGCAACAAGATAATTTCTTCTGGCAATGGGATACTGTTTTGACAACTCTGTAGAATAAAGCTTTTGGGTCCAATACAGAGAATTGTACTTGTCTGAATTAGCAAAACATTCCTTAAATGAACATCTGGGAAGAAGTCTGGAAGAAAAAAGAAACAGACTCTAGCACAAATTTAATCTGGGTATTTAGGAGTTGAAACTCCTTTATGGTTGCATTTCTGGTGCCTCTCCTATTCAGAGGCATCCTAATACAGGTCTATGAGTCTGTGTCAGCTCCCATATTCAAAAGCAGATGGAATTTGATTCAGCTGACCAAGGCCTGCATGTTTTTATGCAGCCAATGTGTGCAGGCACAGAGTGTGCCCTGCTCCTGGCTCAGGGAAGGGTGTCAGTGCCAGCCTAACTGGTGCTCCTTGTGTGCTCAGTGCTGCAGGACACCTCTGAAAAGGCTTTTTGCTCTAAAGGAGATGAGAGCCCTCAGCAGATGGGAAATGACTAAAATGGTCGAGGAACAAAACCTTAGAATTTTTTTAAATTGCAGTAAGGAACAAATACAATGCTCATATTTTTGGGTGACTTTACCTACTGTGTATTTTGTAGCGTTGAAATTGTGTGCATTAAGCAGAGGATTGCTCTCTTCCGTGAGGATTTCCAAAAACACCCTGGATTAAGACAAAATGCACTGGTGACTGTGCCTAAAGAGCTACAGACAGTGAGATCCAGCAGGAGCTAAGCTGAAAGAATAAATGACTCTGCTGAAAACAGTCAGAGGAACACTTCAGCAGTATGGATTTTATTGCATAGAATTATTGAGTAATCAAAGTATTTAGATCCTATTAGTTAGGAAAAATCAAACATATTAGCAGAAAAGCTGCAGATATCTTCAGAGTCAGTGATTCTCATTCTGCTTTCCACTGAGACCTTGAATAAAACATGCAGCTTCATCTTCTGCATCTGACTGCCTGACCACTGATGTTGAATAAATGTGTACCTTTTATTATTAACACAGAAAAATACAAAATTATTTCATCATAGAGTATGCTGATGTGAATGGTAAGGATCTTCAAGGGTACCTGGCTCAATAAACTTGAATAATGAAGTATTGCAATTTATAAATCTACAGTCTTGATGGCTAAAATAAAAGGACTGACAGAGGTGTTGAATGACAATAGGATTACAATTAGTTATGGAGGAATCTAAGACAATTCTCAGTAGATTGTCTTTATGCATCTGTTGGAACATACACATATACTTGGCTTAAAATGATATGTATAACACCTCATGTTTTGATGACAAAGCTAAAAATCGCACTAGCATGCAAAACATGAAGGCATTCAGCAAAATCAACTTTTTTAGTATGAAGGGAGAAATGAAACAGAAGAGAAAAGCAATTCCAGTCAGAATATTTGACAGTAACTTCTGGTCATTGGGTATGTTCAATTCTTGAAGGGTGTTCTTGCCCTGCTATGGTATTTTGTAGAACACCATGCTGTTATTGATGTGGGGTAAGAAAGGCAGGAGAACAAATCAGGATGATGCTCTGTAATGTCCAGCAGTGCAGATAGGCAAGCAAGCCAGTTTTAGTTTGTAAAAACAATGTACATTCCTTTAGATTCCAACACATATAAGTGTTTGATGAAACTGAATTTAAACAGGATCAAATTTAGCTTAAGCATCAAGAATATATTTATTATCATTACTGATTCTTGCAGCAGAATCAGGGCATTTTGTGTAAGGCAGCATGACTGACTTGCTCTGCTCTCTTTTGAAGTTGCATTATATGTTCTGTATAGTTTAATTGCCAAATCTGCTCTCCCCCCTTCCCTTAGCAGGGAGTTACACTTGTCCAATTAACCTTATCTTCATCGTGTCCCCCTTAATAGCACTGCTTTCCATCAGAGCTTTGAGTGAGCTGTGTGGGTGTCTTTATCAGTGCAGGGATGTGTGAGAGGAAAGAATTGAACAAAGGCTGCATGAAATGGGGCTGGCTGAGCAGGTTGGAGCCCTCCTATTGTCCCAAGATTATTATCTCAGTGGAAATCCTTCCTGAGCACCTCTTGTGGGACTGGTGGCTTTGCAGGACCTCAGCTGCTGTTGGAGGCAGAGGAATGAACAAGTCCTGCAGATTTTTTGGGGGCAGTTGAGGAACCTTGTTTGTGTTTGTGGATGTGTTCCTTTTGGATGTTTATTCCAGTGAAGTGTGCCTGCTGGAGAAGCTGTCATAGTACCTAAGCCAAGACTTCCTTATCTTGTCCCTGGAAAGTGCCACTAGGCTGGATTTACCTTTGATAACGAGTTAGGCTGTCTCACAGTTTAATCAACAGAAGGGGATGTTTACTAATCAAAGTCTGGGTATCTGTAAACATCTTTTGATGTCTTTCCATATGACTTCCTTTTCCCCTTCTGCTCCTGGGTTGAGATTCCTTCCTTGCCAAGCAGATGAATCTGTGTTTGGATCCTTGTCATAGCCTAGGATGGGAATCCACCTGTTCTTACTGCAGCCAGACAGCTGCAGTCCAACATTCCTGCAGAAATGACTGCTTTTCCATAGGTTTCTAACACACTAAGTATATTTTCCCCCATCAGGATGGCAGTTGTGTCATGGGTTGGACCCAGCTAGCAGCCAAGTTGCCTCTCACTCTCCACCTCAGTGGGACAGGGAGGGAGGAGGAGAGGGAAAAACTGGAGTGAGAAAGCTCATGAGACAGCAGGAAAACATAGAGATCACTTCCTGAGCACCGTCACAGCAGACTTGCCTTGGAAGAAATGACACAATTCATTGCCAATTATCATTTCTGCCAATTCAGTTTGTCAATTTAATTTCTGGTTCAGGTAGTGGAAAACAAAACCAAGGCCCCTTTTTGTTTTCACCACAAGTTCAACTCCCACTCTTCAGCAAGGCAATGAGTGGCATGGAGGGATTGCAGTCAGGACACAGGAGATTTTCTCTTCAGCTCCTTCTCATTCCTGCTGTGCTCCCTGGGTGTTCCTCCACGGACACAACACAGATTTAAGTCAGCCAAATACATCAGATAAATCTGATTATTGGCATTTCAAGTTTTCTTCACAGATTGTTGTGTTTGTAGAGTTTTTTTCATCTTTTGTGATATATACATATATAATATACAGGGACTCCTTTTATAGGGGAAAAGCTGATACATGTTTGAATTTTACTTTTCAGTGAGCTTCTCCTCAAATATAATTACAGGAATGCGAGGAAGGATAAAATGTGACAACATATTTGTGAATTGTGAGATTTAACAGAGTCTGAAGTAGATCTTATTATTGATGTGCTTCCTGCTTCATTAAATTCCCCTTAAGGTTTGCAGCATGGATATGGATCATTTGCAATAATAATTATGCAGTGATCGATTGATTGTGTCTGACATTGTACTTGTCACCTTGAAATGCAAAAACCATTTATTTTCCAGTGTGTGAGCATTCCTCTTTAACACCAGACACCAGCATGCACCAGTTGGTGTTAGAGAGGGATGCATTTTATAAAGTTGGGAACTTCATCTTCACCTTTACCTAAAATGAAGTGCCACTTGTCATTTTACAAAAATGAAAATTGCCCAGCCAGCAATGGTTGTAGAGTAGAAAGCACAGCCTACGTTCAGAGGGATTGCTAAAATGGAAAGTTTGTATTTCAGTTGGTTCCTGTGTGTTACAAAATGGTGTTTTCAATAGGTCTGTGGTGAGACGGGATGCAAAGAGCACACGTGATAAAAACTGAGGTCTCTGCTTTGGGAACTGGTGTGTGTCTGTCTGCCTCACTGAGACTTGGATTCACAGCAGTATTTACTGG
This sequence comes from Molothrus aeneus, assembly GCF_037042795.1. Taxonomy (NCBI): domain Eukaryota; kingdom Metazoa; phylum Chordata; class Aves; order Passeriformes; family Icteridae; genus Molothrus; species Molothrus aeneus. Next base: position 4,146,652 of record NC_089661.1, read on the forward strand.
AAAATCAGCAAAAAAATGCTTCCACTGTAGTAATTTTCTGAGTAAAATTCCGTACATTTCATGTTTTGAGTGGTGCAATCATCATGACAATGTAATCTTCCTTTTATTAAGAATATTTGTAGCAATGAATGAAACTCTGTCCTTTGGGCTTTCAGAATTTTGTTTCTATTGAAGTTTCAGTGAAGCAGCTGCTTGGTGGCTGCAGTTAAAGTGAAGTTAATCTGTGGGTTTTTTAATAATAAAGCAGCAGCCAAGGGAAATGTTGTTTCTACATATTCCACTTGGAGCTTTTGCAGAGCATCCATTGTTATGAAATAGGAAGTGAAGACCAAAACTGTTTGGTGAGATGAGATTTGATTAAAAAGTGACTTTTTCAAAGACGAAAGCTGGCTTTAGATTGCATCAAACCAAATATTTATCATTACTTTAATTTGAGATTTCAACTTTTATTCAGAGACCTAGTTTACCTGAGCTTTGGTTTGTTTTAATCAGGATTTTTAAAACAGATGTATGGGTTTTTTAAACAAAAAACCTCAAATTATAAAATTGTCAACATTCTTTAGGGTGAAATGTTGTGTAGATGATTTTATTCCCTCCAAGGGTGAACACAGATAAGCATATAAATTGGAATATGGAAATGTTTAATATATTGATTCTCATACAACCAATTTGAAGAGTAACTGCAGTGCTAATGGTAAGGTGGCAATGTTGATTGTACTGCTGATTTAAAAATTAACAACTCTATTTTTATTTTTATGGGTACTGAATAGAGCTTACAATACTGCTTTAAAAGTGCCACATAAGAAAAATAATTCAGATTTTTTTTTTAAAGCAGTTATTTTTTCCTGAACATTTTTTTTTTCTTCAGTAAGATAACTGAAACACCTAACCTGAAGAAAGGTTTCATCTGCACTATTTTCAGCAATTCTACTTTTTTAGCTTGTGGGTTTTTCAGAAGATATTGCAAGTCAATGCTATGGTTTTGTAGCAGTATCTGAGATAAATTGCCCCACCTGGTAACACACTCAATATATCCCATTCTTGCCCATTAAGTTATAATTGGAATATAGTACCACTTTTTTCTTTCAGGTATTCAATTCTCAGCCTATGAGAATTGAATGAGAAACTCCTAATTATAAATGCAAAACCCAGCTGGATTTTTTTTTAAGTATTTCCCATGTTTTCCCATGTTCTTTATGCAGTGAAAGTGTTGAGAAAGCTGAGGGAACTTTGTTTGGTGAGGAACACTCACAATGGCCACCACTGTTTCTCCAGTTGTACCTTCCCACTCCAGTCTTGTCTGGAAATGCAGCATCCCAGCAACAACAGGAACAGCAGAGGAGGAAGGAGAAAACAATAAATGCCACTGAAAGGGAAGGGAAATGAAGAAGAGGGGTCAAGGGGCTGAAATGAGAATATTTAAGAGATCAGGACAGGCACTGTCCTTTTCAGTTAAATGTGAAGGAGTTGTGTCCTCTTGACACCACTAAGGTTCAGCTTCTAAAGCAACCCACAGGGTGAACTCATTTTTTGTCTTCATGTGTTTCAAACCCTATTTGCTGTCACAGAAACTGGAGTAACTCATGCTGTTGATAATAATGTTTAATAATAATGTCTTTATTGTGCTGTGCTTTGGTTGTAGACACAGATGGCACCACCCTCTCAGATGAGGTAAATTAGCTCCAACAGAGACCATTCTAAAAGACCTTTATTTTTTGGGGTGTCATTTTGGCTGAAAGGCAATTAAAAACTTGCTGTAGAAAAGGGTCTGTTTTACCCTCCTGGTGGGACTTGGTTGCAGTTCTTTGAATTGGATAGTTAAGAGTCAGAGTGTTTTGGTCAGTTTTTTTCTTTCCCTGCATGTTGGCGACATGTTTGATGACTCTACGGATTGCAACAGGACAATAATAATAATAATAATAATAATAATAATACTAGGATGCAAATTTTGATTTGTATATTGGATAATTCCTCATGAGAAGTAGGACAAGTAGAAGAGGTTTCTCTCAAGCAAGGGAAGAAAGCTGATCTAACACGAATACAAAATTACAAATGCTTTAGGAAAAAGGTGCTGGAGACAAATGAGGAATGTGGAATTAAGTCTTGTAAAGACTAGGAAGGTAATTTAATAATACACACAGGCCTAGCTGAGGTGGCATAAAACATCTCATTCTACAGCTCACGTGTGAGCAATCCTGTGGTGTGATGCAGTGATGTGTTACTGGCACTTGTAAAAGTTCCTTATGCACTTCTGTTTCTTACTTTTCATTATTAATGTGTGTGTTAAACATTTACTCTCTTATTTCAGAAGGTTATCATATGCTATTAATGTAAAACTGCACAGTGAAAGCAAAGATAACAATCCTGTTTTAAGTTGATATATGGATGTTCACAGCCAGTGAACAAATTCTTAATTTAAATTGGTTTATAAAAAGCAATTATAAACAGACAAGTCAAATTTATCTCTTAGCTATAAAAACCACACACAAGTGAGCCACATGTTCAATTGGAATCTTTCCTGCTGAAATGCAAGCCTGTTCATGTCTTATTCTGTGGGACATGGAGAAATTAATATTTACTCATGTTTTGCAGCAGTGTATTACACACTGAAGATTTTTTTTCCTATGATGCTACTGAAGTAATATGGTTCAGTCATCTTTTACATGAAGAGACTCCAATTTACTTTAGAGGTATGTCTTATCAGGGAACAAATGTAATAATGTTATCAGAGCCAAAAAAGCAAAACATGACCGAGCAATCTTGTTTCTAATTTTTTTAGATGCACATTATTTAACTGGATAAGTATTTTAGTGCAGCTTCCCTTATGGAAAACTCAGCACACACAGCTTCACATGTGCTGGTGTTATTTTAACCAGTCCTTTCAGTGTTCTTACACTGGCTTTGAGCAATTCAAACCCACCATTTTCCACTGCAAGACAGGTCTGTGGGATGAGTTGTTTTGGACATGATTTGCTGTATGGGAACCTTGTTTTCATATAGATTTTATATTTGTTAATAGTTCTGTTCATTTGGAACTATTTCATGTAAATGCCACCATGCTGCTACTTTTCAGATGAGCTGCACTTCAACAGAATAGTGTCAAACAGTAAAAATTATTGGGATTTTATTAGGGAAGCTGTAGAAATTACAGCTGTTTTACTTATCACTGAATTATGACTGTGTATTGAAAAAATGCTGGGCTGAATAGCCAAGAATAGCTAAGGAGCTGCAGGATAGGCTGAGAATGATTTGTCAGTCACCTGATCACATCACAGCATCACTTTATCAAATTGTGTTCATCCCTGGTGATTTATTGTGAATTGCTGATTTTTGGAACCATGTGTGTGGCCCTAAAGAACCCAAATGTGTTGAGCAAAAGGTACTTGCATGACATGAGAGGTGATTTCTGGATGCCCCATTTGGAAATTACACTGGAGAAATTTATCATTGATTTCTATAAATCTCCCTCATCTCTATTCAGGAAGAATTTCAGATAAAAAAAGCTTAAATCTGTGTGCTGGGACTGGCTGGGGTGGAGTTTATTGCCCTCCCAGAAGCCATGGGATGTTGTGTTTAGGTGTGAGGCAGGAGCACCTTTTCCACCAAGGGAAATCCTGATCCTTCCCACTGCTTCTTAGGCAGCAAATAAATTCTTCCACCCTTCTTGTAGTCATTTTCACCTCAGATTCTGAGATTCTGCTGGGTGATTTCTCCCATCCTTTTCAGTTTCTCAGAATCCTCCCCAGTGCTTTGAGTCCAACATGATGATTCCATTACTTTGGTATTCGTACCCAGTTTTTTTGTCAGGATGCCGAACTACTCTCTGGGATACTCAGGTCACAAAAGGGGAAAAATATTTTCAAATTGGTTATATCCTTGATGATTCTAAAGGAAATGTAATGTAATTTAAGGTAGGAATTAAAGTGTGTAAACTTTGTGGAATTTTCTTTTTATGTTTAAAGAACTCTTGCAAGCAACAGAGACTGCTCGTCCAAAATTCAAAATGGAAAGTGCCAGAAGTGGATGGTACTCACCCATGGGAATTAGGAAGTGCTTTGTAATAATATATTGTTTCTCCCTTGTAGATTGCAACCTGGCTAAGAATAATGATTTTCATATGCAGTAATACATCTAGATCCACTTGTAATTCTTAAGTTATATGTAGTACTCCAGGAAAATAAATATTTCATTACCAGGTGTCAGACTTATGGGCTAATTAACATTTCAGGAATGAAAGAAGTAGTGTCATCAGCTCTACTCATAGAACTATGCAGGGTGTTCCTCTCTACTTCTGTGGAATTTCTGCAAAGGAAGTGAATAGACAGAATTATTAACAGATAGATGTTGCTGTTGAATGAGAGGAGTCCAGTTTATGATGGGATTGCAGAACACAGAGAAACTTCCATAAAGCCAGCTCAGGGACCCACGTGGCCCAAGGAGTCAGTGGTGAGTGTGTGGGAAGTCTCTGAATGCCAAGAGCATTTTTCAGTCCAATTAGCAAAATAATATCTGATCTCTTTTGGTGACAAGGAGGAACCCTGGCAGTGTATGAGACTGAGATGTCTGAGTGTCAGCTTATGTTAAATGCTTTATCTGTTAAGGAAAGGGATTGCAACTAATTGCAATCTAATTGCTTTATCTGTTAAGGAAAGGGATTGCACCTGGCGTCTAATTCCAAAAGGGCAGCACTCCCAAGTTTAAATATTCAATGCTTGTTTTTTCAGCTTTCATCTGTTTGCTTATTTGTTTGCTTGCAGCTGACTAGTGTTGCAGGAACTGTCTAGGAAGGATTGAGGGGAAGATACATGGGAGGAAAATGACACAAAATCCAGGGCTTGAATTAGGCTCTCCAGTAGCAAGCTGGCTTTGCAACTCCCTGATGAAGCTCAAGGTAGCAATGTTTTTGTCCTGCTGTCTCCTGTGAGACAGGTGTAGAAGCCTTGTGGCAATATAAAGCACAATACTAAACTGTTCAGGGATTGATTTGGGCAGCTCAGTCTCCAACATGGTTGTTAGGGCAAAATTAGCTACAGCAGTGAAATACCCAAAGTAAAAGACTGCAGACTGTGGGGCTCTTCCCAGAGAACCCAGATGTGTGGTTGAGCCTGGAAAGGTTTAAAAAGGAGGGGAATTCTGTCCTTTCATTTGGAGATTTCTGTCACATTAAGAATGCTGTACAAATCTGTCAATGGCATTCATTTTCTGTCTTCCCAGCTGGGTATATTGCACATTGAACACAGAGATTTTCAGAGAGAAAGTTACAGCAGTCTTTTGTAGAGTTTTGCATGAGGATGGATGGCTCTGTCCAGAGATCCACTGTGAGTAACTTTTAATGGCAACTTTTGCAGTTTAATAATTGCACAATCAGACCACAGACCTGTCAGTATGTAAGGTCATTTATAAAAGGAAGGAAGCTGGTATTCTGTATAATAACAGGTATCAATGCAGATTTTTATTTTAATATTTTTTTTACTCAGAGCATTGTGGCTTTAGCTTTTACCACAGAGTATCATTGAGATTATTTCAAGCAAGCAAAATATCAGATAGCTCTTCTCAGTTTGTTACAGAATAATTTGTTTTCCATTGACAAAAACATAGAGAAAGCTTTATTTCCATTGATGTAAGCAATCATTAATAATGGGGACAAGTATTGGATTATTCTGGATACATCAGTTCTTCCAGGTGTACCTTACAAGAGGCATATTTCAGAAAGAACTAGGTTTCACATAGCATCTACAAGCTCAGAAATCTGCTAACTTTAAATATTTCAGACTGCAGGGAAAACAATGATCAGGCTAAAAAAGGAGTACAAAACACAACTTTATCTGAGCATTAAGGCTTTGTATTTTACCTGAAATGCTTATCACTGGCCATTCTAAAGGGTTAAAGCATTTGCAGCCTACACCTGCATTGTGCAGAGTAATTTATTAATTTACATGTATTTCTCTGTGATAGCAGGTCAGTGAGGCATATTTCTCTGATCTGCTGTGCATAATAAGTATATGAAATATCTATTCCACAGTGTCTTTGGACTTCACAGGAACAGTCCCATTTTGAAATACTCTGGCTAATCTAAAACTATACAGCTGAACAGAAAACCAAAGCCAGTCCCAAATATGAATAAATGATTTGCTACTTAATATGTCAGTGTTTTTTGTCAGGTTGATAACATTAGGCTCAGCTGCATTCAATTCTAAACCCTGCAATATTTGAAGCCTGATATTGTGCCTCACTAAATTTAATACATGGACCTCAGTAATAGAGGAAATCACTTTAGGACTTGGCAGTTTGTAATGCTGTATAAAATTGACTGCCCTGCAAACACAATAGCGATAATAAAAATTGTGGTCAGTAGGGGGGTGTAATGCATTTTCCAGCCTCAGCAAAGGTCCAGAGGAGATTTATTGAGATTTTGCTGTTTGGGTGAGGATCAATAGAGCTTCGTTAATAATTTGTTCGAAGGGCACCCTTCAGGGATATGACATTTTACTTTAAAACTTGGATAATTTGGAAAGCATGCCTGGTGATAACAATGTCAAATCCATGTGTTTCGTGGCCATGGATTTTTGCATTCGGCTTGTGGGAGCATTTACTTTCCCAGCAATTACATTTGAAATCATTCACTATATGAAGCAGGCCAGTATTGATAACAAGATTCTACATTTTCTAATGCAACTCTTAAGAAAGAATCCCAAACTCATTCTCAAGTCCTCCATTTTGTCTGTTGTTTTCTTCTGTAAGCCGAGAACATTTAAACATCAGCCTGGGATCTCTCGGTGGTACATAATTTTCATGAATATCTGCACTCTTATTTTCATGACTGTAGAATTAGGGTTCATGAGAACTCATCCCTTTACCTTCCTAGTGCTGGCAGGACTCCATAATAACTATTAGGTTGGCTTAGACATCTATACTTTTACATTTTCCTAAAAGAAACTTCACTTTCTGGGCTAAGCAAGCCTTCCTTTTCTGCTAGCAACTTTTGATGGACACTGCTGTTTGTAAGGCAACAAAAATTTGTCATCACTTGCAGCTGGAGCACAGGGACAGGGTAGAGCAGAAGGATTTATTTCCAATGAGCATGCACAAAGTAAGATTTATGACTTCTGCAGCTCTGATGACGTTCCTTACACAGTTGCTGAGCTACAGCAAATTAAAGGATCCAGGAATACTGAGGGGTGTGTTTCTGTAATGAGGGAAAAGAGACAGAAGCAATAAGAAGATAATTAAGGTAACAACTTGTGAAAAATTAAAGTGTTTCTGTCTTTCATTTTTGAATCTCTGAGCATAAACTTTGTAGTTGTTAATTTAATTGCTGATGTTCTCTGTATCCCTGAAGAATATTAAGGATTAATCATCTGGTTCATTCCAACAAGAGATAAGGCCTAAGTGAATTGAAATTTTACCAATTTAACCCTCTCTCCCTTCTAATATGACATGATTAACATTCTTCAATTAACAACACATAATTATTCTAAAGGCCTCATTGCACTTACTCCATTTTTCAGTTTCAGGTTGCCCTTTGCAGGTATTTCAAAACTGAATAGAAGGTAGGCTATGTTTTTGTTCTGCAATATCAGTCACTTAAGTTCAGCCAAATTACAAGAATTGAGATTTTTAACTTTTACTTCTTTTGCTCCTTTTTTTTCTCCTAATGATCTCTATGTGCATCTCCTTAAAATCAGTTCTGATTAGCTGAACATTTTCTGTAAGGCCCCTCTTTAAGGACAGCCAAGTATTTCTTTTCCAGCCTTTGCCAATCTGAAGAAATTTCCTTAATTATTTGTGGCAGAATACTGATTTACAGAACTCGCAATTTCATTGAGCCCTAGAATGTAGAGCTTTTCATTTAACTATTTCTACATCATGTATTGTTTAATTTTTTAAAAATTAAAGATAATGACATGATTTACATTCCAATACTTCAGGTTTGAGCAACACTCAGTAAAAATGCAGCACTTTTATGCAACCTGGTATTTACTGAAATGCTTTCCAGCATCTTTCACTGGGTAAATAGTAAAGAGCTGCCTTGTGGATAATCAAGTAGCTGTAAGTGGGGAATCATTAATTTATGGTAAAATGAGGTAGGAAAATTAATTTATGGTAAAATGAGAAAAACCAGATAGGAAGGACATACATCTGTTTTCCTTCTGAAATCGAGGAGGTAAGGAAGTTTACTGATTTATAGAGTTATAGTTCTAGAATTGTAGATATATAGCACTAGACATGAAAACATTACTGTTTTTCTTTTAAAACTTTTAAAAGGAAAATGTTGTCGCTTCCCTACCTAGTGCTTAAAACATTCCATATTTTTTTTCCTCTTTAAGGCTTGTGAACCTTTAAATACCAATTATTTTCCATTCAAATTTTACTGGAGCAGATGCATGATAACCATGAATGTTCCTGCTGTATTTGTCAGGGTTCTGTGCTGTGAAAATCTGGGATATTTCATGTAGGACATGATGAGTCCAGTGTAGGATTGGGCCTCTCCAGGTGTCAGTCCATCCCCAGGTACCAGCTGAAATGCCAATGCTTTCTCCTACACCTCAAACAAAACTGCATTAGGGGAGAAATTATCCACTTTAATGTTCTTTCATGCATTCAATTTGCAGGACTTTATTGAAAACTACTAAAATCAGCTGTGATAGGCAGGGCTACAGAAGGGGGAGAAGTCTAACTTGCTAGAAAATAAAATCAAGGAGGATTGAGATAGAGAAATATGATCAGGGAGACAGTTGTGTGTGTATGCACATATGCATATGTTTATTAATACATTATTAATACATCAATATGTTCAATACATTTATATGTATTAATAACTTAATACATATAATAACTAATTAATTAATAACTTAATACATATAATGTTAATACATTTCTATGTACTAGCTTAATACATTTATATATACTAACTTGAATTAATACATTATATGTACTATATGTAATATTAATACATTTCTATGTACTAAATACATTTATATATACTAACTTGAATTACTACATTATATGTACTAACTTAAAAGACATCCATGTTTTTATCTTTCAGAAACAAACAAAACATCAGCTTCTGTACTTTTGTAAAAAGGAGACTGATATCTTTAGGGAACTGAAAAGTGCTATCTTTTCATGGGTCAGAAAATTGCTTCCCAACAATTAAACACAGTTGTTGTTTTGTTGTTTCTGGAAGTTCATGTTGACTTGATGATCCTGACAGGTGGGGAAAGGATGCCCACAGACAGCAATGGTTCTCTCCACTGCTGCATTTTTCAAAATATGTCAGGGCTGAATTGTTTGAAATTTTGCTCAAGAGGAAAAAGCACTACCAGTGGAATAATCAGCAAGTGAAATGACTTCGACCCCAGGCACTACCTGTCTTTGCAAATTCCTGCCCTGGGTCCCTCCTTCCAGCAGGCAGGCAGGAGTCTCAGAATGTGAATGTTAAATGTGAGGAATGCCTTGGACACGGCTGTTTGTGTATCTGTGTGTGCACTTGTGCTTCCTGAGGTCAGGGTGTGCTCAGGGAGCTCTGCCAGCATTCCAGGGAATGCCTCAAATCCGGATGGCAATTAACCCCTGCCCAGCCAGCACCTCCTTCCTTTCCTGCTCCCTCTGCAATGCATCCAGCAAAACAAGAAGCAAACTTTTTTCCCATTTTTTTCACCCAGCTTCTGCATTGGTCGCTTTTTTGGGGCTCAGCACCTGTTCACCCCTTTTTTAGGAGTGTGGATGAGCACCACCTCCTAAAATGAGCACAGGACCTGTGCCAGTAAATCCCCTCTGGAAGCTTCAAAACCTTTTTCAGAATCTTTCCTTCAATTTAAGCAAATCTGCTTTTTTTGAATTAGCAATGGAATCTCTTTTCTCAATGAAAGTGAAAACAATTCTTTTGTTTAATCAAAGGATGCCAAACAGAGATGCTTCACTCATTTTGACAGCTGTGATATGCAAGATGTGACCCTAGCCAAGGCAGTGATAAGAAGTATTTAAAAATCAGCCAATATTAAAGGAGTAACTAAGATGAAAGAGAGATCCTTATTTAAAATAAATTAATATGAAGAATGAAACATGAATTAGGAACTTCCATCATTGTTCTGCAACAGAAGGCACTGGTGATGTGCACAGGGAGAAATAACTTCAGAGGAGGATAACTCCTGATTTTTTTGATGTGTTTTGTTTATTTGTTCCATAGTTGGGTATAGTTTCAGATTTATCAGAGAAAAGCCATAGGAAGACCACTAAATCACAGACTTAATTGCAGTTTCTTCATCTGTCAGCTTTTGGGGGGCCAGGTGCTCTGTGGTGTGAGCAATGCTGAGTGCACTCATTAGCGAGACAGCTGAGGGGAACATCCCAGGGGGTTGCTCCTGGCCTGCAGCCCCCACCATCACCTACAGCCCAAGATCTATGGCATCCTTAGGTATTGGAGACTTTATTTTACCTCTCACAACAGGCCCCAGCCTTTCCTGGTTACTGCTGTGCTGTGTTACTCTAATGCACGAAGGCAACTGCTTTGCTCTGGGAGGACTGCTGAAAATTTTCATCATAGTAGCACAGCCTCTGAGGTCTGGTTTAATTTATTCTGAGAAACTCTACAGAGAAATCTACTAGTTAGTGCAAAAAAAAAACCCAGTTATTGTATGCTCTGTTATGTACTGTGTGCTGGGGGAAAAGAGTGAAAAATCCTGCACTGTTCAACTGCTTGGCTACTTGAAAAAATATGAGGAAAAAGAAAACAAGAGAGACAACTGAATCTGTAGTTCCTTGAGATAAAAGACTCCTGTATTGTTCTGTACTTTGGTCAGCAAACATGCTCAGATTTAGGCACTTGATTTCTGCTGAAACCATTTCTGCAGCACCACAAAGTCATATTAGGCTCCTGCACATTGGTAAGCTTTTTTGTGGGGTAAAAATAAGCACAAGGCTGGAATATTCAGCTGAATGACAGGTTGTCAAACCTTGAACAATTCAGGGTTTGCTCAGCTGCTTGTGATGGGGTTCCAGGGTCAGTGGAATGGCCTTTCCTAAGTTGTGGTACTAGGACAATTCATTGCTGAAGTTTAGAATATACTGAAGAAAAGGAGCTGTGTTTGGCTCAAATTCATGTTTGATCTGGATGGGGAAGTCTTTTTGTGGAATTTGTGTTGGCATCTACCCAAGGGGCAGGAAACACCTGAACAGCTGATCCAGGTGAATGCTGAGATCTGTGTCTTCCACTGTTTCCCTTTCTCTGGGTTTACCTTAATTTCCTTATTTAGTTATTTATCAGTACCTTTATTTCCTGATTTAGTTCTTTATCTCTTGCTTAGGAACATCATCGTTCTCCAGGTAAGTCCTGAGTCCCATATTTGCTACACTTGGTTACAATTAAGGATGCAGTTAAATTTTCAGGTGTGCAGTGATCTGATTGCCTCAGTGCAGACAGACCCCTACAGACCTGAAATACTTTCTGCAATGGGGCTGCAAAGGCAATATAATTCAAAGTAAGATAAATGCTATGTTAAGCTTCTGACATAGAGAGTTTAAGTAAATCCCAGGTTTACTTCCTTTTTTGATGCCTGTGGGCTGTGACCCATCCACGTGCTCCTAAATTCCAAGGGTTGGTATTGATTTGGTGATAAATTATGAATTATATTTGTTTCTTTCCCTTCTTTTGTCACTGGCAATACATGCTAAGCATGGGACCTTGCTGCTGGTAGATTTACACCTTCATAGCCAAACAAAAAGCAACTGATGATAGGTACAAAAACTGAATTCTGACTGATTCCACAGGTGAAGTGGTAAAAACTCACTTATACACTGTGGCCTGTTAGAAGCATGTGGTAATCAGACTGGGAAATATGACATTCCTTCTCTAGCATCTTTCTCTAAGGCTGATTTCATAAGCAACTTAGAGGAAATAACAAAACCAACAGGAAATAATATATTTTTTATTAAAAATAACAATTCAAATTTTATTTGAATTAAGAAATAACCCAGTGTGAGTATGATAATTAAGGTGCAGGTGTCTTTTAAAAGTCTGAATTACAAAGGTTTGTTCTTAGTTTCCTAAGTATCACTGGGTAACTTATCCATTTGTATTTCTCTCACTATGAATGTCCAGGAGAAGGCAGGGTCAGTATTTTCAAATAGTTGCATGAGCCTTGCAGCTCTAGGATACTCATTTTCAGAGGTATGGCCATGTATTGAATATCTTGCATTCAATTTTGAAGCATTATTCACCATTTTTATTTTAGCAATAACAGAGTAAATGTCTGTAAACTCTGGTTTGGTCTCCAACAATTTACTGAAAATATGCAGATGAATGAAATTTAATTAGCAAGTGGAAAACTGTGTTTTCATTAATTTGTGGGAAATGCTGGTTAACAGATGACAAATGTGTCTGTATTAAGTGTGACTGTATTAAGCTAAGCTGCTGTTGATTTCTTCTTTTGAAATCATTCAGAAGTTGAGTTTTGCACTGAGGAAAGGACAGAGAGGTGACACTCAGCTTTTCAGCACCCAGAATGAAGTTTGCAGGGTGTTTGGCTGCACCAGAAGCTGGGCCAAAGAGGGGATTGGGGGTGCTGCCTGTGCTCCCAAGGCAAGGGGTCACACTGAAGGTGACCAGGGAGGTCTCAGGCTCTCCCTCATTAGCTACAAACGTTTTCATCTTTTAAAGGCTGAACAAATGCTCGCTATTTTGAAATACTGGCTTGAACACCAAGGCTGGCTCTTGAATGTCACGTGCCAGGGACAACAAGGGCTGGCCAGTTCAGTTCTGCCCCAGCCCACAGCAAGGCACTTCAGTAACCACTTGGGCAAAAAGAAATCAAGTTTAAAGTGTCAGTAAAGAGTGCTGTTCAATCTAACAAAGCCTTTCAGACTGTGGGAGCCACTCCAGGTCGTTCCCATTAACACACATTCCTTGTTGGTTAGGCTGTGGAGCAAGAAAGCTTTGAGGTAAGGATAATTTCTGTGTGAAATGCACACTGCTAGCCAGATTTAATTACATCAAAGATGACTAAATTTCCCTCTAGTAATTAATATGCATTTCTAGAGCAGTTTATCTCTTAAATAAAGCAGCAGTGCCTATAGTCCAAATCATTTCAGCTGACCAGCAATGCAGATAAATACATAAAAATGGGAATGGAAAACAAGTATGGAAATAGAGAGCCTTCTGTGAGGAGAAAATGCAGCACAATATTCAATTCTACCCTTGCAGAATGATCCATTTTTCCACTGACCATGGTAACTGATATTTTGAACAGAAATTGAGGTCTGCAGTTCTGGGTTTTGAATCTAGTGTGTATAAGGGGGTTTTTTTTGGTCTTGTTTGTTTGTTTGTTTGTGAGGCTTTTTTGTTGGTTGGTTTTGTGGTTTTGGTTTTGTTTTTTTCTGTTTTGTTTTTTTTTTTTTTTTTTACCAATTCAGCTATAGAATTCTGTTTTTACTTTTTACCAGGGCCTGTTATACTTTTATAAGAGTTTCAAAGTCATCAAACAGCAATTTTGTACTGATGGCAGTTTCTGGATCTTTTACTGTAATAGGCAACCAGCATGGTAAAATATGACATCATGGGGATGTCAGAGAAAAATCAGTAATTTTTTTTATCACATGTAATTGAGTAATCAAACAAATGTTATCATTGCATGAATATGTTACAGTATCACCAGGTTAATTAACAAGAGGGGAAATGAAACCCACACCAGAGTGATTAAATACTCCCTGGTGTGTTATTGTAAAGTAGGAAAAGACATTTGAAATAGGAATGCTATGGGAACATCACCTTACTTTTGCTGTTACCTAACTTACAGATATATGTCCAAGGATGCTGCATCACCCACAATGTGGGTAAAAGCTGTACAGTGTAACTGAAGCAATATAATTTAATTAAGTATTTTGGCTTGTGTTGTGCTCTATTTGAATTGAGTATCTTGTAGCATTGCATTGTTGATCAGTGATCACATCACTGCAGTGATAAAATAGCTGCAAAATTATTCACTAGTCTACATCTGCTTTTATTAAGTGTTTAATTTTTTTTGCTTTTATCTGCAAAATCCAGAGTGAGCTACCTGCATGCATGGAACAATGCATAATCAGAACACACAGAAATGGATGTAACAAACAGTGTCAGTTGTGTTTAATATCAGTATACATCAAAGTGCCCCATGTCCTACCCTATGGCTTGGAGAGAAATTAGGAACATTTGATGTCTGTGGTAAATTCAGAACTAAGAATTTGGAATAGAAGGCTTTCTTTAGCCTTTTAAAAAGTAAGAGCAGTGCTTGTTCTTTTCAGGTGCAGCCACTGGATTCCAGGCAGTAATGCAGAGATGGCTCTTTCTGCCTGGCTCTGTGGTTTTGAGCTGTCTCCTCTTTAGCAGATCGTGCAGAGCAGCCCACAGGTTTTCTTTTGAGGGGTAGGGGACAAGGTTTATAACTTAAAATAAGTTCATATCATTTGAAAATGGGTACACTGCATACTTTTAACTGTCTAACTCACTGTCATAGAATAATGTGGATGTCAAAAGCTTGCATAGTTCAAAATGCATTTGATAAACATGGAAAACAAGTTCTGATGCATTATTTAAGCAGAAGTGATTGAAACAGATCAGTGCAGGAAAAAGCATCACAGGGAAGTCCATTACATTGTTGCCTTATTTCTCTCTCTCCAAACTTTCCAAGCCTTAGGCAAATCTGGAGACAGAATTTTTGGACATTTTATTTATTTGATAAAACACAGTACAATTGCTGATGTGTTATGTCCCTGTGTGTGGCAGTGCATGACTGAAGGGTGTTTGTCCCGTTTTGCTTGCAGACAGAGCAGATGAAGAAACTTGAGCTCAGGGAAATGCTGCCTGTTTCTGGCACACTTTGGGTACAGGGAGAGTTCCCATCCAAAAGGGAAACTCTGGGGCATCTTGTAGGATCATCATGGTGATGCTCTGATGTTGGTCTGCAAAGGTTTATGCAAAGCAGAAGTGCAGCTTTATGTTTAATGTTAAAAATACAAACCATCAAACCCAGATTGCACATCCTGCTGCATCACCCTCCTTAGTCTGTTGGAAACAATCTGCCTTCCAGAAACTTCAGGGCAAAGAGGGAGAGAACCTGATTTGGTCCCAAAACAGGAGTCATTAACCTTGAGCACTGAGTCACTGAACTTGTGGTGAGCAATGCTGCTTCATCTCCTCTAATCTAACAGATTCTGTCTTGGCAGTCTCTGGTGGTGATTTCCCCAAACACCAATGAAGCCGTGGAGAATAGCATTAAAAAAAAAAAAAAGAAGAAAAATAGAGAGAAAATAGAAAATAGAGGAATCAAATCTTGTATTGCTGATATACCCAGCTTTTACATCCCACACTAGGTCATTTTAACACACACCACAATATCTGACCCACTGGTGATTAATTAGGAATAGATTCAAGGATCATCTTCATGATTCTGAAATACAGTAAGTGTTTATTCTGTCTGTGCTGGTGAGTGCTAATAAATATATAAAAGAGCCACTATTGTGGGAAGATAATTTGAACAGCAAGCAGTTTGTTTCACAAGAAAAACATGCACACTGAAAGATTATATATATATATATATATACACGTACACTAGGTGGTTTTATATATA
Organism: Molothrus aeneus; assembly: GCF_037042795.1. Taxonomy (NCBI): domain Eukaryota; kingdom Metazoa; phylum Chordata; class Aves; order Passeriformes; family Icteridae; genus Molothrus; species Molothrus aeneus. The sequence continues at coordinate 4,162,254 of NC_089661.1, forward strand.
TATAAATATATATATAAATATAATATATATTTAAGATATCTATTTATATATATATATTATATATATATATCACCTATATACTAGGTGATATGAATTTCTAAACATATGTAGGGTCTTTATTTGAGAATGATTTCTGAGAATACTGAATGTGGTCTCTAGATCCAGGCTGCACAGGAGGAAAAACATCACAATAGCTTTCCAGTGAAAGTCACCAGTCCCCAAAAGTAAAATGCATATTAACATGTTTAGTGCTACAAGTATCTTTTTTTCAAAGTCAAAATATCTTGACTTTTTAGACAGCAGGAGAAATCCTGGTGTGATGTTTGGTTCATGGTTCCAAAATGCAGACTGTGTTTCTGCTTTACCTGCAGAAGGTATTGTTCTGGCAAGCTGTGTGTGCATTAGGTCATGCAATGATACAGCTTGTTTAGACCTGGAGCAACCAGAGGAATTCAAACCACGTCCTTGCCTTCAGTTTTATTATAGTTGATTATTCACTAAATATTCAGAGGCTTCAGTGTCATTAAGAGCATATAACCAAAATGACATGGGCAGTATTATCCTCATCAGTGCAGGTTAATGAAAGGAAACTCAGCTGGGTTAATGATAGGAAACTCATCTGATCATCTTTGCAGCAGTCTCAGGCATGCAGAGCTTTCCCTCATGCATATGTGCAGTGTGACAGGCAGCTCTGAGGAGCTCTGGGCTCGGGGATGGAGGCAGGACCATGTGCTTGGTCATTAAATACATTGCCAGGACAAACTCAGGCACTGGGAACAAGTGTAGCACAAGATGCCATCTCAATTTGAACGTGAATTTCGGGTAAACAGAAGGTTGTATCCCATGCACACTGTGATAAGATGGAATCAAAAGGGAAGGAATTTTGTGCACAAACTGCTACATGGTACGTTCACAGTACGTGTACACTGTGGTTTTGTTAGGGGTGGTAAAGTTGTGCTGATTGAAGGAGCCCACAAGAGCAGGGATCTGCAATCCTGAGCCAGACTGAGATCAGGGGGCAGCTGATGGCAGAGGGATCAAAAGAATTCTGCATCTTATCATCAATGTCATGCCCCTGATCTGGAGTAAGAACACAAACTTTATTTATGCTGTTCCACTAAGGATGTGTGTCTTTAGAAACATCTTCCTTACTTGGAGGAAAATGCTGTGGGGATAAACCCTCACCCTTTGCCCTATCCTGTAGTAAAATTTAGTTCCTCTTTTTGTTCTTTTAACACATGTATTTTAAGCACAGACAATATATTTATGTCCTCTGAAAGGCAGAGTCATTTAGAAGTTCTCTCAACACGCTTCTCTCAGTAAAGTACCACTGGAAAAAATTAAATTTAATCAGCATTTTATGTGAAATTCATCAGCATTTCAACACAATAAGCCATATTCCCTGTTAAGCTAAGACTTTTTTCTATCCCATTATTCAAGCCAACACCATTCCCAGGGAATTTTATTTTCAGAACTTGCATGAAATTTAAGTAGGCAGCAACGCCTTTCTTTCACTCTCTGTAGCTGAAAGTGACGTAGCAGTGACTCATGTTTTATGTCATGTTTTCACTTCTAGAACAATTACATCAACCTAAACTATGAAATTCATGAATTATATAACTTATAGAGATCTACATTATTTCATGAGAAACATTGTCAAAGCTGGATTTTTATTATCTGCATCTTCAATTATGATGCTTATTTAGTGTTTGTATATAATGATGCACATTAATTTTTCTTTTTGTTCGTGCATGTAGGCTTAGGAATTCAAAGGATTTTTAAAAAAAAAATTAAGTAAAAACCCCAGTTCTCTCAGGGTTTGGCAGGCAAACAATGAGATAAAACAATGCCTTAAAATTACTCAGAAGCTTTTTTTTTTTTATTTTGTTTCTATTCTGAAATTTCCTGTAACTGTTTTCTCCTCTCCAAAGCAAATGCAAGGACTTGTTCAGTCTCAAGCATGTTTAGATAATTCCTAGTGGCAAGGTCCAAGCTCAGCTGAGCTGTTTTGGCTGGTGATGGACAATGATGTGATGCTGGAAAATGTCCCTTAGGTTGGTACCTGTGACAGCCAATGGAAGGAGCTAACCCTGCCTTGCAGATTTGGGGTTCTCTTGCATACACGAATCCATTTTTTATAGGACTCTATCCCTTACTATACAATACTTCATAGTTCTGTGCTTAAAGGACACTGAAATTTTCTGTTCCTTCCAGAGCCAGTGTCCTACAACACCCAAGGTCCTGTACACTCTGCTATATTTTTAACATCCTTTTTTTTTGGTTTGGAAAGACAGGTGTCAGCTAAGGAAGGCAGGAGCCTCCCTTGAAATGGAAAATGTAAACCCCCTCCCTATGAATTGTTACAATTTTGTAATTAAGAGGCTTTCAGGCAAAGATATGGGAGTAGGAATAACAGTTCTTTACTAGGAAAAATAAAATAAACATGCAGTAATACAAACAAACCCTGCCAGGGTCAGACCATGCCCTGTCCCCTGTGTGTCAGGGGGTGGCACAGCCCCATCCCATGGGGGCTCAGCCCTCCTGCAGTGCCAGCTGTGGCTCTGCTGGAGCAGGGATCCTGCACAAGGGGGGAGTTTTCCTCTGCAGCTCCAGGGCTGCTGGAGATGGGCCTGGGCTCCCTCTGGCCATGCAGGGCAGCAGAAGCTGCTCCTCTGGCAATGCACTGGGCAAAGGCTGCTGGGCTGTGCCAGGCTCACACTGGATCCAGGTAGGAATGCTTGGCTCCTGCCCTGGGCGCAGCATCTCCCCATGGGATGATGGGATTGGATCAGCCCTGCAGGGACACTCAGTGGCCATGGACAGCAGAGATCTCCTGCAGGGAGGATTGGCTGGGGGAGAGATAAAGAAAAAACTGCCCCATGAACAGCAGAGAACTGCCCCAGCTCTGACAGATGGGAACAGAATACCCCAGGCACATCTAAGATAGCTTTCTCTCAAGCAGGTGCTACCATTATTCTGTGTGATAAAACAGCTTAAAAAATAAAACATTGAAACTGTTTTAGGTTTTTTTTTTCCTGGAATTATGTATAAATTTTATTTTCTGAAGACTCAGAATAAGCCATAAGCTTCCTACAGAGAGTTCCCTGAGCAAAGCTGGAAGCAGCAGAGGAATAAGCCACGCTGATGTTTCACTGCTGCCAATATGAGTGGATAGATCATTGTCTGGGTTTTCCAATATTAAAGCCATGCTGCTGCTTTGTGATGTACCTATTGCCTGGGCAGAGAGGAGATAACTTTTTATTTAAGTAGGTTAATAGGTCCCATGGTTTCCAGAGCTGAGTTTGTTTGGATTTGGGTGGTGAACTTATAAAGGCCTCCTTGCTCCAGCAGCACAGCAGGCAGACAGGTTCTCCCAGTGGCACTGACATTTGCTATAACTCGTGTGAGTATCTATCTTACAACTTCAGTGGTCTGCTCACCAGACAGCTCAGCTCTGCCAAAAGAGCACTCCAGGTTTGATTGGAAGGCTGGGGTTATTATGGGTATGCATTTGCTTGGCTGAAGGTAAAAATGTAATCAGAAGCAGAGAGGGCTGTTTGTATGTGTGGATGTAGAAAAGTTAAATCTGAGAATTTTGCTGCTTCATCTGGGAAAATCCTGTTTGCCTTCAAAGGCCATGTGAAAGCTGAGTTTATGTTTACATGCACAGCCTGTGTGATCTTGTTCTTCCATGATGAAGAATAGGAGGTTTTATTATAAATTATATAAACCATGCTCAAATTCTTGGGTAAATGCACACAAAGTGTGTGCTAAGCTTTTTAAAAAATAGGGGGAAATGCTCTGCACTTCATTTCTTACATGTGCTGGGTAGGCAGGAAATTTGTGTGTGTAATGTGAGACAAAATTTATACTTAGAGGTGTGTGAGCATCCAGATTTATCATTGCTTGCAGGTGTTTTTTTATGTTGCTGCTCTGTGTCTTTATCTGATGCGTTGGTATTGGATCATTTTAGTGACCATGAATCATTTATTTTATATACAAAAAGCTCAGCCAAGTTACTGGTGCTGGACATTTTTGAAACAATGGTAATAATATCTTCTATGTGTACTTGCAGAATTAGAATCTTGGGAATGATTTGCAAAAGTATTTGGGAGAGAAACCCAGTTTATGTGTACAAATTGCAAATTGCTTCTGACTAAAGTTTTGATATACTGAGATTCATTAATGTTAGGAGAAAGTGAAATGTCAATATTAAGGTACAGAAAAGCTTTATTATGAAAACTTGGAATTTCTACTGTTTCAGTAATGATGTTGTGAGGCTTTTTTACTCTTTTAATTTCTGATTTGTTTTAGAACCTTGGCTGTGTCTACATTAAATTTCTTTAAAATAGAATTAAACCTTCACTTTTCTCTTTTAGAATGTTTTAGGGTTGTGTTTGGACTGAGAAATTAGTTTAAAAGCTGCTAAGAACCGGTGTCAAAATTGTTTCTGCTATATTCTGGATTTAAGATAATGCCCTTAATAAGATGTTTTTAAACTTTATTCAGCCCTGAAGTGGTCAGGCAGTTGAACTAGAGGATCACTGCAGGTTCTGTTCCACAGAACTATTCTGCTCTGTTCCCTGCCAGATGTTTTCACTGTTATTGCAGAGGAACAAGTGTGCTGAGCAAGACCAGTCAGCAGCAACTTGAACATTTGACTGTAGAAAAATATGTTTGCACCATTCTAATGGTTATACTGCTGCTTGTTGCAGTTTATCCCATTAGAAAACTGTGGATGTTCCCCTGAGCAGAGCTACTTTGAGTTTCTAAAATAACACCAGACACCTCTCCCTTGCTGGCCAAGCAAAGAAAGCCAGAATAAATTAAGAAAAGAATGGGGTTTTTATTTTCTGAAAAAAAAAGCAACTTTTTTTTTTTTTTCCAACTGTTCCATAAAGCAGAGTGTCATGATTGATTCCAAAATAAACCAAATCAACGAGCTGAGAACACAGAAGCTGTGTACAAGGGGGTTTGAACCTTAAGGAAGTGTAAAACTTCCTCTGTCCATTTGTTAAGGGCCTGTGACAACAGCAGGACTGTCACATTTTCAACTCTCTCTCTCTGCTCCATCCCTATCAGCATCATATTCAGAGAGCTCTGAAGCTGGTTTAGATCTAAGTCCCCAGATTTCTTGTCAGCCTGTCTGGAAAGCAGCAAAGGTTGAGGGAGCATTTAAAATAATCCATCTCTGGCTGACAGGTGAATAAAGAAGAGCTTGAATGAGTAGAGAAAGGTGTAGACTAAAGGAGAGCTGTAATGTGGCACTTGGGAAGGGGAGGGAAGGGATAGACAGGATGGGGAAGAAAGCAAGGCGGGAATAAAAGCAAAATGAGAAAGGGTATGTCAGATTTAAGAATAGAAAATATAGCAGGAGGACAGCAAATGTTACAGGGGGAATGTAGGGAAATGTCTGATGAAAGAAAGAAGTAGGAAGTGTTGGAGTTTTCCTTGAATCTCCCCGCTGAGAGAATGGAAATGACGCAGAAGGTCTGCACACACACAAAGCTGGAGCTGCTGCAACTGCATCCTGTCCCCAAATTCCCTTTTTCAATGAGCACTGAGGAGTGAAGAGAATGGAGAAAGGAGAAGGGCATTACTTCTTTAATGAGGGAGAAAATGTTTTCTGGAAATCCTGACTTCTACCTCACCTTCATGTGTCAAACTTTGCTGTTTCTGCTATTCTCCAAGGAGCTTCCACAGAGCTTTGCTTCTGTATAATACCTGTTCTCTTTATTAATTCTTGAAGCTGATGGTAAAAGTTGGAAAATGAGATGATGGGAATAACATCTTAATTATTCTGTGTATTTACTGGGTTTAGCCTTGCTATTCTTTATTTCAGAAAATTAGGAGCATTATTTTTATAAGTATGGATATGGATGAGCCTTCTTAATCTGGGTATTTTTACCATATCCTTGGAGTTGATACTGTGCTTTGAAAAAGTGTAAGTTTAGAATCAGATCAGGGGTAAGTTTTCAGTTGTTCTGTAACTCTTAGGTCTTATTCTTTAGATCTCCCCATTTTGAGTAGGGTGATTTCTTTGTAGTATAGTTTGGAGTTTTTGTAAAGTATTTTGAAGCTCTAAGATACAAACATATTACTGGGGAATTTTGATATTTCTTTACCCTTTTTTTTTTATATTTTTTACCCTTTTCCCTTAGCGGGAATCCATCCCTTTGTAATTCCTTGGAAAGATAACTTGAAAATACTCACTTCCAAATTCAACTTGCATGTTAAAGGAAAACATTTATTCTGTGATAGGGTTGGTGTTTTACAGTAAATAAATTAAGATTACTGGCAGCAAGGAAAGGCCTGTTAGAGTAGCTGCAGCACAAATGCAAAAGCATTGGAGATAATGACAGCTGTTGATCTGTTTGTGATGTAAAAGAGACTCAGCATCAGTGCCCTGCATCAGATCCTTCACAGGAGAGTGACAAAATCCAGGAGCACAGAGGGTGCCACCATCATCCCTGCAGGTTGTGCCAGGGATCTCTCAGTGCTGCTGAGATCTCATCACAAACCTTTCCCCAGCAGTGATGTGCCATCTCCACATTACAATACTGAATTTGGAGGCGTTCAGGCAGCTCTGCCACACCTGGGTTTGTTGTTTGTGTGTCAGAATTCACTGCTTGGAAAACCCCATAAAACAAGAGTTTGCCTCTTTCTGCTGGCAGCTTTATGGTTCTGCTTGCTCACCTTCTTTTTCAGCATAGTTGCTCAGAGAACTTACAAACAAGCCCTCGTATTTTCAGCTTGGTTTTTGGGAGTTGTTTTGCTTTTGTTTTTTTAAACTACATTAAAAATGTACAGTTGTTTAAATCATCACAGGTTTCCTACAACATGCTTTTTTAGAAGAGTTTATATATAATAATGCTTGCTTATGGAATGCCATGCTGGGTTATAGTTAGATTTGAAAGTCTGTCCCAGCACAAATTCCGTTCTGCTAAAAGACATTGGCAAGAAAAGGACAGTTTGAAATGAGAATATTAGCATCCAAGAACCAGTATTACATATTTTGATTTAGAGTGGATAAAGGATATTTTCTTTTCTTCCTTAGTTTGAAAATCAAAATCCCTTGGAATATTTTAGGACATTAACTGTGGTTAAGGGATTAAATGAAGCAAAATGGCTTGGTGTATGTTGAATCAATCAGAATTAAAGTTCATTTGTAAGTGACAGATTTTCTATGCACAGAAACTTTCTTTTGGTACCGCTGGCATAAACTACTCTTCTTTTTAATGCGCCATGTTACCTGTGTTTAATGAAGTGATTTAGGTGTGCTGGGTGAGTTATTTGTGAATTTCAATTCTAAACAGGACGAAAATTGCTTTTCAGGAGTTCAGTAGAGCAGGCTGAGCTTTCCCAAGATGAGCTAGGTGGCAGAATTGACTAAGAAAGTGGAGCTCAGTTATTCCTTAAGCTCTGAATGCCAGCTTGCTCACTGAATCATGTAAAGTGCAGTCCATTTTAACTTTATACCTTACTAAAAGGAATTATCTGTTTATATCAGATGCATTTTGTAATATTTTATGCAGAATACCTTGGAGCAGATGTATGCTAATTTCCAAAATGCTACAGGCTCTCAGTGAGCTGGGAAAATGCATCTTGTTTTGCAAATCCAATATGGTTATTTAACAGTTCTGTGATACAATTATTTTTCATGTGTATTACACAATGCAAAGTCTACAGAAGGATTCTGCTGATAGCATGTTTCCCTGAGGTTCTCTGCTCTGCCTTCCCAACTTGGCCTGCTTTATACACTCAATTTTTACTGAGGACGAAGGTGAGGAGTGGATAGGAAAACAGCGATGACAGATGGTTGTCATTATTCTTTAATGCTCTGTTCTTGGATTCTAAGATGGAGAGTGTGGTATGAAAACAGAGCAAGAACATGATTTTGACTTGGGTATTATTGACTCAATGGCTTTAAATACAAGTATGTAGCCATTAAATGCAAAGCAGTGGGTCACTGGTGGTTTTGAATATCAGTGGGAGAAGTTGTGTCTCCCATGAAACTTTCCTGCTGGCTATTGCTACCCTCTGATCCTGGAAAGAACAACCACATCATAACTCCCTTCAGGTTCATCCTTTTCCCATAGCCTAAAGAGTACTCTGGTTTTATTATATTGGTGGAAGATGAATCAAAAAATATCTTCTGGCTTACTTTTCCCTCTTCCCTCTTCCCTTCTTTTTTTCCCCCTTTCCTCTTTTTTTTTCCTCTTTCCCCCTGCTTTTTTCTCCTTTTCCCTTCTTCCTTTTCCCTTTTCCCCACCCATCTCCATCTTTTCCCCTAAGCCCTGGGATGCAGTAAATGCAGCTCTCAAGGCCCAGAGAGGCAGTGCTGTCTCAGGAGCACTGAGTGTGCCCAGCTGGGATTCAGGAACTCCTGGAATTTGTACCTCTGCTGCTCAGTTGTTTCATTTTATTACATTTGTTAAGTCCCTCAGCTTCTGACAGGTTTTTCTTTCCGTGAAGTGGCTGATAACAGGTGGTGATGATGATGGGTGGTGGCAATAGTCACTGTCACTGTGCTGGGTCATTAATCTCCTTGTAGGACTCTCTCTGAAGGTTCAGCACAGCCTGCCTGGTGTGCTCTGTGCACTGTGAGTGTTCATAAATCCCACTTGTGGTGAGATCATTTCAGAACTCCAGCCCATGACAGCAAACAGGGTGAAGAAGAAATAAATATGATAATTAAAAGAAAGTTATGCTCATAGGTGCTGGTAGACCAGAACATGTATTGTTCCTCATCCAGAGTCTTTGCATTCATTTGCAAATATACATTCTGCTACTGAAGTAATGCAGGGTGTTTAATGGAATTCACTCCCCAATAAAGTGGAAACAATATTGAATCTATTAATCTGAGAGTTATTCCAAGAAAGGATCTTGCTTTATGCACTGGCCTGCTAGGAAACAGTTGTTACTCAGCTCACTTTGGGTATAATCTCCATCAGTCAATTGTGCTTTTGAGGTTGAATTTGCAGCTGTACTTACTGTACTTCGTTGCTGCTCTAACAGCAGTGCTGTATTTGTGTTGTTTCTGTCCTGCACAGTATCCTTTTTGAGCACAGAGCTTCTCTATGATCATGACCCAGTTATGTTCAGTTTACTAGCATGGTTAATAAGAATATCAATAATAATTCAGAGTCTTCTTTGGTAGCTGTTAGTGGTGGCCTATTATAATTTTCCTTGGCAGCACATATGGGGGGTGATAGAGTAACTAATAAAGTGCCACATGGAGCATAGGTCCACTTCTATTTTTTCACAACTATTTCTTTCATCGGATTCATAATTAACGTGCAAGGTTCAAAATAATTTTATGTGTGATTTTGCCTTCTGTTAATGGATTCTGATCTGTAAATGTTGTGTGACAACAGTGATTCCCTGACTTAATCAGCTTCATTATTTCAGTAACCATTGTATAAATGAGGTTGTCCAAACCCTATTCACTCTTTGAGTCTTGTTACTGGTTCTTTTAACTGAGATTGAAAGTCTAAATTCCACAATGGCTCTTCTGGCCAAGAAAATGCATTATCTTCTTTCTTTCCTTTGCTGGTCAGAAGCTGAAACCCTTTAGATGGCTTTTTAGTCCTGTCTTCACAAAGGATGGGAGGCATCCTGCAGCCTTCTGCTTGCAAACTGGCTTTTTCCAGAAGGAAAAACTTTAGGAGCAGAATTGCAGCTCTTCTGCTGGTTGCAGAAATTCAGTGTACCACCAGCTTGACCTTGGACAAAGGTGAGGGAAGGGACATCCATTTGGTGTGTCCCATTTGACCTGTCTCCTGTCATGGAAAGGGATCTTTGTAGTTGTGTTACTTCACATTGAAATTTTGTTTACCCCCAACTCCCATCTTGTAGATCTGATAGTTTATGATGCCTCAAGTGAAAAAAGTTGGCAGAGTTCACCCCTCCATAGTGTTTGTAGAATCTCAGCCTTTCATCTTAATCAGAAGGTAGCTGTGCTATAATCAGCATGCTAATGCCAGTTTTCTGAGATTGCTGCTCTGTCACTTCCCTCTCCTTCCATAATCCAGTAAATCTCCATTTCTCAAATCAAGCTTCCTATGTATGAATGCTTTTACTGTGTGCTTTCACAATTCTGGTAGTACAGACAGCTGTATAGGTGTGCCAGCACCATCTCAAAGAGAAATCTCCATCTTCACTGTAAGTACTCATCATACATGTGGTGCAGTGTAGGAATCCTAATGAACAAACTCTGCCAGGCTCTAACCTACTACTCACTCTTGTCCTCTCAACCACACCTGGCTGGATTTAGATGAATCACTTGTGGCAGGACAGAACCAAGGATTTTGCAGTGAAATTTCTTGTCAAGGTGGAAATGCACTTCTAGGTTTACAAGAAGAGGTTCTTGGAATTTGAGTGTTTTCTCCTTTTGCTCCCACTTTGTTTGTCCTCCTTAGTTTTGCTGCTTGGGTGTAGGACCTTGTGCTTGGCAACTTCCATCCAGCTGAATGGAGTTAGAATTCCAGTGAAGTTAAACAGGTACATGGCAAACATTCTCACTGGGTTAAAAGTGTGATTTTTGATTTTTTTTCTTTTTTGATCAACCATAGTCCAGGTGAAGTTTCCTTGAGGAAATCACATCTGGTCTCGTGAGGAGAAGGGAAGATAGTGGATGTCCAACTCTTTCATTTTATCAGGGTTTCCAACCCGTTCTACCCTATGATTCTTACAGCCATATCGGGGCAAACTGGAATGGATAAAAGGATGATAAATCAGCTGGCTGCTGGATTGACAGGGCTGTGGTGGGTGGTTCAGAGTTCACATGGTGGCTCCTTAGTGCCCATGTGCCTCAGGGTGTGACTCAGAGACAATGCTTTAATAGCAGTGTGGAGAGGGGTGAGGAGGCACCACGAGGGCTGCCCTTCAGAGGGCTTTGGATAAGCAGGATATAAAAGGGAAATGGAATCATAAAGTGGATGTGGTTAGAAGGGGCCTCTGCAATAGCTCTGGTCCCACCAGGGCTGGGCAGGGACACCCAGAGCTGGCTGCCCAGATTTCCTTTGGGTGTCCCCAGGGTGGAGCCATCCCAGCGGGAACATCCCCAGGTGGCTGCCAGGGCTCATCACCCTCCCAGAGGAGCAGGTCCAGGTGTTGTGGGGGAACCTCCCGGCTGCCACTGTGTGCTCCCTGCTCTGCTGCTGTCACAACACCCCTGGGAACACCTGGATCAGCCTCCTCACCCTCCCTCCCAGCGTTTGTGGGCACTGACATCCCCCTGAACCTGCTCTGCTTGAGGCTGAGCCAGCCCAGGTCTCTCAGCCTTCCCTCACACGTGCCAGTCCCTTAATCATCTTAATGGCCCTTTGTTAGAGTCTCTTCAGTGTGTCAGTGCCTCTCACACACTGGGGATGTTAATCAACACTGCTAAATATTCAGACTGTCATTTTTCCACCTCCTTTGATTACTTTAGAGTACATTGGGCATTTTAGAATAGAGGATTCTTCAATGAATATTTCAAAACTGTTTAGCTGTAGAATTGTGGGTCAATTGGTTTTATTTTTTACTTTGTGTTCCCTTCTTTGGCACAGAGCTAGGATATTCACAGTTAATAGTGCATTGTATACATGGTGATTTCTCTGTCCTCTTTATAGAAAGATGCCTAAGGAAAAGACCAAAGTTGTTGATGGAGATTGTTGATTGTGGATTGGACCTGAGTGACCTGAGGTGTAGGACTGCGCTGCCAGCCATGCAAACTTGTAACCAGTAATCCCTAAATGGTAAATTTTGCAGAGACAAGAGCTTTGAGGGAAAAAAATAGTATTCAAATTGTGAATCTGAGGGTTTAGACATTTCTATATTCATCAGCAATAACAATTTCTCTCCTTGGGGAACAAAAAAAAAAAGAACCTGATGTGATTTTTTTATTCTTGAAAGTTTTTTTTTAAAGTTTTACCATCTTAATAATGGAAGTCAACTTCACAGAATTATGACAAATTTAAAAATATATTTTGTTTCCTTTGGCAACGCAGTGCATGGTTGATAAATTACTTGATTCTTTATGTTGTTCAAATGCTTGTGGACACAACGTTAACATAAGGAAAACTAAACTGAAAGCAATTTTATGCAGCTTTTTTTTTTTTTTACTATACCCTTGAGCATTTTCTAAGTTTGCATTTAATCACAGAATCTTGGCCATGATATTTCTGACAGGTAATTTCCTTAATGCGGTTGACAGAGATGGATTACATGGAAGCCTATTGGATCCAATGCTTTTGTGTGCAAGTGATAAGACTAGATTAGGGTTATCTTGCTCTGAGTGCCTGCAAAGATACAGCCACCTAATAATTCCCCTGGTAATGTGGATGGGTTTGGGGCAGCACAAATTCATGGCCAGATACTGGCCTGTAAAACCATTACCAGATTCTGCTGCACCTTGAGAACATCTGGGGTGATGTGTGCTTTTCTGTCACGTGATAGTAGCAAATTGTATGTCAGGGAAAGACAAATGTGTTAAATATTTGGCAGATTGGGAAAGTGATAAGGCAAGGGGCAGGCATGGATGTTGGAAACAGTAATGGTATGTAAAAATAAAATTATTTTGGCCAAAATGATGAATATTATTCTTGTTTTGGAGAGAAATAACAAAAGAAGTAACATTTATCCTTTTTTTAGCTGTTCTAAATGTTTGGGTGAGAAAATTGATGTTGTCTTGTTGCCTTATTGAAAGGCCCTAAGCCTGAATTTTCTTAATCAGGTTGGATTTTGAAACAGGATTTAATTATTAATAACAAAATCTGAATACATTTTAGATGTTAAAAATATTCTTTCACATTCAAGACTTTTGAAGAGTTGCATACAAAACCCATCAATGTATAGCATATTTTTATGTACCTGTAGCAGGCATTCACCTCAGTGAAAACAGAATTTTTCTAGCATCTCTAAGATTTTGGCTTTTGATAACTTCCTCAAACTTAATTGGAGGAAGAAAATAAATTTGATGGGCTCATAGCTAACAGTGTTGCAGCCCAAGCATGTGTGAGTGGTCTCTCTTTTGGGAACAGAGTTGTTGGGAAGCTGAAGGGTGGAGACAAGAGCAGGTCGAGTTCTAAACCAGATCCTGCACTCCCATGCCATCGGCAGAGACAGAGGCAGGCAAATCAGAGTAAGGGTTTGATTTAGGTGGGCTGAGCCACATCCTGGGGGATCTTCTTTGTGTCTCTCTCCTGGTTGCTGAGAGGGCTCAAATGAGCAGTTTCCCTAAGCTGCAGTCAGTTTTTGGGGGTATTTTCTGGAGTAGGGAGCTGTGGAGGTTCGAGATGCAGATGGTTCTCAAGGCTTTACAGGGTTTGCAGCCATGGAGTTTGGTGTGTAGATAAAATGCTCAGATAGGGTATGTGGAGATTTGGGGAACACAGCCATGGAGTTTGGTGTGTAGATAAAATGCTCAGAGGGGTTTGTGGGGACTTGGAGAAACACAGCAATGGAGTTTGCTATAAGGATAAAATGTTCAGAGGGGTTTGTGGGGACTTGGTGAAATGCAGCCATGGAGTTTGGTGTGTGGAAAAAATGTTCAGATAGGGTATGTGGAGATTTGGGGGAACACAGCCATGGAGTTTGGTGTGTGGATAAAATGTTCAGATAGGGTATGTGGAGATTTGGGGGAACACATCAATGGAGTTTGCTATAAGGATAAAATGTTCAGAGGGGTTTGTGGGGACTTGGTGAAATGCAGCCATGGAGTTTGGTGTAAGGATAAAATGTTCAGAGGGGTTTTCTGGGGATTTGGGGGAACACAGCCATGGAGTTTGCTATAAGGATAAAATGTTCAGAGGGGTTTTCTGGGGACTTGGGGGAACACAGCCATGGAGTTTCTTGGCACCATGGCTCTTGGCTCCTCTCTAACCAGTGGCTGAAAATCTGTGGCCATGTTATTTCTGGAAGACACTGCAGGTGGGAAAGACCATTCCTCCATCACAGTTAAAAAGGAAGAGGAAAATAAAAAACCAAGCAAACCCACAGAGAATATTTGGGTTTGGTGTTGCAAGCCAAGAGGGAAGCTCTGTGTCCTTTGTGTCCTTACATCTTGGCCCTATAAAATATATCACCTTTCTTTTCCTTGCTTTATTTTCCAAGGGAAAAAAAAAAAACCCCACAAAAAAACCAAACAACCATTTAATACAGAGGCTGTCTCATGAAAAAGGATCACGTAGGTGTTTAATATATGCTGTGATGAGTAATTTTGGTCATGGTACATCAGAAAACTACTTTCCCCCACCTTCTTTCTAATAAGAATTTTAATCCATTGATGACAAAACCTCTAAAGTATTTCCTTGCTGCATTGTAATACACTGTGACGAATTATGTCTCAGGAGTTGTAAAATTTTCTCATAGCTTGTAATACCTCATTTAATGAATTGATCACACTGAAATGTAAAGATGAAGCAGCATTTATTTTGTATGTTATATTGCATATAATTTTTAGACTTGACATTTATAGCCATGGAAGCTGTTATTTTACATATCATTTTCAAACCATATCAGCCTTAAACACATTTAAATTTAATAAGCAAGTAGATTAGATTTGCTTTTAAGCTAGGCATATCATTATAGTTTGTGTTCCCTTCAGCAGGGCACATGCTTACTATTAAATGCAGTATTTAGTTGTCTTTTAAAACCTAAAAATAATAAAATGGGATGTATTTACAAAAGTAATTGAATATAGAGCTGCTTTTGGGGACAGTGCCTCAGTCATGATTTTTCTAGGATGTAGACATTAAAGTAGGTTTTGGGTTTTATTAAAAATTGCCCTGTTTTGAGGAAATATTAATGTAGGAGCTATATGGGTTCCAGTTATGAAATACCAAATCTGTCATAGTAACATATGGCCTGATCATCATCTCCTGCAAAAAAATCCATGGGAGGGGAGAGCTTATTTGGAAACTCTGCATGATTTACCAGGCAGACTTTCTGATGCCTCATCTTTCTCATCAGAAAGAATTTGTAGCTGCCAAGGAGGTGGATTCTTACAGCCTTCTAACTATTTAAATGCTTTACCATCCATAAAAAAATATCTTGTTGGAAGTGGGGAAAAAAGGCAGCCCTTGTTTCTTCAATCCTGGCTCTTTTCACCACAAAAGAAACTTTTTGGAATGTCACATAGAGAAACTCTGCTGTCTTTGTAGCCACTTTGTGCTTCCCACCTCAGAACCTTGGTGGATGTAAAAACAGCGGAGAGAAATCTAATGAAAATCTGAAATTTCTAAAATCTCAGGGGGCTTTCCTCTGGAGATTATGTTGTTTATCCTACTGTATCTGGTAAAAGATAATTCCGGCCTTGTACTTGTTACTGTGCATTTCCCTCGATTGTGTGATCTCTGAACTTTTGTTGATAATTTTTTTTTAGTGTAGAGGATTGGCAATGCACGGTGTCAGCAAAATATGTCACGCAGGCATGAGGCAGAACTGCAGAAGTGAATAATTTGTATCATGTCTTGCTCACAAGGATAATTAAATGGAACGGCATTTAAGTTGATGGAGCTACAGGGGTGACCACTGGCTAAAGAATTGTCTCCTTTTTTTTTCCAGTACAATGAGCATCAATATTTTGTTAATTTTCCCCCTTGTCAGTGTGTGTTTTAATATCCTTATTTGTCCTTGCACTTTCAGCAGGAATAACTTGATTAGAGGGACTAGAAAATAATTCTAAAATGAAATTATTTAAGTGAGAAGTTATGTGTTTGGGGGAATGCACATGTTGTAGCTTTCATCCAAATGCAACCTTTTCATTCTTTTATTCAAAGGGGATTTTCTGCACAGTGACATTAAACTTAATAACATTAAAAAGTGGTTAAAAACCCCAGCCAACCAAACAAAACAACGCCAAAATACTCATTTCTGGAGGTTGGTAGCAATGCATCTTTGAGCTTACCTCAGCACTGAAGAGGCCATTTAAAAAGATAAGAGCTTAATCCAGACATCAGTGATGATGATTTCCTGCAACATGATAATAAATATACCAAAGTACCCTTTTATCTTTAATAATTCAGAATTCATTGAGCATTTAAAAGTTTTTCTGTTCTGTCATTTAAGACATCTGATAGCAATTTGGTAAAAATAATGAGACATATCTTGAGTATAAGGAAAAAAGTGGTGCAGTATGTAAAGGATGCTGTTTCAATATGGCACTTTTTGCTGCACAAGGGGTTAAAGATTTTCACCTTACTTACTTGCCTTCTTGAAAACTGTAATCATGGGGACAAAGTCACGAGAATTATTTGGAAGGCATCCCCTAAATCAGTTATTTTATAAGAATCTGCTCAACCCTCCCCTTGAAATGATGTATCAGAAGCCCATAAAGTAAGTTTGTACAAAAATAATGCTATGCTTTAACAGGGAAAAAAAAATAGTCTGAATAACTCTGTCTGGACAATAAAGTATTTCTTAGGTGAGTTTTACAATTTTATTTCCATAATTTTCCAAATTCTATGCATTTGGGTTTGCAATGAAGGGAATTGATAATGATTGTAACTCTTTCCACCATTTAGATGTTTTCATTCCATGTCCCCTTGAATGAGAAGGACAGGATATAATGCTTTATAATTTCAAATTTTGGGGATTTTTTACCCTGAAGGGTACCATTCTAAGCTGAGCATTATTTGATTTTTCATAGGCAAGACATTCTCAAGCGAGTTTCTCTATTTCAGATTGTTCTGTTAGTCTTTGGTAGATTCACTCGTGCTTAGAGACCAACACAAACCATGAGAGCCAAGCTGTGACCTCAGAGCTGGACCTGAATTGAGATTTCACACTTGGAAGCAGAAAAGAGCACATCTGAAACTGCCTGGATTAAATATGCATATTCAGGAATTACTCTGTGAATTAGAGCTGGTTAGAGGTTAGGCAGTGGATTCCTGTGGGAACTCCTCAAACCCAGCTCCAGTTTGGGCGAGAGGTTTGGGCTGTGCCAGCAGAGCCCACCAGCATCCTTTGGAGCAGAGTCATTGCTGGGGTTTCTCAGGCATTTCCTCCTGCTCAAGGGGCTTGCTTAGAAATACACTCAGGCTTCGAGGATTTCTGCTTGTGAAAAAGAATTTTTTTGCAGTAGATGAGCAGAGAGCTCAGCATTGGATCCGAGTTACGCCTTGCACTAGCCTAAGTTGCTGCTGGTTGTCATGGCAACATTTTAACTGGTGGTGGCTGTGGCTTGACATCAGAACATTTTCTGTTAAGTGGAGATTCTTCTGAGATTGTAATGGAGTGTTTTAAGTCAGTGGACCTTTTGTACTCAATAAAATATTTAGTAGGTTGTAGTAAATATTAATTTGTCCTCCTTTCAAGATAACACACCATGCTGTGTATTTACAGTTCTGTGCTAATAGCATGGTATTCCTGGAAAAGAGTTAATCCATTCTGAAAAGTCAAATTTGCTAAATATAAATTTGATAATAACGCTCTAAATAATAATTGTAGAAGCTGTTTCACTTTATCCTTTCAAAATACCATGTGCCAGATAAGTTACAATGTGCTTCATCTCTTTTTATGCACTCAGTGGAGGAAAGATTTTAGTACTCATTTGTATTTAAAGCTGAACTTAAACATCTTTACACTGGGACTTTCTTGTTTTGAGCCAGTGAAAATAAATGCATTTGCAAGAGCTTGTACCTGGAGGGGAGGGCATGGGTAGAAATGGCTTCAGTAGAAAGCTGGCAATGGAACATCTCTCTGTCAATCACATTTCCTGTACTTTGTGTCTGGAGATGGAGCCATGTGAATGCTGCCTTATCCCTGCCTGAGATAAGCTTTCAAAGGTGATCTCCAAATCATGTCTGCCACAGAGCAGGGATTTGCTGAGAGTGACAAACACATGCCCACTACATTTCCCCTATGCTTTTCAATAACTGCATTCCGAGGCTCCTGGCAGAAAGGAGACATCTCAGAAAGCCCTCAATAGTGAGCCTCAATAGAGCTGAATGCATTCACTGAAAAGCAGAGCAGTTTCTGCAAGTCAGGATTTATAAACTTTAATAATGCACTTATCAGGCAGAGGTGGAAATTCAGCGTGGAGTGTTGGGAGAAATCATCCTGATGGGTGATGCTAATTCATTCCTTCTGCTGCTGCACTGCTCCCTGGACTGTTCACAACGTTTGATGGCCTTGTGGAGCCAGTTTAGCCCTTTGTGGCACAGCATAATCTCATCCCTGTGATTTCAGAGGCTTGATGGAAATACCAAGGTGCGTGTGTGCTTTGGCACGGCTGATAGCAGTGTCTTGGATGACCCCATCAATCTTAATGACATTCTCTATTAATCAGCAAAAGGCTTGCAATGCATTCCTCTCTTTATTTTCTTCATTACCTTCTCCTCTTACCTATCTATCTATTAAACAAAAGAGCAATCAAACTGTTCTCTTGCTAAACTCAGTCTTCACATAGCCACCAAGTATTGTTTAGCTGTGCAGAGTTTTGGTTTTTCAGCCTTTATTCTCATAGTTACTCTTGGCTGTTATAATTGTTTTGTCTCTACTCTTTCCTTAGACAAGATTAATCCATGAGGAGTTGCCCTGTGGCCACCTCATAGATCTAAAAGTTGTAAGACACTCAGAAATTAGAGAAACCTGCTTTAAACTCCACCTTTCAACAGCTCTTGCAGATAGAGGATCCTCAGGAACCAAATATATGAAAAAAAAAGAAAATGAGAATGACAGCACTTTTTATACATGCAGGGAAATAGAATTCTATCTTCAGCTGTGATTGGTATATAATAATCACTGGGTTCTTTTTGTTTGCCATTAACAGTATGAATTTGGAGTTTTGCAGCAATGACAGACTGCAATTTTCATTTTTCTCACATGAACTTTATTTCAGAAGGACACTTCAAGGCATACATTTATTGAGCAATAGGAGAGAATCTTTTCAATGCAGCATTAAGATTGGATGTATTTATTTCTGTTTCTGCATTTTTTTTAAATGTCATTTATGAAGAAGCACCCTGAGTTTTAGAAAGCAATTTTCATTGTATCAGTGAGCCATGGACTCACTCTGGATTGCAATTTAGCCAAAAGCAGAGAGAACATAACATTTAACTCTATCATCAGCTGGAGTGACCAAGAAATGTTATGTGGACTTAAAATCCAAGGAACAGAATAATAACAGAACACTGCATTTCAATATATAAAGTGAAAATAAATCATCAAGGTATGTGCGACTGCTTTTTAGACATGTTACTTTTTATATGTCCTAAAACCCCACAAGGAATACACCTCTTGATTTAGCAGTGCACTTAACATTTCAAGATGTAAGTAAGATTCATTTTTATTACTGTAACAACTGAGGACCTGTGTGGGGAAGAAAAAAGACAAGGTATCAGGAACATGAATCTACAAGCGCTACGTACAGAAACTGTTCCTGAGAGCAAAAAATACCCTGAAATTTTCTTCTCATCTGCTGCAACTGTTTTTAATCTTGCCTGATGATGAAATCCTTTGTGGGAGCTCACCCTGCCAGCCAAGCTGTGTGGTGGCACAGGAGCTCCCTGTGTTCAGCTGTAAAAGGTTTTTTTGTTGTGTTGTGATGGAGCTTTTCTTTCCTTACTTTCCTCATGCTTTATGCTGTCCCCCTCGGAGCTCTGGTGCAGCTCCCCTAGGCCTCCTCTCTGAGTCCTTTATGGGTTCCATCTTTCTTCATGAAACTAGTCCAAGTACTCAGGATATGGGGTTTTTTAATTCTTTTCTCATTGAACAATAGTTTACTTCAGGTCTTTGCAGGTGTGGATGCTGTTCTGTCAAATCACTCTTTTTATTTCACCTGGCTTGACAAGGGTAGGGCTTCCACATTTCTTTTTGACTTTGGGTACGAATTTCAGTGGATTTTTAAAAATTTTCTTTTAAACCTATGTCCCAGTATGCTATTGCTGGCTAAGGAGGGCTAATGCAGCTCCACATTTGTGTCTTCATTGAGAAAAGCATTAAACAATCATTCTGGGGTAAAAGTGACATTATTGGGATAGCCAGAGCCACCTTCCCCTCCCCAAACCTAATTTGGAATTCTACTGTGAAAAATGTGTGTACAACTGTTTTTTCTCTGTGTTTTGGCAGCAGGATTTAGTAGATCAGCCACAGCTCTGTGCTAGTTATGCTTTCCAGTTTGGATCTGGCTTGGAGCTTGGCACTGTGAGCTCAGACCTGGCTTTTCACAGGCACTCCAGAGGTATTTCAGCAGCAAGATTCTGCCTGTCAGGGTCTGGTGAGCAAGAGTGGTGCTCCTTCTGCAGAAAGATAGCTTGAAAAACTATTGTAAAGGATGTAAAACCACTGTTTAAAAAAACCCCAGCACATCCCTCAAACAAACAAACAAAAAACAAAACCAACCAACCAAAAAACCCCACTCCACAAAATGCCATACTCCAAGAACAGATGTAAATGGTTTTCTGTCAAAGTAGATTAATGGTTTTGGAACAATTTTAGAAAAGGCTGGTTTAGGACTACAGCTAAGCGTTTTCATTATTGACATGAATGGTAGAATACAAAACATATTTTTAAAAATTACCTGAGAATGTCAATCTGAAAGAGCCTGCAAGCATATCTTAAGAATTAAAAATTCCCTTGATGAGTGGGGGACTGAACAGAATGCAATTTAGAGCAAATTAAAAGGTCCACACTTAAAAATATTTACCTGGGAAAATGTAAATGCCTCATGACTGCATAGGTAATGTGCAGTACAGTGATTTTGGTTTCCAGTAAATCAAAAGTTGGGCATGTTAAAGGTGTCTGCTATTGCAGAAAAGGCGTACATGTGCTGTATTTTTTATACAAAAACAGAGTAAACATCAGGAAGGCCTCTGAAATAGAAAAACTCTTGAAAAAATTGGCACTTGTAAGGCTTCAGCTGCAGGGCAAAATTCTGGGAATGCTTCAAGAACAAAGTGGCTGAATCAGTGGAGGTGCTGGGGAGAGCAATAGAAAGCATGAGAACTGTGGAAAATGTGACCTACAGGGAAAAGCTGGGGAAGAGAAAAGGACTTGATAGTAGTCCTCATGTACATAAAGAGAAGCTGTGAGAAAGTAATCAGGGTTTTCTCTCTATTCCCTGTGCAGTGGGCTCACTTTGCAGCAGCAACAACTTTCTAATGGAAAAAGCATTTGAGAACTGGAAGAACTTTGGAAACACAGTGCAATCTCTAGTGCCAAAAGTGTACAGCAAGAGTTCAGACAGCAGCTGTAGGTGCAGCCCATCTTGGGAGCTGGAGGAAGGTGTGGAGCAGGGAGAGGGGCACCCAATCAGTCCACATCAGTTGTGTTTCTCTACTGTTTCCTTGCCTATCTCACACACTCTGGGGACAGTGCTGATTTTTGCATGTTCTTGAAAAGATGTGCTCCTCTGCTTGATTACCTTGCTTTATTTCATCTATTGCTAACATGTTTTTGAATCAATAAAAATAACTTGAAGCGATGAGCTTCAAGTATATATGAAATATATAGCAGCAAATTTTTTTTTTCAAATATAGCATTTATTTGCTTTGTTATGTGTATTGCTTCTGCTTTAGAAACTAAAAGGTAAAAAGCTTGTTTAGGGGTATGGTTATTTAATACAGTATATTAATTGATTAATAACTACTGGAGCAAGGAGATGTGTGAGTTTTTGGCACCCAAACTTGTCAGCATGTCCTAGGCATTCACTGCTAGGTCCCTAGGAAGCCCCTGCAGACTCTATTCATTCAGCACTTCCTGTTGGCTCACTCCCAAAATCCAGAGGACTTTGCTCTCTTTCCCTCCAAGCTGGAAATCAAATGTTATGGTCATGGTTGAGGAGGGGATGTGGCACAGTGCAGCTTAGGGCCCATATGTCCAAATGCAGGGAATTGCTCTGGGCTCTGAGGCCTGTGGGGTCCAGCAGAGCGTGCCAGATGCATCCCAGTTATGTGCCATGGAAGGCAGCATTTGGAGGGAAAACAGGCAGGAGGAAGTGATCTGTGCCTGTAAGAAGGCAGGAGGAAGTGATCTGTGCAGTTTAAAATTTCATATGTTTAATGTTAGCATAATAATAACAAAAGCATAATAACAATAATTGAAATTCCCTAGAGGAAATGTTCTTTTCCTAGTGCTGCTGTCCATGTAGCACTCGATTTCCCATCTCTTGAACAGAATGTATCTCACTGTTTAAAGCTTTTTTATATCTGTAGGAAGGACAGTTGTTTAGGCATGGTATGCATGAAGCTGAATGGCTGCACGTTTATTGCTGAGGCTTTGCTTCCACTCACCTTGGTGGGTTTGCAGCTCTGCTCTGGGTTTGATTCCAGCCTGCGGCTTTCTGACAGGAGCAGTGTGAGCCAAGGCTGAGCCCTGCTCAGGCACCAGCCCTGCCTCCCCTCCTGCCTGTGCCCAGTGTCCCGGATCAAGACACAACACAGCAGATGGAAACTTGGAGATAGCAACAGCCCAGAGGGGCAAATACCAAAGTGACTGAGTCACAACGAACTGATCCCTTGACAAACTGCCTGCAAGCAAGTCATTTGTATTTACCATAATAAATGAAAACCATATATTTGGCAAAAATAGTATAGTCCATCAGTAGGAGCTTTTTCCATTTTCCTAGAGCCATGAGTTGGCTCTGGAAGGGACAATGCAGGTTTTGGATATTTAAGCACCTGCCTCACCTGGAGCTCTTTTATTCAGATCTCTTGCCCTCTGTTGGGCTGTGTGTCCAGCCCTCACACAATGAGAGCTTGTGAGGGTTTATAAACTGTTTATAAACCACAAAGGCACAGAAACTCCGTGTACATGGCCAGTAGGTTGGGAAATGTAGTGACAAGGGAGAGATGCAGAGGCTCCACATGACTTAAGGAAAGAAATGAGACCAGTTTGCCCAGAGCTGCTAAGTGGTGATTGCTCCCAAAGGATGCATGTGTCCCCAGGGAGATGAGGAGTGGACAGAGATTTCTTCAGCTGAAGCAGCAAAAATGCAACAGCCAACACCCAGACACCAGCTCTGGACAAACTGACTTTGCAATATGTTGGTACTGCAAGAAATGAAGCATTGGTACAACATTTTGGAGAGCTACTTCTGCATTTCTGAGAATTTTAGAGCTTGGGTTTGGTTTTTTTTTCCCCAAAGCTTATGCTCTATTTTGAGCAACAGTTGATTCAGAAATACCTTATCTATTCTTGTTAAATGTGGAAATCAAAGGGGCTTTTTTTGTTGTTTTTTTGGGGTTTCTTTTGTCTTTCAAGCTCTGGAGAATACAGTTGTATTGTATTCTCCAGAGAGAATACAATACAATTTTGTGTTGATGTTTAGTGCCACTATATATGTCACTGAAAACAAGTTTGGTAATGCTGATGGTATGTGGGAATAGGTAATCTCTTCTGAATTACTTTTTATTTAGGATATTTTTGCTTGGTTTAAGTTGGGATAGAAGATAAGGAAACAAAGCCTGACCCTGTAAAACTGAGAAGTGTAGAAATGCAGTAAGTGCATGAGAATACTTATGTGCCAGCTGCTGAACATAAACCATCATCACTGAGGTATAAAATCTGACAGGGAAGTGTAGCTGCTGACAAAGAACATTTTTTCTGTGTGACAGAGAAAAAATAATACATATGGAAGAGAAAAAAAATCAATTAGCTACCTATGGTATATAAGCTTTCAGTTTTGGTGAATACTGGCTAAAATGACCATAAATCTGTTTTTTTTAAGAGTTTCCCTTTTCCTCACACATGCTTTCTATTAGGTATGTAATTCTTAAACTTCCACGTAATTTTTGCAACTTCTAATTAATATCAACCCAGACAATTATCCAAGAAATTCTAAAAACACATTTTTTCATTCAGTATTTTATACAGAAATAGCAATTAAGAACTGCACAGGAAATTCAGGAGGAATAGCTAACATTGTTCAATACACTCCTGATAGATTAGCTGCTTCTAGGGAGAAATAGGAGTAAGTGCCATGTTTTAGGACCTATTTTCAAAACTCATTCCTAATGATTTGAGGCAATAGAAGAAATGCAAGCAGGGTGAACAATTCTCCAGAGTATTTCCTTTAGTCTTGTTTCAGTTACAGCATGGCTGTTCAATTGTGTTCTTGCAGTCCAAGGTTAATTTTTTGTGTGTCTTTGCAGAACTACTTCCTGATGAAGATAAGGAGTAATAATGTAGAAAATATTTCATGATATAACCTTGTCATAGCTTTTCCAAACTGTCTGGGAGCAAGGAGTTATTAGAGTAGAATAAACATAAAATTTCAGTGCAGGTTTTCTGACAGGAAGAGCAAAGGAACATGGTGTTTATAAATTACTTAGGAGCTCACAGAGGAGAGGAACTGAACAAGCAGACAGGAAGGAGAGAAGAAATGCCTAGAGACAGGTTTGTTGGGAACAGGAGAGCACAGACCTGTCCAGCAGAGAAGCATCTGCAGCACTGAGCAGGATCCAAGTGAAAGGAGAAGGGGAGTCCTGAGAGGCTTGAACTGGAGGAGGAGGAGGAGGAGGATTGAAGCCAGGAATGGATTTAAGAGACTTTATGAGAGAAGTCAGCTAAAGCTTGATGAAAGACAAAGAGAAACTGAGTGAGAGGACAATGAGAGCAGGGAGTTGGTGATGTTCAGAGTGCTGCTACAAGAAGGAAAGATGGAGAGGTCAAAGATGTAAAGGAGGAGAAAATGGAGAACAAGAAAGAATAAATACATGAAGATCAAATCTGTTAGTTGAGTGAGGCTCCACTGTTTTATTCACACAAGCAAACAGTGGGTGTGCTTCATGTTTTGCAGTGTTTCTGAGGACACTTGAGTGCAGAGAGAGGTACATAAAGAAATGTCTGTATTAATAGTATGGCTATTTTGTTGGTTTGGAGTGTCCTGTAGTGCTGGGCTGTGTAAATCCACAGGAAGAGGCAGTCTGGGTACTGGCATACTTCTAACCTGAGAGAAATAATAGACACTGGAAAAGGAGAAACAAAACAAAAACAAAAAAATGGCACCTGCAAATGTTCTGCACCTGGCTGACAGCTCTGCTGAGGGGAAATTTCCTTCTTCCATCAGGGGCAAAAGGCTCTGACAGGGCAGACCTTGGGGTCTGGGATTCCCTGCAGTGAGTCCCTCTTGCCTCCCACCCTGGCCAGAACCACTTGAAGGATCAATGCTTTCCATGTCCAGATACATTTCTTTGTTTGTTGCTTTAGGGTTTAGGCTTACTGTAGGAAACATTTTTTTTCAATGTTTTTTCCTCTTTCTATTACTTAATGTCACTGCCAAGGTTGGTTTAAAGCCATCACAGATATATGGGGAGAGAAGTAGAGAGTGAAAGGCTTAGATCATAGATTGGAATGTACATTCAGTGGTTTGTGAGGTTTTTGTAGGGTTTTTTTTGATTTTTAGGGTTCTTTAGTCCCTCAAATAAAGGTATTAGCTAGTGACACACGTGTTTTTTATCAGTCAGAAGATACCTGGGGTGAGAAACCAATACTTTTGTCTGGAGCATTTGCAGCCTCAGTGGTGGCATGAAAGCTTCTCTAGCCATGATTCCCAAGACTGTGAGCTGCAATTATGTGAATGCAAGATAACTTGTTAAATTATTTCATTGATAGTTTGTAATGCTTTATATCTTCTCCAATAGAGCTCTGCTCTATTTTCATGCTTTGCATTTCAGAATTTCCAGAAAGAGCTGAAGTAGCTCATCATAGACTTGATTTGTTGCTGTAGTCTCTGTCTCTAGGCAGTCTCTCCAATATAGTGAAATTCAGTGTGCTCCATCTCAAGTTATGGAGAGCTAAACAATTTTTTTTTTCTTCTTTGTTTAATTTTTTTTTTTAGTGAGGAAAGCTCAGTGTTAGTCTTTTACCAACACTTGCAGTTAGTAAACAGAGCCAGGCTAAAGGCATCCAGAGGAATTTCATATGGTCAGTGCCTGTTTTTGCTGTGCTAGTGGTAGTTTTGTCTTTAGACAAAGCCCCAGTGTTTAGTGAGCTATCAAGCAGTGAGTGATTTCTGTACACTTGATGGGATGAGATCAGTAAATTATCTGGAAATGGTTTTAGGAGCAAAACCATTTCAGCTGGGCTAAAGGTCCTTCTCTCATTCTTTGTGCTCTGTGAAGTTATAGTGTTTCCAGATCCATTATCTGTGTGTTATATGGAGATTTATTTACTTTCAGCAGCAAAGTTGATCTTGTTTACTTCAGTAAGTGCTTGCTTTAGATGTTTTCTGAAAGGGATAAGGAGGAAAAAAGCTGCTTTTGAAATAAATATTATATTCTGGCTGCTGCTAGCCTTCATTCCCCACTTTTTTATAAACTGGAGTTTGCTGGCTTTTCGTGTGCCTCGTTGCAAAGCTTTGTTAAAACACTGCCATGAAAATGAAAGTTTCATACACATTGACATAATTAATGAAGAGGCAGGCAGCATGCTCTACCAATTAACACCACAGGGAAAAGTAAAATTGGCTTCCTTTTTGCGTGTGGTGCCAAAGTGAAGAACTGTAACACACAGCAAATAAATAGAGATCCTTTTAATGAGCTGCAAGATCGAGCTGAATAACTCTGAAAGGATGTTGTGTAAACATTGCCAACTATTTAGAGTGTTAAGAGTAATTGATGAGCTTACTTGAAAGTTTGGAGGATTTTTTTTGGGGGGGTTGGGGGTAGGGAAAGACTGTCAAAGAATGGAAATGCTGCTTGTTAATAAATAAATTGTATTTTCATTGCAGTCATTAGGCATGTTAAAAAATGTAACAAGCACTTTAGAACAAATATGGGAGAAAAGAAGCAGTTTGCTGCTTGCTACTTGACCAAGTTTGTCAGAACTCATTTTTTCAGCTGAGTATTTCTGTGCTTCATATTTACTCCGAAGGAAAACTTGACTCATTTTTCTCTGATGCTGATTCCAAGTACCACAACTGTCTGGCAAGACAAAGCATCACTCAACCTTGACTTTTTCCAGTTATCCCAAAGGTCTGATAATAACAATAGCAGGGAAGTAAACAGGTGAAATTTTTCTTTGCTTTACATGAAACATTCTGTTTACCTTGAGACGTAGGTGTGGAAAATTCAGAGCAGTCAAGGCTCAGTTTTTTGGGTTTTTTTCTTTAAAAGATTATTTCTTCAAGCAGAATTATCCTAAAAGCCTTCTAAATAAGACTGAGTTTTTGGAGAATACAAAACTCCAAACCTGTGAAGGTTTATAGGTTAAAAGAATTAAAGGGCATTAGGATTTAGAAGGCCAGCATCATTTAGATCAAAGCATCTGTAATACCAGAAGTGCAATTTTGACTGTTCAGTGGTACCAGCTAGCTTACAATGTCTTTCGCTAATAAAATAATACATCCTCTTCACTTTCTATTTGTTCTAAATGATTTAAATTTTGACAAAAATCAATTTTTAGTATTTTATTTCAGCCCAGCTATTGCATGAGG
This sequence comes from Molothrus aeneus, assembly GCF_037042795.1. Taxonomy (NCBI): domain Eukaryota; kingdom Metazoa; phylum Chordata; class Aves; order Passeriformes; family Icteridae; genus Molothrus; species Molothrus aeneus. The sequence goes on from NC_089661.1 coordinate 4,189,615, forward strand.
TTAAATCCAGCACATCATTTCACATTGTATGCAAGAAAATCACCAAGGTTTATCTATGAGCCTCTGCACCTCAGCATCTTAAATAAATCTTAAAATATGTCAGAATTGTAATTAAGGAAGCAAAATGTGGTAAAGCTAAAAGTAATAATTAGAAGTCGATAAAGATTGTGCTAAACTTGCTGAACAATTGACCTTTGTGACAGCCATGCCTGCTCCCAGTTATCATCACAACAGAGAATTATGTGTCCCTTCACTTGGAATGTTAAAGGTGAGACCAGAAGTATTCAATAACTGTACAACAAAGAATATTAATATGCAAAACCAGCTAGAGACAGTTTATTGTGACTGTGGTGGGGTCCTTTACTGTATGTTAAGAAACATATATTGCTGAGTAGTTATTTAATCAATATTTTATTTAATCAATATTTTCTCTTTTTTTATCTTTTTACTACCTCCCCTCTGCATCTTTTCTTTTGTTTTTCTCTTCAGCCTCTCACACACCCACCTCTAGTCTCTCTTGTGTATTTTTCTTACCCATCTTTATATTGCCTAACCTTTTCCTAACCTAGATTTTGTCCTTCACAATGCTTGATGGGCTCTGTTCTGTCCTCACTGCTGGGCCAAGTGTCTGCTGTGGTGGTGTTCAGGACTACCTGGCTGTTCCCAGCTAATCTGATGGCTGTCATCCTCTCCTCCCAGCCAGCTGGCTCTGCCTCTGCCCTGGCTCTTGCCACCACCAAGGAGCATAACAGTGTCTCTTCTGTCCCAGCTTCCTCCCTTTTGACACCATGTGCTTTTTTCTGCCACCCTTTGTGGCCCAAGTGCCTTCTGCTGCAGCCCAAGAACTTCCAGAAGATCTGTGATCCAGAAGGACAAAGCTGAGCTCCGGCAGGGAAGATGATGCACTGGGAGAGAGAGAGAGAGAGAGAGAGAGAAAGGACAAATTCCTCCAGAAGGATTTATAAGAAGAAACTGCATTACATCTGACTTGTGTGAGGATTCCACGTGTAATTGTGTCTTCTCTAATTGACTTGTCCTTCAGAAAAACATTCATTTTCATCAGTGTTTCATTTCTCCAAGATTCTAAAGAGGTGAAATAGCACTTAAAGGTTCCCTGCCAGCAACTGAGAACCACAGAGCTGCTCATGGAGTGCCCTCACTGCTGCCCGCCCTGGGAGGGAGGAGAATCTGTAAAAAAACCTAAAGCTCTGAGATAACGACACTTAACAGGTAAAGCAAAACAAGGAATTCATTCCCAGTGCCCATGGCAGGCAGGTATTGATCACCCAGGCCAGCTGGACTCCATCATGTGGGACAGGGGCCTGGCAGGACAAGGAGCATCACCCAAACATTCCCTCCTTCTCCAGCTTCAGATGCTGAGTGTGGTGTGGGATATTCTGGAATATCCCCTGGGTCAGCTGTCCTGGCTCTGTCCACTCCCCTGAGCACTCCCAGCCCCAGCAGAAGCAGCGCTGGCTCTGTGTCAGCTCTGCTCAGCACTGACAAAAACTTCTCAGAGCTTCCTTGTGTTTGCAGCACAACTCCAAACCACAGCTCCGTACTATTTACTATGGAGAAAATTAACTCTCTCCCAGCCCAAGCCAGCAAACTAAATTAAAGAGTTTGTCTTCAGGTTGTACAAAGTTCCTTTATTGGATCTGGCCAAGGATAAATTATAATTAATAACTTGTTAACAGTTATTGAGAAAACATAAAGTGCAATGGATGTATTAAAGACTGATGGCCATAATTTCTGTGATAGAAAACTGGAATGGTGTGGAGATCTTGAGTGCTGAAATCCTTCTTGCATTCATGTTTTGTACAGCAAGCATATTTCTGACCACACATATGTCCAATGGCTAGAAAGCAGAAGGTGAGAAGTGCAAAATATCTTCTATTGGTTGAGATCTTAAATAGATTAGGGTTCTTGAGCTTGGAATGATGACAGATAAGTAAAAAGAGAGGCCTAGACATTCATCAGTGCTTCAAAAAAATTCAATGTTTTGCTGTACAAGAATCAGCACTCATTGATATTGTCAGCCAGCAAGTTCAATATTAGCATAACAATGGGCTTTCTTCACATGGAGCAGGATTGTGGTGCTTAGAATTTCTCTGGAATCCAGCAGGATGGAGCCAGGAGCTGTGGAGAAGTTCTGGCTCAGGAGGCTCAGCAGTCACTGGCTGCAGGGTTATATTTTGCAGACCAGGGCCATGCTCACATGGCATTTCTTCTGTTCCTTCCCTCAATGTTTGCCCCTGTGATTCTGGACTAGATCAGCCTTTTCTCTTGGCCAGTGTGGCAATTCTTATGTATTAAAAATATGTATGAACTGGATGTTGTTGCTACAAAACTGTCGTAATCAATAAGGGCTAATTACACAAATTTAATGTTCAGAATCCAATGAAAGAACAGTTTGGTATGATTTACATTTGTGTGCCTTGAATTCAGTTTATTCAAGTAAATATGAGGTGCTTAAGGTGGACAGGTTAGAGCTTATTAATTACCTTGCTCTGTACATATAAGCAATATACGTGCCAGCTCCAATCTCTAATAAATCCATCAGCTCTGGGGGTTTTCCTGTTCATTCCCAGTGAGTGTGAGTGCATGTGACAGGCCATGGTTCTGTCAGAACGAATTGTCCCCCTTGGAGAGCTGGCAGCACAGGGAAGTGACAACTTAATGGAAGCTAAAGCACTCTAATGGCAGTGCCTGGTGAAAGGCAGGGGAAGTCATCCCCAGCGTTTGCCCCGGCTCTTGGAAATGTCTCTTTGCATTTCTGCTAATGTGCAGGATCTTGGAGCTTTGCTGGAGTCACATTTGCAGGTATTATTCCATGAAAGGCCATTCAGTCAAGCGCTTGTTTGTGGATAGACTTGGCTCCAGCAGGGTCAGCCCCTCCGACACCGTCACCTTCTCCATGTGCTCCGAGTCCTGCAGCATCGCTCACTCCAAACCCCTCCTCTGGGAGCCACAGAAACCCATTTCCAGCCCCTAACACCAATGGAAGTACAAACATTTTATCCATTACATAGCTCTTTTTATTTAGTTGTGAATGGAATACGTGCTTAATCAAATGGATGTAAAGATAATGCACTTTAAGTATATTTGTTTATAGGTGAAGAATATAGAGATTAATTTTCCTGCCTTTTATTGGTGTTATGAACAAAAGGTTGTGTTGAGCCAATGGATAAAATTATTGTACTGAGATTATTACACGTTGTTTTAATATCTTTTTAGATTACATTGGTGTATGTGAACATATTTATTTATAAATAAATAAAACCCCAGTAATTTGCATACATTTGTGGACTGTCTTATAAGTGCCCAGTGATTACATTTAAATATTTTCATTTTAATTACATTTTAATATTTTAATAACTTTTATAAATTAAGCTGTGGATATTCAGTCTAGATTATTGCATTTTTATTAGGTTTACATGCAAATAATTACTTTGTTCCTGGTTTTCTTGGTGTGATGGTGCTTTTGGACAAAACCAGAATAGCAATCACTTTCAGTAGAATAGTATTCCTTCATCTTTTAATAAAAAACATGTATGCTTTTCAGGTTGTAATTAGCCAGGTAGATTAAAAAATTAAAAAATATTCCTAATAATAGAATTGCTAAGATTTACTGAACTTAATCAGTACTATACAATTTATCCAAGTTCATACAGAGAAGGCAAGGGCAGACCCAAGAGGACTTCAGAACTGAAAAAGAGAAAGCCAAATGACTGTTCTAAATTAAAAATAACCAAACAAAAGCATTTCCGTGTGGTTATTTCTATGATTATTTGCCTTATAGTTGAGACTTTGGTGTTGTTTAGCATGTAACAATTGTTGTGAAGGAAAGGTGAATGATCTAAACAGACTCTGTTGATAATGTTGTTCTTGCCATGGATCTGCTTCCTCCTTCCCCTCTCTTCAGCCATTCTGGGAGTCACAGGAAACTCCAAACTGCTCAGTGAACCTTTCAGGGTTCTCTGTGATTTCTGCCTTCCCCCTACCCTGTGACAAACATTGCCAGTAGAAGCAATTTGCTCACCTGGATCTGGAACAGCGATTGCTGCCTTGCTTTGTGTCTGCTCCACTCAGGAGCTTTGCTGCCCTTAGGGATTTTCCTAAAGCTATGGTCTGTGGAAGCCATCAAGCAGATAGTTTATAACAACTGATATTAACACATTTTTGCTATAAAATGGTTTTCATAATGGCTCATTCTTGCATATTTTCTCATGGAGCAAGTCCCACTTCAAGTTTCAATTAAAACTTCAATTAAAACTCCTCAGTACATTCAGGCCCTGTGGGGTTTCTGTTATATAATACTTTCCTTTTCAGTTCCTTAACAGTACTGTTCTCTCTTAGAAATTGTTTCCTTAACACACAGAATCAATATGAACTCACATAATCTTTGCTTCACTCAAATTGGGATTTTCCTCAGGTAAGAATTTGATTTCCCACTGTGAAAGATGTCTCCCCTCTTTTACAGGGTGCCCCAAGCTTCTTTAAGAGCCAGAGCAGAGCTTCCAAATTGTTTTGTCACTTTGATTTTGCAGTTGTTTGAAATATTCAGTTAACTCCTTTTAATCTCTTATTTTGAATGATTTTGTGTTATTAGAGAAAATACAAACTGATTATCATTTTCTTGTTCCCTAGACTTAATTGTGGATTTACAGAATTAAATATATATATATATTTCTTTGTATATGTGCATATATGTTTTCTTTCCTTCTTAGGCTAATGAAAAGTTCTCTGCACTGATGAGCTTTATGTTGTCAGCTGAAGATTAATTCTTGCTTTTTAACAATATTTTATTTTAATTTAACTGACTGAAGGTAATAGACAAGGATCTTCACTATTGAACTTTCCTGCAAGCCACTGATTGATGCAAGGGGTTTTTTCCCTTCATGCAGGTATACATGTGTGTGTGTATATACATACATGTATATGCAGATTATTGATATTCTGTGAAACAGTGCCAAATTCACATGCACAGAAAAAATTGAAATAGTTGTCTGTATGAGGTGATTCAAGTGAGAACGGGATTTTTCTGCTCACACAGGCCTCTGTTGCCCCATTTTTAAAAAGTAGCTTGCTTTCAATTTATGCAGAACAAATACCGTGCCTCATGCAGAAAGGACATTGGCACATGCAGGGGACATTTTTTAATTTGGGCAAAGTGTATAATATATCATACATGTTTGCTAAGTTGTAAGAATTTAAGATCACTTTCTTCAAGAAAAATCTGGACTCTGGAATGGTATCAAGTTTTGTTGGAACTGAGACAAAAGTGAAGTGTGCACAATAATTATTTAGTTCATCTCTGGGCTGCTTTTTAGGTGTTGTGAAGGAAAAAAGCAAGAGGAAATATAATTGCAGTCAGAGGTCAATGTAAAGAAGTCCAGGTAAATCAAAACTATTCTACACTGTAAATAATTTACTCTTCTCCCTTTGCCTTGTCCTTTCCCACCCCTGTGGTATTTTCTGTGGCCCCCGTCGAAGGGAGGAAATGATGAATCTGATTCCATGTTCTTAGAAGGCTAATTTATTATTTTATGATCTATATTGTATTAAGGAATGCTTTACTAAAACTATTCTAAAGAATAGAGAGAGGATACAGACAGAAGGCTAACAGATAATAATGAAAAACTCGTGACTCCTTCCAGAGTCCCAACACAGCCTGACCCTGCTTGGCCATTAAGTAAAAACAACTCACATTGGATAAACAATCTCCAGCCACATCCCAAAGCAGCAGAACACAGGAGAAGCAAATGAGATATATTGTTTTCCTTTTTCTCTGAGCCTTCTCAGCTTCCCAGGAGAAGAATCCTGGGCAAAGAGATTTTTCAGAAAACATGATGGTGACACTCCCCTACTCTTTGTTTGCCCCCCTGACCTTTTCATACCCTCCTGGCCTCCCTGTAGTGTTGCTAACCTGAGGTACGCCCATGTAGTTTAACACACATAAATGCTCCAGCTGGGAAAATCCAGTGGAGGTTTGCAGTGTTTTACAGCCTTCTTCTTGCCTCCAAAGTTCTGAGAGGCAGATAAACCACCTGGGATCTCCCGCTGGGCTTGTGCAGGGTGTGCAGGGATTGCTGTCCCAGGCTCAGGTGAGCAGGGACCCTCCAGGGTCACAGATCTGCCTCCTTCTGTTTACATGCAGCAAATTTGGAATTTACACAGAAAACTAATGGGGTCTCTGGTGTCTCACAGATTTCCTTGGCTTTATCTGCTCTGGATAATTAATGTAACCAAGTGAGTGGATGAGCTCCCTTCTGTAGGAGTCAATAGGCAAGGATGTTTGTAAAATGAATGAACTGCTAAGATTAATTGCAAGGCTGAACAGCCTGGTGAGGGATTCAGAAGGAAGTGCCAATGCCTTTATATCCAAAAGATTTCTTTATTAAAAGTTGTTCAAAATCTCAATAACATTAGATATCAGATTGGACTGAAGATAATGCTTTACTGTTGCTGTTCTAGTCTTAGAATTTGCAAACTATTAATTGCTGTTAGAGATAAATTCGTATGAATATTGATCTCAATCAGCTCTGGATTTTTAGTATTCTTTATAATGATAGCCAATTCTAATAATAATTTAAAAAATGCATTTTCTAAAATGTACAGTGGTTGAATAGTCAGCAGAAAGATTTAAATCAAAGTTTTGTGATTTTTTTTCTTTATGGGAAAAAAAACCCAAAAAACAAAGATCAAATGGTAACAGGACTCGGTTAGGGAATTCTGCATTTGCTTTGCATTTCTTTAGTCATTTTAGAGATAATTTGTCTTTTGAGTTGAGATTTCTTTTTCTGTTCATTTTATCAAAGTGCTGTTTACCTATAGTTTACCACTATTCATAAATAGATTTCCTGAAGGGAAAATATGTGGTGGGATTTTTTGGGGGGTAAATGTTAGGAATATTTTGAACCTATTGGTTAATTCTGTCTGCAGACCTCTGTTGTTGTTTTGACTGCCACTCATGTAACACCTGACAGTGTGGATCTAAAATGTGCAGCCAGGCTTGTGAATGGCAGATAGGAACAAGGAGGAAAACCCTGAGTACTCAAAGGAAGGAACTTGTCAGCAGGTACTGTGTTCAAGTTCAGACAGAGGCTTTTTTGCTTTTTTTTCCTCAACCATTTTAGCATGAAATCAATGGGGAATGCATAATTTTGTAGATGTGTCTGAGATTGCACAGCAAATGGTCACCAATGAGACACTCAGCTGCCACACAATCTGGCACAGCTCCTTTCTGCTCCATAGCTCCCAGTTGCATTCAGCCCACTGTTGATGTGATGCCTCTTTTTGGCTCCTTGCCCATCTGTTTTAGTAATTACTGTCATATAAGCTGATATTTCTGGACTAGAAACCATGTTGTTGTGAGATAAGCCCGTTGGAGTTACCTTTTGTGACGTGTTCAAGCAGCTCACTGACTTTCTACTTTCAACTGTAAAATTTGCCTCCACATTTCCAGCAATATATAGAGAATGATACTATGATTTTTTTTTTCTTAACACAAGGAGTTATAATAAAATAGAATCAGATTTTGATACTGCTTCCTTTTTATCACGGTTATGGTACTTTCACACTTTTAGCTCTTTTTTTTTTTTTAGGATCACAATAAAAAACAGTGTCCTTGAATAAAGTATTTGTGTTAATAGGTTTTGGCAGACATAAATTTTTAAAGTGTAAAATATAGAAAGAGGTGGTTTGCCCTATCCAAATCATCCATTAGCACAACAGGACCATCCAAAATGACATCATCACATATACCAGCTAAAGCACAAAGACTTCAGGAGGGTGAAGAGCAGCTTTATTCTGACAGAAATTGAGCAGAATCAAAGGTGAGTCAAAAGAAAGGCTCAGACAACATCCTATCATGAACTTAACCCATTAACAGCCCCAGGGGCAAGAGCAGAGCAGCCAACACAAATATCAGTGGTGTGTGCCAAGGAGCCAGATGCCATCACTGCAAAATCACTGCCTCAGCTTGGCATCTGTGCCTTCAGCCTGCCAGCCCCACAGGGAGGAGAAGCTGGGCAGGCAGCGCTGTCTGGGGCTGCAGAGAAAGTGCTTCTCTCTCTTCTCTTTGCCTTTCTTCATAGCTGGGTTCTTGGCTGCCTTTGGGAAAGTTTGTAATGAGAGAGGAGAGAGAACTTGGCTATTTCCATACACACTTAAATATTATATATTTATTATTTGTTATTATTTATTAATATACCTATTATTTAAATATTATTTATGATATATACCTATATATATATACACACACCTATATATATATATATATATATACACACACACCTATATATATTCTTTGCCTTATAGTTGAGACTTTGGTGTTGTTTAGCATGTGACAATTGTTGTGAAGGAAAGGTGAATGATCTAAACAGACTCTGTTGTTAATGTTGTTCTTGCCACGGATCTGCTATACACACACATGTACATATAGATAGAGAGATATGGATGCATGCATGTTTATATGAAAATGTTTATGTATGTGCATTTGGGCATACTGGACCAGAAAAAGGGAGAGATCAAGGAAGGAGGCAAAAGAAACCAGAGTGAAGTAAAACCAGAACAACACACAATAAAACTCTGAAAATAAGTATTTACTTTCCATACATGCTAAAGTAAAGTAAATTTTAGCATTTTTGGTTTTTTTTTTAACTAGTGCAACTTCAATAATTTCTCTGACTTTTCACAAGTCATATCTGCTCAGTAGCCAAATTCTTGAGGTGTTCCCTTTGCAATGACATTCCACACAGGCAGGTTCAAAGCATTTGGCAAGTTTAATTCTTAGGATTTAAACCAAAATCTTTTATGTGATTATTGATATCATTCTGTCACACATGAATAATATACCTACATATACATGCAAATATTGATTGATCACTTCTTTTTAAACTTAGTATCCCTATTTTAATAGGAATAATTTCTAGACGTGCAATCAGTACTCAGGTTCTCACAGTGAGCCTAACCAATCTAAAGCATCAGAAAGAGGATCTGCAATAGTTTGAGTGGCTCCAGTGATGGTGGGGCCACTGGAAACTGCAAACCTAGGAACTGGGAGCCTTTCTGGTTAGCCAAAAAGTAGCTCTCCATGCATTAAAGGTGTGTTATCAAATGCAAATAGCTGCAGGTGTGTGGATTGGGTAGGGGGTTAAATGCTGTGACACTGGAAAACTTTAATTTCTTCTGTTTTCAAGACTGAATATTCAGTGATGTGGATAAATCTGTGTGAAATCTTGTGAACAGGCAAAATCTTTTTTTTTTGTTTTTAAGTGAAAGTAGCACAGTAGTAAATATGAAATAAAAGTGCTAATTAATTCAGGGAAAACTCTTTAAATATATATTGATCAGAGAGAGACATTCGAGGTGAGCTGTAGATTTAAAATGTTACTTTCCAAAGCTCAAAAAAAGCTCACAGAATATCATGTTTATGATTCAGCTGTCAAACATGGCTGGAAAGGCCCAATTTGGGGCAGACAATAAAGGGTTTTGATGAACACACATTCCCTCTGCTACCCCATGGACAGAGCAAGGCTTCTTTTTTGTGTGATAGTGCTGAATTCTGAAATGAAACACAGTGGGAAGGAGGAGGTTGAAAAGACTTCAGAAGTGAGCATCTGTCTTGGAACTAAAGGATTTTTCCCCCTTTAAGTTTCAGTTTCCTATGTTTGTCATGCATTCAGTACATGCTAAAGCTGTTCAAAGGATACCACTGTCACAGCATGAGGAATTATGAGTAAGAGCAAAGTTGTGTCTGGAGTTGGTCTGGACAAAAGAGGATTTTTGCTCTCCGAGTTCTTATTAAAACCTTCAAGTCCATTTTTTTAGGCTCAGTAATCATTGCTGAGAAATAGCAATATTTAATCATAAATATAATTTAGTTTTTAGCAGCAGCTAAAAACAAAATTATATTTCGTTTTACAATTTTTAATAAATTATACATATTTTGACAGGAGGATATGGTTGGCATTGTGCAATTTAAGGTTTTTCTGTCATAAGAGATCCATATGCATAGATCTTTATAGTTATTTCAGAGTTAAATCTTCAGCTGCCTTATCCTAGAATAAAGTCCTTATCACTGGGTTTTGAATTTCCAAGTGTGTCATGACTAAAATATTTTAGCTTGGCGGTATTACCTTTTTGAATTGGAGTTCATTCATTCTTTCTTCATTCACCTCCTTATTATAGACGGTCTAAATTTTTTCACTTCACTTTTTTACACTTTAGTGCTTCACAGACTTCACTCCCTAAACCTTAGCACATAAATTCTGAAGGGTTTTTTCCCTTTTATTTTTTCTTTCATATATTTTTAATTAATTTGTAACATAAGCAGTTGAAGGTTCTGATTATCAGAGGGAGGAGCTGTAGGTGAACTTTGAAAGATTTAAGAGCAATATACCACAGAGGCTTGAATAATTTGATATTTGGATGTGGATGAAGGGTAAGTGGCTGATTATTCCAGAGAAGAGTTAGAAGTAGAAGAATTGGGGTTTTGGTGTTATGGAATTACAGAATGGCACAGGCTGGAGGGGCCCTCTGGATGTTGCTGCATCCATCCACTGCACAAAGCAGGATCAGCTGCACAGGGAGCAGGTTTGGGGCATCCCCATGAACTCACAACCAGTATGGGAACACTGTTCCACTGTTGGGTAGGTTCTCCTCCCAGGAAACAAGTTCTCTGCTATTTAAATAGGGTGTAATGCGAGTCAGTCTGTGCCCATTGCCCCTTCTAATTTATCTGGCTGCATCCTCTTTGCACCCTCCCTTGAGGAGTTCATGTGCATTTCTGGGACCCCTCGAGCCTTTCCTTCTCTGCTGAGCAGCCCCAGCTGCCTCAGGCTCTGCTGGATGATCCCCCCTCCCTGATCCATGCCCTGTGCTGTGCTGCACTGCCTGCACCCTGTCCATCTGTCCATCTGCTCACCCTGGGCAGCACAAAGTCCCACCGCTGCTGGGGTTCTGCTCCCCAGAGCCTTCCTGACACCTCCCAGGCTGCTGCACCTGGGCTTTGCTGTGAATTTGCTGTTCATTGTTATCCCGTGTTCGCTCCTCCTCCTGCTCTTCCATGTCCTTTTCCTTAGAGCTCCTTTCCAGGCACTTGTTCCCTGGATAATATTTTCATCCTCTTCCTCACCAGACTGCCTCTCTTGGAGTGCATTTTCAGTCGTACTAGTTTTTGGGTTTGTATTGCTTTGAGTAATGGTTAAAGTCTGATTTTAAGGGTTTCTTTGCTTCTCCCAAGCCCTTGGGAATTTATCACTCCCAGAATGCTCCTGTATTCTGTGAGTAATAAATCTTCCTGGTGTTTTGTGATTTGCAGTTCATAGGACAAATCATTCAAACATCTTATTACTGTTTCATTAAACCCCTTTTTATATGCTGTATCACAAAGATATTTTGAATTCTAATAGACATTGGTGCTTTATAGCATTCATGCTTTATAATATTCATGTTGTTTAAATGTTTTGCCTTCCCTTCTGCTTTTCATTTCTCTCTTATCTGAGAGATACAATATCCTACAATTTTTTATTTCTGATTATTTGGAAATCAACACATAATTCATATGGCTCAATTGCTGTCATTGATATACTCAAATTACAGTTATGGCTGTTAAAGAAAATTATTAAGAACTCAATGCCTTGAATTTCAGTGACAGCCTGCTGCCTTATCATCCTTTTGAAACCCCAGTACAAAAACTTTAGCTGATGATCTTTTAATTGTACATGTGAATGAGTTGGAGGAAGGATGAACCGAGCAGGGGCAAAGCTTCTGAGTAATCAAAGAAGTTTTAATGTACTTTAAACTGGCGAAAATGTTAGTGGTCTTTTTTTGGAATGTGCAGTGCTCTATTTCTGTGGCTGTGGGTTGGAAACAGATTGGATGTCAGACTGATTGTCAGCATTTGTGTTCACGGCTTTGACGTGTGGGTGGTTTCTCCAGTAAAGAATTCTGCATTTATTGTAAAAACTACTAAGGTAATTTTCCTATAGCTGGCTAGTAATGAAAATACATAAGGTGCAATTAATGTATAACAAGGATTGGAAAATTTACCTTCTGTTTCAAAGGGAAACAAACTCCTGAAACACAATTCACTATGAGAATATTTGAACCAACAGACTGAACATAAAATCTTTGATGTGTCCTGAAAGGACTTGATAGGATAAGTTTAAAGTAGCTTCAGATTTTGTCTTTCCTCTCTGTTGCTTCTATCACAATAAAGATTAATTACTGTATGCTTGAATAATCATCTACTGAATCAAAATATGTGCATTTTTACACCTATTACGAGATGGTGGTGTATAATCTTTGCTGGGTTTATACTTTATCTTTTTGATCTACCCTGTCATCACACTTTGGAATAGGAGTTAATTCAGTTCTGTGCTCTGGCTCACTGGAACATCGTGAGCATGTCATTTCCCACTTCTCAAAGAGAGGAATTCTCAAAGTCTTTTTTGGGTCAGAAGATTGAGAGTTCTGTTTGAGGAGTTCTGTGAAATCTGCTCCAAAGAAAGCAGCAGTCCAGATTTCCTGGCCGGCCTTGGGGTTGTGTTATTCCCTCTGTACTTACTGCTCCCTCCTTGCTCATCAAAACCCTTTTCACATGATCAGGACAACAGCTTGTGCAATTCCTGAGCATCAACTGAAGTCCAACCCAGAGGAGACAGCAGCAAACCCCACTCCCTGTGCCTTGGTGCCAGAAAATCCCTGAGACCACACAGAAGCAGGCACAGCTGAATAATTTAACTTCTTCTCTAGGTTGGATCAATCTTGGTTATGCAAATCTTACAACATAATTTATATTTGCATGCCTACAAATATGCTCTAAATCAGAGCTGCTTTCCAGGTAGATGTTTAGTTGATGACAGGCTTTTTTTTTTTGTTTGTTTGTTTTGCTTTAACAGAACATGAAATCCTATTTAACTGTAGGTTTATACTGCATCAACAAATGTGGTTATAAGGCAAAGGTTTGCTAAATTGGTACAGAGACCACCATGAAAGGAGAAAGATTTGAGCTGGAGCTGCTGATTCTCTGACATTTTGATGGCTTTGCCTGTTTAGCTGCTCTGAAGCAAATTAAAAAGGTTACTATGCAAAAGGTTTGATGGCTATACTCAGAACAGTTGGCAGAAGGAGAGAGCAACAGTTAGGGACAAGTGGAAAATTTCAAGCTGAATAAGTATAAAAAATGTTTCTGCCTTGGTAGATGCAGTGAAGCCTAGCAGCAGCATTTTTGGGCTGATGTGTACAAAATCCCAATCACAGGAAATCCAGAAGGAGCAGCATTGTCCTGATCAAGGAGATAAGCTTGGTGAAGCCTGTGTTTTAAAAGTTAGATTAAAAAACCAAATTTTGGTGATGATAGAAAAATCTAATTATTGTTGGTGAGGATTTAATTTATTATGTTCATTTCTAATGAAATATGTTATTTTACATATTTACTGTCATGGTGAATGTTTATATAGTTCTGTAAAGGAAGAGCACTGAAAAAAAATCTTTGAAAAGACAATTTATGTCTTTCTGTGTGAAATAACTTCCTCTACTGTTGGCTGCTCTATAACATGGTTAATTCAGATCAATATTAAAGGTGTGTAAACATATTTTTGCCTAAATAGTACAAAACTGAGGGGTTTTTCTGCTATGTTTCTTTGGCTCGTGCTTTTGTTTAGTTTGATGATCTAGGGAGGATAAGTTCTCTCAGCCATATCCAGCTCTGCATGACTTGAGATTGTTCATCAGATAATAGATAACAAAACAAATGTACCAAACACTATAAAGCTGAAATGACAAAAAATGCAGTTGAAATTGAAAGAAATATAGAGACAGGACAAAATATGAAATAATAAATCCTGCATGAAAGCATCTAAATACTTAATATTACTTGTGTAAAGCTTTTGTTTTGCTGTGAAAGACCTGAAATATAATAGCTCTTTGGTCTGTCTAGAATATAAATAATGTGATGACAGCATCATTCTGAAGTTCATGCATGTTTTTAAAGTGATTTAATGTTCTCCTATAGTTCTCAATTTTATCCAGATGCCTTATTCAGTCACACCAAAAGCACATTACTGAACATTTTATTTATCATTCTGTGAAGCTTAATTCACTTGCAAGTCAGAACTGCAGTTTTCAGCTGAGCTGCATTTCACACCTGTTTGGAGAAAGAAAAAGATTGAGGTGATTTTGTGGTTCAGTCTGAGATTTCTGAGGATGCTTTTCTCATCAGACTCAACAGAGTAGCAGGCTTCTGCCACAAACCCTGCATGCTATGTGCAATTCATGATTAATTTTTCCTTTATCAACTAGATTTTAGTATACCCACTTCTCTGATCTATAGATTTCAAGAGAATCTGCTCCTAAATTTTCTTCATCTAAGCAAAATCTGAAAATTACCTCCAAATTTCTAATGGCTCTGTAAGTTTTGTGTTTAAGAGCAATTATCTTTGATTTGCAGAATTTTTTCTCTTTACATTCATTGAGATGAAGGATTCTTTCAGGAATTCAGTAGGTGGGACACTTAGATGACATAGTGAGTGTGTGGGTACTGGCTTGTGAAGAATTCTCCCACTTTCTAATCAGTTCTGGCTTAGAATGCTTTCTTAGAGGTAATTATCCCCAGTAAATCCAGTCAAGGTCCTGCTTGAATAATTAAAATATTTTCTTCTCGATTATTTGTTTGAAATAGGATGTTTCTGGTTTTTTTATAATTCCAGAGAATTATGACAAATCACAGGGTTAATTTTTGAAAATACAAGGGGCCCACATTTCAGTGGAAGAAGAAATGATCCTTTAGTGTGTTTTCTGGTGTTGTAAATCCTTCTAGTGCTTGAAGATGAAAACAAGCAGTCAGATTACATATTTAATTGAAGGCTATCCCATTTTTGAGATCACTTGGACCTGGAGATAATTGCCATTTTTTTCCTTACGATTCCCTTGCAGAACGATCAGAAGCTGTCATTGACAAACAAATCTTTTTCTCTCCAGCGCCTCTGAATGCAGGTATCAATAGCAAATGCCAGCTGTTCACAGCAGAAGCCTCAATGGTGTGATCAGCACCGAGGGAATTGTGGTGCTGAGCTGTGCCCAGGGGCCCCTCCCGTGGTGCTCCCAGCTGGGCCCAAGGGGACTCGCCTGCTGCTTCATCTCCTTTATCCTACAAAGAGTAGTCTTGGAATTCTTTTGCAAAGAGCCACTTAAAAACAAGTTTTAAGCAAGTTATAAATGATGGGTTTTGCCCTCTCTTCAGCTCCTTGTGTCCCTCCAGTTTCACAGTAAATTAGGCAGCTTGAAAAACATGATTTCCATGTGCAATTAATGTGAGATTGTATCTCATCTCACTGTTTTCCTTCTCACAATCATTACCAAGGGTTAGAAGGCCCAGCTTTTCATAACATGCTTCAGAAATCAATATTTCACAGCTTACTTTTGGAAAGAAACTATCATTTTGTTTTGTCAGAATTCACATTTCTGGTGAAGGCAACGTGGCTTGCTTCACACAGCTGCCATTTGGAATGTTTTTCCTACTTCTTAAATATTAATATCAAATCAAATCCATGTATCCTGCTCCTATATTGTTTGTCTGAATGTCATTTATACTCAATAATTTTTTTTAAGATTTTGACACTTTATTAGTAAGAATCTATGAATGGAAGATGACCATTTGGAATTTGCTGTACAAAATCAACTCAAGTTGCAAGCACTGATATGGAATTCAGCTTGAATTTTTCATCTGTTTTTTTTCTTCAGTCTCTTCGTATGTCAAGGGAAAAAATGTTGTAGCCTGTTCTGAAACAGTGTGCCACATGCACATAAAAATATATCATAATTGGCATAACTGCAATTTAGTTGTAAGGATAAAATTCCTATTGGAATCTACATATCATATTAGCCAAGCAGTGGCCATCCTGCAGTATATTATTGTGGTAACAGGATAGCTGGGTTTGAAATGGAATCCAAAGGTCAGAGTTGGCAGCAGAATGGGAATTAGGTCATCACATTTTCCTGCCTGCCACTGACCTCATCCCTCTCCAGTCCCCACTACAACTGCTTGTGCTGTAGCAAGTGTGGAAACCCTGCTCAAATTTGTTTGTGCTACTTAATTTTTTAAACTTCCAGTGAAGGTTTGCAGTGTGCATATCAGCTTTTCTTTTTGTGGGGGTGGCACTAAACCAATCAAGCATTTGATTGCTTGGGATCAGTAAATTTGTTGCATTAAATAGATCTGTAATTTTCATTTTTCAGATGGCATCTCTCAGTTATTTAAATTATATTAGCAAATACTGCATTTACAATAACAACAGATAAAGACAATAATAAATTAAAATGCTCATCCCCCACAAAAACACATTATTTCCTGAACTGCACTTCCTCACTGCCAGTAGAAAACCTGTGTTTGTAAACTTGCTTTCAGAAAGTCACATTTAACAACATTCAGAAAGTCTTCAAGTCTTCAGAAGACTTCAGAAAGTCATTATTTAACAACAAAGCTACACAGAACTTAGGTGTAAGGTTGAGGACATGAGCACTTGAATTTTTCTTGTTCTGAAATACAGAAATTCCTAAATTTAAACTGCTGTTTTTTTCCAGGCATATGATGTGGACAGTTATTGGCACATAAATTAAAATTACATGGGCCAGAAGTAAAGCTGGGTTTAGTTTGACTAAGGAGATGCAGAAACCAGCACTCACTCAAGGTAGTGGTGGGACACCACAAATGCTGTGTAACTAAGGGAGCACTGGCACACCTGATCCACAGAATTCACAGAATCAACAGGTTGGGAGAGACCTTCAAGATCATCAAGTCCACCCCAGCCCCAACCCCTCAACTAAACCCTGGCACCCAGTGCCACATCCAGGCTTTGTTAAACACACCCAGGGATGGTGACTCCACCACCTCCCTGGGCAGCCATTCCAGAACTTTATCACTCTTTCCATAAAAAAAACCTTTTCTTAATATCCAACCTGTATTTCCCTTGGCACAGCTCGAGGCTGTGTGCTCTGGTTGTGTCAGTGCTGCTGGAGAAAGAGCCCAGCCCAGCTGAGCACAGGCACCTTTCAGGAGCTGTGCAGTGATGGGGGCAGCCCTGAGTCTCCTTTTCTCCAGGCTGAGCACCCCCAGCTCCCTCAGGGCTTCCTCACAGGGTTTGTGTTCCCAGCCCCTCTCCAGCCTCGCTGCCCCCTCTGGATGTGCTCAGTGTCCCCAGGTCCTTCCCAAACTGAGGGCCCAGAGCTGGGCACAGCTCTCAGGGTGTGCCCTCAGCAGTGCTGAGCACAGGGGCAGAATGAGCTCCCTGCTCCTGCTGGCCTCACCATTCCTGACCCAGGCCAGGAGCCATTGGCCTGCTTGGCCCCCAGGGCACTCTGCAGGCTCATGGTCAGTCCCTGTCCATCAGTGCCCCCAGTCCCTTCCTGCCTGGGCACTGTCCAGCCACACCATCCCACACACAGAGCACTGCAGGGGGTTATTGTGGCCAAAATGCAGGACTGGGCACTTGGACTGATTGAACTCCATGCTGGCTCCTCTGACTCTCAAACCCAAGTGAATCCCACACTTGGACACAATGAGGTGTGATAAGCACTGACAAGGGAGAGGCATCAGCTCCAGAGCCACAGCTGGACAGGGCTGAGCTGACTTGTTCACAGCATCCCAACAGAGAGGGGTTTGCAGCACTTCATTAGGTAGTGTCACGAGGTGTGAGATTCATCCTCAAAGTTAAATTGATAAATTTAAACTCTTTAGAATTAAATGCTTGAGTTTAGAGAAGTACAGAGTTTTCTCTGTACTTAAAATGCATGAAAGGCAATGTTCTCAAGAGATTCTAGCAGTCTTTGATAGGTAACCAGGGAAAATGGGATATTTTTCAGGAACGTGACTTTGGCCCTTTCAAGTCAGTCAGAACACCTGCTCAAATTTGACCAACAACAATTAAATAACTCCCAGAAATTAATGGGTTGAAATCTCACGATTTTGCCTCTTCTGAACATCTCTCCCATTCCAGGGCAGATGGGGCTGTGTGTGCAGCAGCAACTGATTGTTCTGCCCCTGGCTCACAATTCCAAAGTTTTGTTGGAGCAGGGATGAATGCTGGAGAACAAAAAACAATGAATGAAAAGCAAGGAACCAAAGATTTCTTATTTTGTGGTTCAGTCATTCCAGTGTTGTTTTGCCTGTGCATATTCTCAACTGACTGATGGAGGGTCCAGCTCTGTATGGGAAATGTATGGAATAAAACAGTCAGGATGCTTAAATTCTAATTACACAGATAAACTTACTTCTGGTGTTTTGTAGGCTTTATTACTTAGTTCACAGTCTTAGTAAAGTATGTAGCTTACTTTTGTCATTATTGATATATAAAATCATTTAGGGATAGGTCATATGAAAAGAGTAAAAAATCTACAAGTTTCTCCAGTAATTAGGACTGTGTACAACTCCGTTTTGTTGATCAAATTTTTTTGCTTTCAGCTTGCAAGTAACTGAGATCTAGAGCAACCTCAGAACTGAGCAAATTCTTCTTTCTGTGTAGCATTTTTCAGTAATTTCAAAGTGAATGCTGGGGAAAACCTATTAACTCAGATTTCTGTGTAAAGTATTAGCATTTGCAGATTGTCTATGACTTCAGGGGTATAAGTTTTCTTTATAAGAATATCATTTGCCATTACAGAGGCCATAGGGTGGGTTTTGCTGGATTGTTTTATCTGTTAGTAATACATCTCATAATTCCCTAACTAACAATGATTTTTCTTAAGCACTCTTTAAAAGCATTTCTGTAGAGAACCTGATACTCATCAACAGGATTAAAATGACTGATGAATTATGCAGCAAGGCTGTCTGCTCCTCGACTAAGTATTTTATGGCAATTGAATCACTTTGGCAAGATTTCGGTAAATAAGATTGTTAAAGTTTGCTTGTTTCAAATGTATTTTTTTCCATATTATTTCAGTCTTGAAAATCATATTGACTTTTCAGCACTAGGTGCTGGAATATTTAAGTAAGAATGAGGAGTACATGAAAGGAGTACTTGAAGTCAAGGGAAATTTTTTGAGGATCAGTGGTGTGTATCAGGTGTGATTATTCACGACCAGAACTGCCCTTCTTTTAATATTGTTTTATTGTAGAAAATGATAAAACTAGATACAATGATAAACTTACAACGTAGTATAACTTGAAATGCATCACTAAATCCTTGAGAAAAATGTTCCTGCTGCCTTCTCTGCAGCACTGCAGTGTTCTGTGTTCAGAGCCCAGGACTGCACTCACCGAGTGCTCAGGCTTCCACCAGTTCCATGAGTTTGGCTCAAGGTAAATGGAGGATGAAACAATGCTGCAGATATTTTACTGATTGTTATTTGTAGTCTAGCTGCTGGTTTAGTTAGGCTGGCATTTGTTTTTCTGCTGTTTTGTCTTATCTCTGGGATCCTGAAGTTGCCCAGTCTGGAGATTACTGGTGAGTCCTTGCATTTAATTTTGCTCCTCTTATTCTAGTGAAGACAGTCCCAAGATTTAATATTTTAACTTTTTGTTGATAGGTAAGACTGTAACACCCCAGAAATGTTTCTTATCAGAATTAGGGAATGTAGTTTTAGTACCAATAGTACTGGCTTCAAGGAAGAATTCAAGATCCAGTGGTAAAATTGCATGTACAATGCACTGAGTGTAGCTGATCCAGTGAGCTCTGTGCTGCACCTTAGCAAGGGTTGGGATTGTCTCTGGAGCAGAAGGGATTTATGTGCACAGGGAGGGAAGGTCTGTGGCTTTGGGGTTCCCTTCCAGTAAGAGAGAGGCACTAAATGAGATGTGGTGGAACCCTTTGTGTGCAGGCGGGGTGGCTTGTGCTGAGCTCTGCTGGTGGCACCTGCTGGTGGCACCTGCTGGCTGTTGGGTGGCCTGGCTGAAATTCCCAGCTGATCCCAATTAGTGCCTGCAGCAGAGCAATCTCCATCACCACTTGCACCTGTGGTGGGAGGAGCCCTGCTGGGGCACCTGGTGGGTCAGAGCTGATAGAAGGTTTGGGAGAGGTAGAGCTTGCACTGTGCTGAGTTCAGCTGCATGGAACAACAGGTATGGGAGCTTTTGCTGTGAATAATTGTGCAATTTTTACCTGGTTTTAAGTGTTGACTTTATCTCTGTAATAATGCACAGGACTTGTGTAGAATTGTGGTTTTTATTTATATGGGTGTTTTATGGATATAGATATATTTTCCTGAACTTTAAGGAAAGTAAGTTACTTTTAAAGTCTTGGCTTTCTATTGTTTTGAACAACCACTACAAAAACATGGTACTTGAAGCTTCTCTGTTCTGTGTCCCTTAATTTAAATATAGTATTTGCAAATGAACAGTTTTATCTGTTTGCTGTACTTTTTAATGTATTTCTGCATTTTTGAGCAGAAATTAAACCCAAGTTTTAGAGATATACTATTTGTATAAACATGTCCAGGCTCTGGCTGAGGAGGAGGGCAATGCTTCCCCTTGTTAGCTTTAACTGCCCTGTTTGGTCTAATATGAGAAATGTTTCTGCTCCTTTTGTGCTCTTGGGATCTCCATGGAGGAGCCTTTCCCAGAGGAGAAGTTGGGTTTGGGAGGTGAAGCTACAAAATATGAGGTTGGAGAGTGAAGGGAGGCCCCAATGGGTTTTCTGTGCACAGGATCAGTTGGACACCACTGTGGGAAGGACTGGGAGCCCCAGGACAGGTGTGCAGGGTTTCATTTTGTGTGAGTCCATCCAGCCCCATGTATCCAGGCCCTTTATTAACAGGTGTTCTCTGACCTCACTGATATTCTCTGACTCCAAGAGCTGAATTTCATGTACCATTCAGGTTTGCAGAAAAGACCATGTTCACATAAAAGCAATTCCTTAAAATCCCCTTTTTAGGTCTTTTTTCTTTTTATTTTTTTTTAAGTGTTGGTGTTATTCTATGTAGTTTTAATAAAAAAATAATACTATTTATATTAAAATAAATCATATTGTATGAGTATCATATTGAGAGATGACAAAGCAAGGTATAACTTCCTCACAAAATATAACAGAGAGGATCCAGTCTCAATTTTTATATGGTCAGAATTAAGCCAAAACCAAATGACTTTTCTTTGTGTCTTTAAGATTGATATTTTAATCTGAGAGTCTTTGGAGGCATTCCATAAATAGAAGTCAGAAACTGCAAAACCTTGCAGATGCAAGAAAAATGAGTTCAACTTGAAGAGTAATTAATTTTCAAATTTCTGTGATAATTTCTTTAATTTGAATACTTGTAGTACTTTTTGTTTAATTATAGTGTTAAAATTTTTATGCTGCTGAATTTTCTTGAAATTATTTTAAATTTCATGAACAAATTCTAAATCTTAAAGGAGCAGACAAGACCATAGTCTTAGCTGGAGAACTAGTTTTGGTAATTGAAGGAGAGCAAAGAGGAAGCGTTATTTATGTGCATAAGAACATTTCAAAGAGAATTTTGCTAATTTTTTTCTCCCCTTCAAAGTACATGCATATGAATAGGAGAATTTTTGTGAGTATGGAGTGAAAGGGAAAAAGGGGAACTGGTCTCTCTGATGCTTTGTTACTTGGAATTCGAGGCAAAGATTCTGTCTTTTAAAGAACCCCACGAAAAAATCCTTTAAGACTGGCATAAGCACAGTTGGAATAAATAAGCTTTAAGGCTTTCTTTCTGTTTGTGAGGGGTTTTGTGCCTGTCATGGCTGGGAGATTCTTGGAAGTCAGAGGGAAGCTGGCTGGTGTGCAAGTGCTGCCGGTTGTGCTGGCGCTCACGCTGAGGAGCACCTGCTCCTGCCCAGGGTGCCCAGGCTGTTTCTGCTGCAAACCACTCAGCTCCACGTTTTGTACATTGCACAGAGCACATGCAGGGTGTGCTGAGCTCTGGTTCCTGGAAATCGCTCTGCAAGGGAGGCGAAGGTCCCATCCAGGGTGCAATGCTGTTTGATGCTCGAGTAGAGGAGTCTGGCTGTAGGTTTGTGACATAGAACACTGAGAGAGGTCTCAAACCAAGGAATGGCAGGTAATCTGTGTGTAATTGTCCAGCAGGAGTAGATTTTAATACTGAGATGGTCTGAATCCTGGAGGATGAGACACTTGAACTTTGCTGAAATAATGCCAGAAAGCAGCAGAGAGGAACAGGAGAGTGAATTCAGAGTTTTCAGTGTGAATTTTGTTGCTTTAAGAAAGTTTAGAAAGGAAGGAATTACAGGTAGGAGAGAAGAAGGATGGCCACCACAGCAAGGGAGAGCTGATTAGTGTTGATGAGAGTGGCTTTGAGAAAATATTGTAGATGAATTTTCTCACTCTAGTTAGTAGCTGAGGGGAAAAAAAGACTCAAAGGTGTGGAGTGTGACACCTTATCAATTGAAGTAGGAAAAGATGAAAAAAAAAAAAGACCAATTAGAGTGTGAAGAGAGGAGGAGGGAGCTGATGCTGGACTCATGAGCAGAAAGAGGTTACACTAATGAAACAACTGGAAATGTAATATGGAAAGGACAGGATCCCTGGACAATTGAGGGGGAAATGCAATTAGGAAAAAAAACAACTGCTTCATTGAAAATTGGTGGATAAAGCAGAAGAAAAGAAAGGAGCCAATATTGACTCTGTGTTTAAAATTGTACTTTCTCACGTGGCACTTCTATCCCTATCTCAAACTAAACAATCCTTTATAGGCAGCTTTGTATCAATTTCATACACAAAACTCCTTCACTGCCTAAGCTTGTCATTCTGCAAGGTTAGAGAGCCAAAATTTTAAGTTAAAAAAAAAAAAAAAAAACAAACCAGAAAACAAAACCCAACCTTTTGCTCCTAGATTCCGGCACAGGAGTGAGACTGGGTCATGGCATCAGGGATCTTTGTTCTGGAATGGGATTTTGGAGAGTGTGTAGGTGCCTACCTTGGGAACCCTTGGTAGTGCTTCAGTATAAACTGAAGCTTAAAGCTACAAACCCCTCCATTTTAGCTCTCCTGAGTCATATCTTTATCTCTTGGGGTGAAGCAGGGTATTTAACTAGAACCTGTCAGGCTTGGTCATAAGAACTGGGAGTTTTAGTTAAAACTCAGATTTAAAGCTAAAACAAAGAACTAGAGATGGAGTAATTGAGCTGAATTTGGAAGTGACTTAGCCCATGTTATGGGACAGGGCCAAAATGATGAGGAATATTTTGAGTTTTGCAGGTAGATGAGGGTAAACAAGTCCTGGAGGGAGCTGCAGAGGAATCCTTCATTGCACTGGAGGGATCCCATACTGTGGGCAGTGCCCAGGGGAAGTGCAGACAGGGAGGATTTCTTGGTGCAATACATGAGCATGTTGATATCTCTCTGGTATACATTAAATGAGTCCAGCACTGAGGACTAAGTGTGGTGGACTGAGATTCAGAATATATGAGGGGATGTCCAGATGTGGGCAGAATAATAAAAGAAGTGGTTTCACTGTAGAAGGAAGCTGTGCTAATGTCCAGTTAATTTAATTTCTACAGAAAAAAAGAGGCAACCTTTACATAATAGCATAATTAATCACTTATTCTCCTTCTGAGAATAACCACTTATTCTCCTTCTGAGATTTGACATCCTTTTAATTTTTAAGAGATTAATAATATTTCATAAAAAACCTTCTTGATCAACACGTGTTTATGCTGTCCTACTGTGTATTCTTACAATTGCATTTGATGTTACTTTGGTTATTTTAATTTTTATTACTATTACATGGAAACAAGCTCTAAAGATATGTTCTCCTGCAGCTTATTTTGTCCTCAAAGTTAAATTCTTTCCTGATGAATTTATAACAGCAGCAAAGTGTGAGATGTGGTGGTACAAATTATGGAGGGGAAAAAAAAAATAACAACACCACAAATGGGGCAAACTTCTGTGGATTAATGAAATTTGTGTGAAAATTTTAGTTTAAAGTAAGTGTTGTATACGTGAACAAAATAGAGAGTGTAGTACTGTAAGTAACTTGTGTCTATATAAAATAAGAAAACAAAATTTTGTATAAAAGCAAATTTAAGTGAACATGCAGTATCTCTTTCTCCTGTCTGATACTTTACACACCACAAGTGGCAGCAGGGAAAAGTAGGCTTTGTCACGTCAGGTCCAGCTGTACCCTTCTGAGTAGTTTGTAGCCCTCCCATTCTATGGACTGGACATCAGCAAGGTGTACACAGTTGTGTGCAGTTAATATTCCTTAATATTTAGATTATTTTTTTTTAAATCCTGAATTTTTAAGTCTCATTGAGTTAATTTTCTAAGAATAATATTGTCATGCCTTCTCATCTGGAATTGCGGAAAAACCTTATAGGGCAAGACTACACATTTTCCTAATGGAAAAACCATTATAGGGCAAGGCACACTAGTTGTCTTTCTAAGACTGTGATTTAAAGAATTACCTAAATGCTAATTATTAAGCTGCACACCGGCGTTCAGGGGGTCCTTTTGTGATGCAGGCTTGTACCAATGTGGCAGACCTAAAGAATTGCTTTAAGTCCCTGTTTGTAGAAGTTGATCTGGTGTTGTGACAGTACCGCATGGCGGGTGTGAGCACCCTGTGCCTCCTAAATGAAATGTCTGTCGTGGCGTCTGCATTCCCTTTGTGCTGAGGGAGGGGACAGTGCGATGGACAGAGGATTTTTGCTGCACCAATTTCTCTTTCATCTTCTTGAGTCTGCCTGTATTGCTGCTTCCTGAGTTTGGAGGTAACAGCTGAGATAAAGCTATTTGGGTATTTTTTTTTATTTTCCTGACTATGGAATGGCACATCACCTTAAACTTTGCAAAAGCAGAGCTGCTGTCCTGGTTCTTGTTCTGCCCAGTGCGGCCCGTCCTTAGTCCTGACCATGGTTCTTGTGCCACCAGCGCACCCCCAGCCCCTTTTCTCTTGAGGCACCGGCCACGCTGGCTTTGCACTGTCTGC
Source organism: Molothrus aeneus (assembly GCF_037042795.1). Lineage (NCBI taxonomy): Eukaryota > Metazoa > Chordata > Aves > Passeriformes > Icteridae > Molothrus > Molothrus aeneus. Next base: position 4,214,515 of record NC_089661.1, read on the forward strand.
CCATCGAGTCTCGGTGCTGATGGAGCTCAGAAAGCGGCCGGGAAGGCAGAGGAGCGAGAGGGACCCGGGGGATCCCGGGGGAGCTCGGGGCGCTCGGGATGACGCTGTCCGCAGGGAATGCCAGCTGTGTCCGGGCTCAAGCCGTGTCCCCTGGAAGGTGCCGTGTCCCCTGGAAGGTTTCCTGTCCCCTGGAAGGTTTCCTGTCCCCTGGAATGAGCCGTATCTCCGCTAGATGGAGCGCCCGGAACGGCGGAGCGGGAGCGCAGCGGGAGCGCTCCCGGCCCCGCTCCGCACGCTCCCGAACCGCCCGCAGGGCTTAAACCAGCCTGGTTTGCATTCCCCCAGGGCTTAAACCAGCCTTGTTTGCATCCCCCCAGGCTCCCCACAGAGTACCCCAAAGCAGGGAGATCACCTCCCAAGCAGAGAGATCACCCCTGCCAAAGAACGCACGCCCGTAACTCTCTAAAGGCTGAACGTTTTATTTATTTTCTTGCCTTTCCCCCCTTGGTGGAAATAAGGGCTCCTGGCTGCTTCTGTTGTGGAAAATTCAAAGTTAATGCTGGATGTTTGTGTGTTGAGTGGTGCTGAAGAGGTTAACTCTGTGCGACAGAGGGTTTGGAGATTGGGGAAGAAGTACTGGAGAAGTCAATGGATGTAACACTGCGCTTAATAGAAACAGAAAATTAGTGATTCTTGCTTGCCTGATGTTAGCATGAGCCTCTGTAATGTCCTGATCTTTGTGCAAAAAACCCACTTACTAAAGGAGAGATAAACCTGATATTAGAAATAGGGACAGTCATGACAGGAAAATACGCCTGGAAAGATGAGATGTTGCCTTTTAGTTTACAAGAAAAGCAGGAAGCCCTTTTATTTAATGTTTTTTTGGCAATACAGAGTATCAAAAAATTCTATTGTTTCCCCACTTTTTAAAAAAAAGTTACAGTATAGCTACAGAAAATAGAATACTGTGTGAAATACAGGCAGAGATATTGATAACTGATAGTGATTTATCAAAATATGTTGCTGATCTATTCAATTTTATAATATGGTGCTTTTCCTGCTTTCAAGTTCAGGGAGCTATTTTTTCATGTGGTGTTAGATAAGGAGGGTTTAGAGAAAGGACTGCTCTGCTATTAGATTCTATGCCACTTGCCTGAATTATTTTTGTACCATACCAACCACTTTACAAAGCTGAGAAGAAACTACCTTCTTCACATGGAGCATTTAATATGCAGTCATGATTTATTTTTCTAATGCTTCATCCTCTGTGTGTGAACTTCTTATTGTAGGCTACTACTGAGATGAGTTTGAGGTGTAAGATGGTGTGTGGTGGTGCAGGTGATCTGTTTCAGAGCCTTCCTTTACCTGATGGAAATGCCTTGAATGTTAGACAGTCTGCTGTGGTCATTCCAAAGGTTGACTTCTAGGTCAAAGGTCTGGAAATGTAAAATTTGGACTTAAGTTTGAAGTTGACTGCCAGGTCACAGGAATGGAGTGGTTGACTTTGAATAGAAAGTGTTAAGCTAAATATACAGATGCATTGCAAATACAAGTGGGTTTGGATTTGTAAATCAGCTGTGTGAGAAGTGTTGTTGGTCCTTTTTGCAGAATGTCTCTGCTTTCATGTTTTTATTTGCATCTTCAAGATTGATCCAGGCTTTGCTGGTGGCATTTTTCAAATGGTGCTCTCAGTGACTGTGGGGAGGAGCTGTTTGTCTGCAAGTTCTCTGCCTGTGCCATAAACCATGACATGGGCAACCCAAAGAGGCTGGAGGAGGGACTGTTGGCTCTCCTGGTGGTGCAGTAGTCATTGCATTTCAGATGCATCCATTATTAGTGTGGAAGAAGGTTTTATGTCCCAGAATGTTTCTAGGATCTCCCACAGAGGCTGATGCGGGCTGATGGTTGGCCTCTTTTTGTTTGTTTGTTTGTTTTAATTGTAAAATGTCGATAATTGTTGTTAATTGACAGGTACCTGATAATATCAGCAGCTGAGTGTGGGGTGAGTTCAGTTCCTGACCCAAGAGGGCTGAAGGATGGTGGGGAATGTCACGTGCTGGAGGTGAAGTGGCCTTGGCAATTGCCCACTCTGGTTGTGGCAGAATGAAGGAAAAATGGACCTGTTGACAATTTGCAGATGAGATGTCCCTGGGGTCTGTGCTGCTCTGTGGAGCTGCATGGCTGCAGGGACCCTGTCCCTGTGCAGGGCCAGGGAAGGTCAGGCTGTGCACAGGCCTTGCTGTCCCTTTAGCACAGCTGTGGTGGCACTTAGGGTATATATAGCCATAACTGGGGCTGTGGGGTGATTAATGGGCTGGGTTAGGGACAAAAGTGTGTGTAAACAAGGAAATGGCTTTCAAGAAGAGACATTGATTTTATACTTATAAAAATAAAACACACTTTGTTACCTTTTTTTCTTTTTAGACATAATGACAAGTTATCCTTGGAAGGGATGAAAATTGGTAATGACTTTCCCCTGCATCTCTTGAAGGAGCATATATCAGGCTAAAGAATTGTGTTTCTTTTTTAGGTCTCTTACACTACTGAATTATGTATGTTTATTGTTTCTCTGTGTACAGATGGTTTGTATAGTTAAGATATTGCTGTTCTTGTTTTAATAACATAATTATGTAAATGTCAGGAATTCATAGTATTTGTGAGTCATGTTTTTCTTACTTCGAATTAGGTGAAAATTAAGGATAAAAGGCCAATGAGAAATTCACTTCTACAATGACTGTTAGCTACATTGACAGTGCTAAATTCTCTTGAAGTAATTGTTCAACACGCTGCTTTTAAGAATTTAATCTGTTTTATGGCTGTCCTTTTAGCTGTAAAATAGTGCAGTAGACAGAAGAAGCTTTGCTTGACCATCACCATGTTCCAGAACCTCACTTTGGGAAATTGGATAGGCTTATATAGTTCCAAACTGTTTGGCTAGGAAGCATGCTGCCTTTGATTTTGACATAATGTAGAAGGAGTTGGTTACCTTACATAACGTATTTGTTTTTCATTAAACATGCTGATAAGGTCTCATTAAAGTGCCATGTATTATTTATGGTATTTCATATGAAACTGAACTGAGGCAAAACTTGTCTCAGCTTAGGGCATTTGCAGAATAACAGGCTTTCTGGGCTAGAAAAAAACCAAAAAGAATGAAGAAAAGCATGACATACTCCTGTCAGAGCAGGAGACTGCTTAAGGCACAGAGAAAGAATGAAAAAAGGAGAAAGGGCACAGAGAGGGTTCATTTCTCCTCCTCCTCACTTGCTCTTGCTCTGTGGCATGAGAGGTTTTTTGGTTGGTGGTTTGGGGTTTTTGTTTGTTTTTTTTTTTTTGTTTGGTTTTTTTTGTTTTTTTTGTGATGAAACAATCTGGGCTGTTTTAGTAGATGAGTCCATGATAAACTGCAAAAGCATGGATGTTTCATAAGCCAAACCCAATTCCTTTATTGTAAGTTAGTGCATGATTGTTTTGGTGTTGATTACCGAGTTATGAGTGCATTATTGGTTTTGTTGCATTGACTGCTTTTGAGAAAGAAAATGACGTAATAACTGATTCTGCTGGAAAATACTCAGTTTTGCATGAAGAAGACTTAGTGGATCTAAACCAGTCTCTGAGGCTTGTGTGAGTGCAGGTATGTGTGCACATGTAGAGTGAAAAAGAAATGATTTTTTTAAATGTAGCACCTGAGTTGCAGTGACATGTTTTGATTCTGTTTCCAGTTCAGCGGGGACTATTATTTGTTTTTAAGGGTAGATGTTATATCAAATCAGTTATGCTGTTGATGAAATAGACTTTGCTTGTATGTGGGTTATTTGCTTATTGTTGTTAGCATTAAACTCTTGGTCTCAGATGTGTTTTTGTAGGAATTATGTATCCTATAAAATAGGTGATTTTCAAATCTTCTTCAGAGTCCTTTTAAAAGAAGGAACCCCTTCAAAACCTTAGGTGGTTCTTTGAGGTTTGACCTTCTTTCCTGAAGAATTAATATTTAATTCATTTGTCAAATTCTAATTAAAAATAGTAATATCTTCTGTTATACTTGAGTTGTATCTTAGGAAAAAAAAGACCTGTAATATAGGACCTCAAGGACAAGCTGTAGTATAAATTATTTGATTTGCAGGTCACATCCTACTTTATTACATAAAGACTAACTAGATCTACTAATGAATAATTATTACTCCATAAAATAAAGGGGGGGGGGTGAATAAAAAGCTGGCAAGAGTGGAATACTAATTTTGAGGTATCGTTCTCAAAGTAGAAAGTAAACATTAAATTCTGAAAATTGCAAATGTAATTTTTCCATGTAACCTGATAGGGCACTCCTTGATAATAGATTGACTAGCTGTCAAATAAATTTGTAATTTTAGATGAGATGGGCTTTAGACAATTTTAAGATACAGTCTTTATCCAAGTGTGCTCCCCTCCCCCAGTAAGGTAGACACAGTATGCCATAGAATTCTGTTTCATTCCCAGTGTTTCTGCTGCAGTGGTTACACAGCTCCTGCACAGTTTCACTGAAATGCTGTTATAGGCTTCTTTGGGAAGCTGGATAGCGAATGAAATGTAGATATAAAATGAATTTTTGTTTTTAAAAAAGCTCATTTGCTGATAGGGCTGTGTATTTGCCGGAATCCTCTTGACTAGCCAAGATTCTTTCCCTTTTCCACTTTGTGCTTCACACTTGTGTTCTTAGAAGGGGAAAGCCCTTTTCCAGTCAGGTGTGAGTCCTGCGAGGGGGGAAGGGTGTGAGTGTGTGTCTGTGTGCGTGCAGAATCATAACAGGCATTCAGTCCCAGCTGGGCAATGACACTAATTGCCCAGATCTCATGGATGCCTGCGATGCAGCGCGCTCACTTTCTCTCCTTCCCTATCCTCTCCAGGGATTTTTAAAATGCAGTATTTGAATTTTGGTGAGTGGTAAAGACCCTGCCCTAGGACCCATTTGACAAATGAGAAGCTGTGCAGCATCAGCACCAGCCGACTGAGCCTCACTGAGTCTCTCTCTCTCTCTCTCTCTCTCTCTCTCTCCTAGTCAGCAGCTACTGTTGTGAGACAAGCTTCAGCTCTCTGTCATTGAGGAAGTTCCATTTGCTCATCAATAGGCTGCAGGCTGTGTCTTCTTTTTTTCCTCTCGGTTAAAAATTCGTAGTTTCAACCTACCAAGTTGCCTTAGCTGACAAACGAATGTAGGGGCTTAGCGCTGGGGAGAGGAAAGGCAGCCGAGAAACACCGTTTCTTATTTAAATAATCAAAAGGGAGAGGAGAAAGAAAAAAATACCAACCAACCCATAGTGACAAGATAGGGCAAACGTGCTTGCATGCAAGCCCCCTCACTTGTTCTACGTAGACTTCAGAGCAACACCATGCAGCATCCCCTTACGGGTGCAACCTGCGTGGCACTGCCGAATGTGGGCATGTGTCCCCAGCTCTCCTGTGCCTTGACTTTTATGTACTTACAGCAGGTAAGTTTGCTTAACTTTTCCTTTTCCTCTCAGTGCTTGCTTTGTCAGCGTCGTTCGGGGGATTTGCAGGCGGGGAGGTATTTTTTGTGTGAATAGACTGTATAAATGTCTCCCACCGTGTGGAGCGAGTGTTGTGCCTGCACTTAAGAATGTGAGAGTGAGTAGAAAATATGTTTTAACAGAGCATCGAGCCTTCACATATCTTTTGGTTTTTTTGGTGTTGGTTTATTTTATTTTATTTTTTTTTTGCAGTGTCTCTGTTGGTGATGTTTATAGATATTTAACACAGTACTGTGCCTGCGTTTCTCATGGATGCTGTAGCAGAGTTTCAGCCATAAAGGACTGCTCTTTATTCACTTGCAGGCATAAATTATACTTCTAATGTAAATGTGCCCAATGGCAATTTTGTTTAAGCCTTCTTTGAAGACAGGAATTTTAAGTCTGTGTTAAAACATGCTGCTGATTAAAGCCAAGCTGATTTTTAGTTCACAGGGAAAAGGATGATTTATAAAGATATATCTGTGCAGAACACTTCTATCGCTGAAGTATATTGGACTGGGTTAAAAAAAAATGTTTGGGTATCAGCAAAACAATACAAATTTCTACTCAATTTTAAATTATATTCTTAAAAAAATTCATTTTTGCTTAGAGGAATTTTTTTAAAGTATTTCCTTCCACTCACTCTTCCTAAATTATTTAATAATTGGTACCCCCTCTCTGCTATAGTGTAAAATAACTGTATAATAGCACTTTTTTTTTAAACTAGTAATTTGGAATCATGTTTATATCCTACTCTATTTTATAACTGAATCCACCATTACAGAGTCATCTAGTAAGTGTGTAGAGCCAAGACAGAAATATGCTATCATGCAAAAATGATTAATCCTGTCCATCCTATTACTTCTCTTGAAACTTCAGGAGGAAAAAATATTCTTGTGCCTACTGTAAGAAATAGGGACATTTCTTCCAACTTCCACTACAACAGTTTCTGTGCATATTGACTTCCCTGAAAGTCTAACTTTATTTCTGCATTTGCAAAAGCCTGAAATATGTTATACAATATTTCTTTTTGTTCCTAAAAAATAGATAAAATAGATTTAAAGCTTATTTACATTCAGGGATATTTGTTTTTCTGTTACTGCTGAAAGAAGAGAGCACCAGTATTTTCAGGATAAAACCCTCCTGTAGGCTTTTTTTTTCCTGCTGTAGTGTAGTATAAACCATTTCTGACTTAGAGCTTAGGAGTGCATAATAACAGATTCTTGCATGCGCCCTAGATTATCCATGCGTGTGGGAGGGATTCATATGTCTGCAATAAAATTTGCATCAGATAAATATGATGTGTTTAAATTTCAGTCATTTGCATACCACAACTGAAATGTATGTTCTTGGTAGTTCTGTGTTCTGGATCTGTTTTAGGAATGGCATTTATAGATCAGCTGTTTTAATGATCCGGTGTGACTTGTGCACTTAGTACATACATACATTTTGTATGTACCCACTGTGTTTTGTTCTGGATTTGTTGTTTTGAGTTTGTCAAAGAACAAGTTGTGTGATAAAGATAGGGCTTTTGAAAGGAAAAATGGGAATTCAGGTGAGAGGTCAACATGGCCACACAAGGAGCTGATAAAGGATAACATAAGGATGAGGCTGGGTGCTCCAATAACCTTCCTCAGTGAGATATTGCAGTATCATTATGCAAACACATCTATAGCATGGCACTGCTGTAAGGTTTAAGAAACTGTGCAACTCTAATGAATACTTTAAAACAGGGAATTCAGCTGCCTCTATTCCATCTGAGAGGAAGATGAGAAGTGATTGCTAATGCACTTTACAAAGCGCTATATCTAGTGGATAATTTTTAACTCTTTAAGTGGATTAACTGCTACACTGAAAGAATTTTTTTTAAGTGTTTGCTTTCTCATCTCTTTAATCCTATTGTCAGTTTAGAATCATCCTGTGTGTGCTAATCACAATTATAGAATAGGTTGAAAAGTCTGCTAAATTTGTGATGAAAATTGTGGCAGGTTCAAAAATTCTCTGCTTGTTGCTTCTTTTGATCGCTGGTTGGCATTTTAGTTATTCTGAATTCCTAGAGAGTCAGATAATCATGTTCTTAATTCACATATGGTCCCTTATTTTATGCATTTGGTTAAGTATTTCTTTAGAAACAATGCTACTTTATCTCAAAATTATCCAGGCAGAGAGGACTGAGTTGACATCACCTGCAAAGCCAATATAACGTGGTTCTGGTTTTAAACAGTAAAGGAATAAGTAGTTGGGTTTTTTTGAAAAGCATTAATAAACTTTTACCATGACAATCTACTTGGGATTTTTGCTATTTTTCCCCTATCAGCTAGCTTAGAGCAAACAGACAAAAAGACTTGGTTTGTACGTTTACTGCAAATATCACTTATTTTAGTGAAACTGTAAATGTTTTTCTCTCTATCAAGTTTTCTATCGATCTTAAATACAGATAACCTAAAAGCTTTATGTGGCAACTTAATAACTAGTGAATCCCCCCGCCTGTGCAACCTGTGACCAGCAGTAAATAGATATAGTGAAGCTATCAAGTATTTTTTTTCTCTCTAAAAATTGCACTTGAGATATGTCTGCTCACTTGCACCTCAATTAAAATGAACACAGACATCTGTATTATAACTGAGTTATAACTCAGTTGTTAAACTTCGCTGCCTATTTAGAAGTTATGAAGATAATTATTCTTATTTTTGTGTATTTACATTGGTATTGTGTCAGGTGTAAGTTTTACAATTGGAGATGTGTCGTTCTTGGAGGACTGTGAAAGGCATTGCATTCTTCTCAAGATGGGCAAGCCATTCTTTGTCACTAAATAGTTATTTATCCTCATAGCCACAAGGATGCTGGTTTTCTTTGGAGCTGAATGAATAATTTGGAAAAATTTGTGCTTTGGTAGTAATTGAAAATTGGCCATAATTTCTCTGTGCAAGTGACATCACTTGGCCAGTTAGTTTAGAATAAATGGATAAGCTGTTTTCCAGTGTGCTAGAGAAGTGCTCTACTACTTTTTCCAGGGTTAGAAACTTGAGTATTTGCTCTGATATCTTTCACTTTACACATGTGTGTAATGTTTTAAGAGCCAAGTGAGGAACTGCATTTTTTTAAAACAGTTTATGCGTGGATGATGCTTAACATAACAATATTTTGAGTTTAACTCTTGAAAATAAAGTTGAAAATGAATAAAGGACAGAGGCCTAGGTCATGTTATAGATTAACTCTCGATAAGACATTCACTTCCAAAAGCCAACAGCAACTTGAGAATGCTTCTGAGTTAGTTGTTTGAAATAGTCTGAAATTATGTGGACATTTTCTTAATAAGATGGTTCTAACTATGGGAATCCAAAGTGACTTTTCAAAGAACATCAGCCCACAGGGACTGTGGCAGTGGCAGCACTGAACAGAGGGAGGACGTGGGGCTTTGCCTTTTCCCTGCGTCACTGTAAGGACAGGGTCAGCTGGGAAAGTGTGGATGCTTTTGGGTGAGAATTTTCCTAGGTGTCAATACTTAAAGATACAGGGGAAGGGAAGTTGCATTTGTAGTGCCCCCCATCTTTTGGTAACATTTCCTGGGGTTAGAAACAACTGCGTGCATGTGTTTTTTCTTCTTCTCCTTATTATGGCATATCAATGCAAAACCCAATTTCTGACTACAAGTTTACATCAAATGGCAAACTGAAGTAATTTTTGCAGCAAAATGTCGACCGCTGGTAAATTGGGATTTGGCATATATCAATGCAGGCTTAACTCTGGTAACTGATGTTTTCCTGTGGTCTGTTTTGCTGGTTATTCTGTTGGGGTTTTGTGAGTCAAGTGACAAAACAAACTTGTTTTGAAACATCACGGAATATTCCGTGTCACGGTGTACAATGCTGCTGTCATTATTTTTAAATTGGTAATTTTATTTTTCTGTTTAATGATGATAGATGTGCTTTGTTTTAAATAGTGAAGTCGTTTGTACAAAGGGTAATTCCTCTTAAATGGAGCAATTGCTCATAGTGGACATTCACAGATCGAAAACAATTGAACTGAAACTTCAATATCAACCTTTTCTGTCTTTAACAAAGTAGTTCATGGTACAGCTCTCAATTCAATGATGAAAAGAATCCACCATGAAAACAAAGCAGAAACCAACAAAACCTCCATCTCTACCTCAGCTATTCCATTACTGCTTACATGGTAAATTAGTGTAATTTTATTTGGGCCTTAAGTATTATGGCTATGGAGAAAAGCTGAATTCCCCTCTCAGTTACTTATGTCATGCTTCTGGATCTGATGATTTATAGGAGCCTGAAAGACTTTTTATCACATTGTTTCTTCATGGCTTAATTCAACGTTGATTTATTTGGTAGCAATTTCAATTGATGCAGTCAATACTGTCAATAATGGAATAAGGATTAGGACAGATTATCGTTGTGCTAAAATTGTGTAAAAAATTGAATGGATGAACAATTCAAACAGTTCCCGGATACAGTTTAACTTTTTTCAATAGAGCAAAAGCACATCAATTGCTGAATGCCACCATTGCAGTTACAGCTCTGAGTATCTAGTTTTTGCATTTTATACTTCAGTGACTCTTCAAAGGTTCAGGTATGTCAGTAGAATTCAATAACTGGTGTTTTATGGTGACACTGCTGAAACCAATCATGAGAACACTGCCTTTCTTTGCCTGGTCCTTTTACAGTACTCACTCTGTGGCTGTCCTGTAAAATCAGTTAATCTGACTTTAGTTCTTGAAAATTTTAAGCATCTGTTATCTTATAAATTGGAGTCTTGGCACGATTTTGTTCCTCTCTCTGCTATTTCATGGCCATTTTCATGTGAGAACGTACAACCTCTGCTTATGACTGCATGAGTGCAAAGTAGTCCACGGTACTAATGCTCACTCACCATCTGTTTTTCTTACAGCTGGGCCTTGAATAATTGTCCAGTAGCTGATGGACTGAGGGTAGGCAATATTTTCAGGGTTTTCTGATTCATTTAACCAGCTTCGCTGCCCCTAGAGAAACACAGTGCTTGTTTATTCAAATGTGTAGGGTAAAAGGCTGTGCTATGTCAGACGAATTATAGCACTCCGTTAAAACAAAAAAGGAGCTGCCATGCTACAGACCTTATCCCGTGGATGCATTTGTACCTAAGGGGGCACTGTGGCACTCCGAGGGAATTTTAGTGCATGAATGAAACAGACCTCAAAAGGTGGGAGTGCAGCTGTTGCATCCAGGAGTGCTGCTAATGCGGATTTCAGGAACGATGCCTTGCTGTTTATCCTCATCAGGGTAAATAAGATCGTTTGGTATTCACCAACAAACTCGAGAGCTGGTGTTTGTGACTCCACCTGTGACTGAAGCCCATTTCCACGTTTGCATAGCTTTTGTCTCCCAAGAGCTGCTCCGTTGTTTTCCAGAGGCTAATGAGAAGTGGCTCAGAGATCAAGTGCTGGAGCAGCTCTCATTCTGAGTGAGAGCTGGTTTGGGGCATTTAACTCCAGCCTTGTCAAACAAGGTCAGTCTCTCACAAAAGGAGAGGAGGTGCTTTAGTCAAGTACTCTCCTCTTTAAATACTAGAAGAAGGGGGGGAAAAAGCCCCAACCAAAAAAAAAAAAAGAAAACCAACTCCAAACACAAAAACTCCTCAACAAACCAGAAGAATCTGTTAAGAAGGTTACCTGCTGCTTTGGACTATAAGGAGCTTCAGTGTGACAGGAGCAGGTGAATATTTTTGGCTTAGATTCATTGTTTTTTACTAAGTGACCTCTTTGAACATTTTAAAAAGCTTTATCTGAAAAGGGATGCCTGGATATTGCGTTGTGGGCTATTTGTAAGTTATCCCAATTCATTGTATTTGCTAAATATGTATATGGATGGATATTTTCTAGGGGGAAAAAAAAAAAAGTGGTGTGGTATTTTATGCCAAGGAAAGTGTGTGGTGGTTATGTAAGCAGGGGTTTTTCTCAGGGCAGCCAATAGATATTTCGGTTTTAGATTTTTTTTTTTTGACCGTAGCCATTAAAAACTAGTCTGACCTTTTTTTGGTTTTCAATGTGTGTATTTCTGCGTTGGTAAATAAGTACTATGATCATGTTAATATTAGTCCTGCTAAAAATATTTTTGAAGTTTTTAATAGCTGGTATAAATGAAAGTGATAAAAATTGTGACACTGGAATTTATCGCCTTGTTTGATAGAGTTAGAATAATGTTGCTGGAAAGGAGAAGTCAACACCCTCTAAGAATCCTTCAAGCTTTCCTGCCTTTTAAAGGTGCATGTGCGATTGATTTATCAGTTTTAAAGTGTGATGTGTAGTGCAAGAGCCCTCCTGAGAAGCTGCTGTCATTTCCTTGCTGGCATTGCTCATTTCCCTCCGAGTTGCCTAGTGCAGCACCATTGACTTCTTTTACATTTTGCTTCCCCTCCCACTCTGTCAGTGCAGCAGCCCAGTGAATTTAATTAGAGAAAATAGCATATCTAATGTCTGTGCTATCCTGACTGGTTGTAGTTGGGCCTTTGGTCTTTTGCACAAGAGCAGGCTCCAGCTGTGGGGAGATCTCGCAGTGTTTTGATCCTGCTCTCTCTCGTTGTGTTGAACACAGGCAGAATCAAAATTAGATACTGTAGTAAGAACTGAAGTGTTCAGTGAATTATTTTTTGTTCAGAGCGAGTCATTGATTTTTTACTTTTTCCTCCAGATATGGAAAGAAATTCTGTGGTACTTCAAAATTGAAATACTTAAGATGTTCAGGTACTCGTGAATAAGGATGCAAGTGCTTTCATCTTGGACCATCTGTAAATTTACCTTTTAACCCTTTATTTCAAAATGCACCAGAAATTGTTGCTCTTCCTAGCTGTAATATCTTGCATATGATTTTTTTGGTAACTGTACATCAATTTTATAGTGTCATCTCATATTTGTGGTTTGTGTATGTACTTATAGTTCTAATATGCCTTGCCTCAATTCCTTACTGACTTGCAGTAATGTTTATTATAATTATGATGTAGTTTTGAAGTTGATATCTTGGGTTTTGCCTCTCATAGCATTTTGTTTTATAGTAATCATCATTATCTCTCTTGTGGACAGTAAGTCTTGGATACATTAAAGAGTTAATTATAGATATTGATTATGAGCATGAAGCTTTATTCACCAACAAGGAAAGATAAGAAGTTTTAAAATACATGCTTATGATAAGCAGAATCTTTCATGAAGCAGTGTGAAATGGAAGCATTTCTTTGAAATAGGTTAAAGTAAACATTGTAAAGGGAGGCAAAAACAAGGCTAAAAGTTCACTGTGAGAAGAAGATTTTGCTAAAACAGAGCTAGTGTGAAAATTTGGGGGTGAAAAGAACTTGGGCAGCCCATGTATTCCATGAGTGTCCCCTCTGTAAGCTTCCTTCCTTGTCATGTATTAGTCCTGTCTCTGGGATGTTACATGGCTGCATGGCTCAATTAATGCTCTGTGGCAGGAGGAGGAAAAAAATGTCTCTGTCTTGTCA